>NC_066619.1:213679923-214002840 GCF_025201925.1 Gopherus flavomarginatus
TCCACAGATGTGAAGAGGGCAGTGTGTGGGGCTGAGAGCCCAGGGTCTCAGCTCTGCACAGCTCCCCACTGGAAGCCCAACAGTCCCCCAGGCTTCTCTCCTCTCCCCACCCAAGCTGGGAAGCAGGTGGGGGAAAGTGCCTGACGTCTCTCACCTCTGATGGGGAAAACCATGCTTGGAGTCTGGTTATCTGCCATGCTCCTGGTGGGGAACTGAGAGCTAGGGCTGGGGGCACCCAGGCTCCCTTCTGGGAGTGGGGAACCAGGACCCAGGGGGCAGCAGGGAGTGGGGAGCCTGGGCTGCAGCCCAAGTTGGGAGCCCGGTAAGAAGCCCAGCTTGCAGTGGAGTCCCAGCAGCAGCTCTAGCTGCCTTATGTCAACCTAACTGTGTAGTATAGCTCAGGGCTTAGAGGAGCTAATTTCCCTCATCATAAATTACCACAGTCTGAGGCTTTGTCTACACTGCCACATTTGTCGGCCAAGGGTGTGAAAAAAAATGTTCCCGGACTGACGTAAGTTTCACTGACAAAAGTGCTGGTATGAACAGCACTATGTTGGCAGGAGAGCCTTTCCTGCCAACTTAGCTAATGCTGCTCATTGGGGTTGGTTTAATTATGTCGGCAGGTAAAGCTCTCTCCTGCTGGCAAAGAGTGGCTACATAGGAGACCTTACTGCAGCACACCTGTAGCAGTATAGCTGTGCCGCTGTCAGATCCATAGTGTAGACATAGCCTTAGAGAAAGGATAAAAACCCTGTAAACCTTTAAAAGGTAAGGGGTATGAAGTGAAGGACATCCTAAACTGACGGCCAAAATCTAGACTGGGTGCTATCTCTGGAACACTGGATCTCCTCTTTGATAGGGGTGGCTGGGAAACTGTTCAGAGGCAATAGATAGTTTATATTAGAAAAGAGAATTTAGTGAATATATAGAAATACAAAGCCTGAAGCTGTATCTTTATTTATTTTCTGTGTAATTTGTATGACTTTGCTTTTCCTTACTATTTCCTCTTTGAATCTGATTTTTTTCTATCAATAAACCATTTATTTTTACCCCAAGAAGGTTGCTTTTGTTCAGACTGTGTGGAGCGTGTGCACAAAAGTGAACTGATAAGTGCAGGAAAGGCCAAGTCTGGTAGTTAAGAACTTAGAGTAGACATATTTGGTGAGACTTGGGACCAGAAAGGCTATTGAGGAGGCAAGGGTTCTTGTGTAATGACGAAGTATGTGCATGGGCACGCGTGTATACTTTTTCTGCATTTTAGTCTTCTTAGCCCCACTGATCTGACAAAACGAAGAGAGAATGATCTGGATTCTTCAGCTTAGCTCAGCTTAGTTCCCCTCTCCCCTTCTGCTTCTACACAGATTCTCAGGATGGTTTGATAAGGCTTTTTACCATATCGGGGATACCATTCTGTTTATCAACCACCTCTCAATAATTCCTGAAACATCTACCCCATGGACAGCTTTCTAGAACCTGAAATAGTAAAATGTACTTACTGATCCATAATTTTTCCCACTCAGAAGTGGGCATCTTGAGCTCCCTGAGCATCTAGGAAGTAGGTAGCCATAAAACAAATCTCCACAAACAGGAGGCAAAATTAAAACATCAGGAGAAATTCTCTTTTGAGGGTATTTTTGTTTGATTATGTTGCTTGTCTTTGTGTTTTGTTTTTTGGGTTGCTTTTTCCTCTTGTTTTGCTTTCCTTCTTCCTGTCCCCATGATAGGAAGGGTTTTACTGAAGGAAAAGCAATGGAAAATGCCGAACTCTTTGTCCAAAAATCATATCAAACACAACACAACACATCAATTTTAAAATGATGGCTAGAAGAGTACACTGAAGACCAGGTAGCCAGATGGCAAAATTACATGAATGAAGCAGTACAGGAAATGACCTGATTGAGTGACCCCTCAGAAAAGGAGGGCAATCTTTTATAAAGGGTGTGCATTTTTTTTTATTATCAAGTATTATAAATGATCAGCTATGGTGGTGATGAACAGAGATACAAAACCTATGGACATATTACGCCAGACTGTTTTATCTACCAACACCAATATTGGGACAGCTCCATCAAACATAGTGAGAACAATCATTTTTATCAATGTACTGTGCAGACTTTTTCTGAGCCTCAGGGTTACATGGTATTTGTGGTTAAAAGTCCAATAGCTATAGCGCCTTTGTGATGGTACCTCCCATAAGGCTTTATGGAAATATGCTTAGAATGCATGGACATGTGACTTGCCCATCTCCAGGTTTACCTGAAAGCAGATAACAGAAGTGTTTTTGTCTTTAACACTCAGATGCCCGACTCCCAATGGAGTCTAACCCCAAATAAATCCGTTTTACTCTGTATAAAGCTTATACAGGGTAAACTCATAAATTGTTTGCTCTCTATAACACTGAGAGATATGCACAGTTATTTGCTGCCCCAGGTATTAATACATACTCTGAGTTAATTAATAAGTAAAAAGTGATTTTATTAAATACAGAAAGTAGGATTCAAGTGGTTCCAAGTAGTAACAGACAGAACAAAGTAAGTCACCAAGCAAAATAAAATAAAATGCACAAATCTATGTCTAATCAAACTGAATACAGATAAGATCCTCACCAGTTCCAAAATGATCCCTTTTACAGACTAATCTCCTTTTAGCCTGGGGCCAGCAATCGCTCACACCCCTTGAAGTCACTGTCCTTTGTTCCAATTTCTTTCCGGTACCCTGTGGGGGTGAGATGGGGGTGGAGAGGCTCTTTCTTTAGCCAGCTGCAGACCAAATGGAGGGTTTAAATAGACTTTCTCTTGTGGGTGGAGACCCCCTCCTCACTCCTATGCAAAGTCCAGCTCCAAGATGGAGTTTAGGAGTTTCCTGGGCAAGTCACATGTCCATGCATGACTCACAGTTTTTACAGGTAGCCTACATTGTTTACGTTCTACCTTGAACGTCCTCAAGTAGACTACTTATGTGGATTGGAGCATTCCAAGATCCATTGTCCTTTAAGTGTTTCTTGATTAGGTACTTAATTTCAACATTCCTTTCTCCAGGAACTGACCAAATGCTCTACTAAGGTTATTTAGAAATTAAGCCAGTACACAGCCAACATTCATAACTTTGAATACAAACATGATACCTGCATACAAATAGGATGAATAGATTTGGTAGATCTAAACCTTTACGGAGATATGTTACATGGCATATGTAGCATAAAACACATTCTAAGCATATTTCCATAAAGCCTTATGGGAGGTACCGTCACAGCCTTCTTTACACTTGTTGCTTTCAGCTCCTACTTTTTTCCCATCCCTCTCTTTTGAAGTGCTTGCCATCTGTTTTTTTCTCTCCACTGTCCCTGCTCTGACTTTGATTCTTGGTCACATACTTATTATTACCTCAGTCCCCTTCCCCCATCAAAGGCCACTTTGCTTCCCAAATTGCTGACCCATCTGATCTGTTGTATTCCTCTCATTTCCTGTCTTAACAGCCTTGCTTAACTGCCAAACTCTACACAAACTCCCTTACTCACCATTACTTTTTTTGTCCATCACTGAATCCTCTCACTATGGCCACCACTTGATATTCAGCATTTCACAAGCCTCTGCTCTTCTCCATCCTTTCATGATCTTTAGCCTATCCACCTCCTACCTGTATACCTTTATCTCAGTATTATCTTCACAACCTTATCATGCAGCCTCCTATAGTGGAATGGTGTTTCGCTTCTTCTCTGCCAAGCCCCCAACTTTTTCTCTTTCAAGTCCCTCTTCATAACAGTCTTCTTCCATGATTCTCTTACCTTCATTGCTTTCCATAATCTTTGCTCACTTTCCCTTCCCTGAATAGTTGTCCCACGTCTTGCTTTGTTTCTTTGTCCTCTCATTCTTAGATAGTAAGCTCTTCACGGCAAACAATATGTTTTAAATTTTATATGGCACTGCACCGAAGTATGATGTTATACACATGGGCTGAAATCCTGATCCTATAGACTTCAATAGGCCCTGGATTTTACCCATGATTTTTAATAGTAATAATGTGTTTGTAGTCTTCCATAAAAAGGCACTATAGAATTACATTAACAATTGTTTAAAATATGGTACAATATTATACTACAAAGTATTTTCTTGTAACATTAAAAATATATAAAGCCCTCTAGTATTATGAGCTCATGGATTATTAAAAAAAGCACAAAATATCATAGAAGACAGTCCCCCAAATCTCTCTGCATTAAGCCATGCCTGCATGAATATTGATTACTCCTGAAAACTTTAATCTAGTTAGATGAGTGCAAGTATACAGTGACGTGAAGGTTTGTAACAGAGGTGCCCAGTTGTGCCAGTATATTAAGGGTTAGGTACTGTTTCCTTTATAGATACTGGGAGAGATTTTCAAACATGGCTATAGGATTGAGGAATACAAGTCCCACTGAAAAACAGCCCAGTGAGGCTTACTGAGGGGCAGACACTGCCTCCATTACTGATATGTGGTGAAATCCTGGCTTTAGTTGTTTTAACAGGAGTTTCACCATTGACTTAAATGGAGTCTGGCTTTCACCCACTTTCATTGATGTCAGTGGGCTTTGGATCAGGGCTGTTGAATAATGCATCATTTGCAAATAGTCCTGTTGAAATCAATGAGACTGTTTGCAGAATAAGATATTCAATGTGGCAGGTGGCAGAGTCTGACACTAGATAACAATTTTATTATTTCCTAAAATTCTTGGTTTTTTAATAGGAGTCCACCAGAAAATCTCAGTTGAATGTTTCCCACAGAAATGAAGACAAGATATCAGACAAAACACACTTTTAAATAGTAACCAAAGCCACCTAAAAACATACCATGTTCAATTAATTAGTTAATAATATAAAATAGTAGGTGGTAAGTGAGCTAATAAAATATGTAATATGATTCTATGTTGGAGTCCAAACCAAGAGTTAAAATAACATTTGTTTGTAGTAATTTGTATAAGCTGCCTGGCAGGTGGTGAGTGTTGTGCTATCCCAGAAAAATTATAGCAGGAATAATCTCATTATTTGTATCAGTAATGGAAGGCTATTCTGTGAATCTTTTCCAGAACTCATTTTGTTAGGAGTGTTATAAACACACAGATCAGTGACAGGTATTACTTTAAAAAACCAAAAACAACAACAACTAAAACCCTAATGGTATCATTGCCAGCAAGTTAGTAATACACTGAGTAACTGCCCTGAAAAACAATTTCAGTGAAAACTCCTAAAATGATTTACAAAATGTTGAAACAAGTAACTTATACTGGTGCTACAGATTTTTAGAATAATAGAACAGAAAAATCACCATGACTGAGAAATCCAACACAAAGATATACTGTATGATTAGAAAATGCACACGAAAGGGTTTGTAACCTACAGAAATATTGTGAGGCAGAATCATCATACTGGGCTTGATTCTGTACCTCTGACTTTAATAGGACTTTTTCAGAACAATCGGGGCAGGATCGGGCTCACTTTAGATGCAGAACTTCTCAACTCGGACCACAGAATGAGTCACTGGCAGAGCTGGGAACAGATTCTAACTCTCCTAATGCCCTAGTTGGTGACCTATTCACTGAACCATAACACCCACCTAAATGAAAAAATATTGTTAACCAAACTCTCTTCCAGTGCCAGAAAAGGATCACTTTGAATTTTGGGAGAAGATTCCATCAAATTATTTAACTAGATTCATTTTGACTATTCCTACTTTAGACCTCAATTCAGGAAAGCACTTAAACATGTTTAAATCCAGCCCTATTCAGGACAACGTTTAAGATCATGCTTGTGTTTTAAATGCTGTCATGAATAGGGCTGCATGCTCGAATTGGGACTGTATAGAGGTAATTATTATCCTACAAATATCTTTAACCTAGTGGCTTCTCTACCAAGGAGTAACATTTCGTTATTCCTGAAACAATATATTTGTTTAGCGGACTACAGTTGATAGGGAATAACTCAAGAGGCAGGGTTATTACAAATGAGAGATAATGAGAAGAACACAGGATAAAGAAATCAGAAACTTGAATTAATCTGCTTAACTTCTTGGGTTCTATAATCAATGCTTCCTTCTTCCCCATGTAGAAAATATTAGACTGTTTAGCATGTAAAGAAAGAATTGGCCTCCTTCTGTTATGAAGGTAACTAGATAGGTAGAAAAAGTTTGGCCCAAAGTCCTATCATGAGCACTCATATAATGCTGATTTATTGAGTGAAATATGAAGACATTTTTCTGGAGCAAAATCACCTCCTGAGTGCAGATATAATGTAAAGGACAAGTAATAGCATACAACAAGCTCTTTAACTACAATAACACTTTTCAGAGCTACTATTTATTTTGAGTATCTAAATATACAATCTGCATACATTTCCTGTCTGCAAACATATGTATGTTTAGAGGTTGTAACTTGAGTATCTATCTGTAAAAATGTAAACCGGAAGGGTTTGAATACAAGCCAAATTTGGTGAAAGTAACACCAATACCTCCTCACCTACATTATTTAGACCAAATTTGAACTTGGAGCAAAATATATGATCCACTTTATAAAATGTGTGTGAAAGAGCTGGTGGGGAAGGATGGTTCAGACAGGGAAACAAGGGCTTATACTAGAAGTGGATATTTAATTACAGGATGCTAATAGTTCCACTAACTGAAAATACATGAGAAGTAGCAGAAATGATATGTCCATACACTGGAATGGCATGTATAGTTTAGTTACCTCAATTCCAGAAATATTATTTCAGCTGATTAAAGGGAGATCATGGAAGAACAAAATATTATTCAAGTAGTATGGATTAATGTATAAAGCATAATTAACTGAAAGGCATATTAGTCAGATGGACAACAACTATGGGGGAGGGAATATGTCAATAGCATCTGACAGGAGGAAACATCAAGGAGGGTGACAGAACCTTCTGACAATGTAAACTCTTAGACAAAGGAATTGTTTCCCATTGGATGAATCATATTATTAATGGATTAGGAACAGCACTTGAGAACATATTGTAGAAAAAATTTCTATGAGGCAGGGTATGAGTGCTAGAGTATAGATAAGATAACCTAGGTCTTTTCAATTTTTAATTAAATTAAATTAAAGTCAAAAGCAGATATCCCTTTTTGATTGCAATATGGAGTTAGGCATGTGATACATGAACTGAAAATTTAACCTTTAATTACAAAGAAAGATTGGGGCACTACAGAACTGCCTTCCTGTTACTAACACAGCTATATCAACATTTGATTAGTTCACAGATTGTAACTGAATTAAAGCTTTAAAGTGAAATATATAGAGTATTGATTTTTCCTGTTGACTAATCAAGAAGCAACAACTTAGACGCTGAGAGAGAGAAAAATCTTGCCAGAAAATATAATTGATGTTAAAACATGGCATGGTAAGGCAATGACAAAATCAATAGTGGATGGATATCATGCAAGTCTGAATAATTTTCATTACCCTTAATTAAGCAGGTTAAGTTCTATACTGACTTACACGCCATATCACCTTGTGGATTTCAGAGTAGAATTTGGCCTACTACCTATAGACCCATCTACTTAAATGACACATTTTCTGTGTTTCTTCCTCATCTTGGGCCTGCCTTCATTGAAGTCATCTTCTCCACTGACATTAATGGAAGTTGGATCAGGTCCCTGCTTTTAATATTTATTTGTGCAACTGTTTTGGTTTTTTTTCAATCTTGTTGGAAAAGGTGATGATTCCAAACAGAGATCCATAACATGATGAGGGATAAGCCAATTCAGCAAAGCACATACACACACACTTCACTTTAAATACATGAGCAGTCCTACTGAAATCAATCAATGGAACTGCTCATATGTTTAAAGTTAAATACATGCTTAAATGCTCTGCTGCATCAGATTGTAAGTTTAAAGAACAGATGAACACCTACATGACACATTCTTGCAAATTTCCCTAGTTATAAAATATACACTTCTTCCACTGATATTTTAACTGAATTATTTTTCTGTAATATTTTACAAGTTTTCTGTGAATCTATCAGATATTCCAAGGAAACTGAGTCACAGGCAGTCAAGCCTAGTTGTCGGAGCAGTAGTCATGCCTAGTAGTCAGTCTGAATGCCAGAGCCCCAGGTAAAAGCAGAGACAGAATTAGAGATCAGAGCTGGAGGTCAGAATCAAAGTCAGAGTCTGGATGCCAGAGCGAAGGGTCAAGACAGTCAGCCCCAGGGATGAGAGCCAAAGGTCAGAACTGTATTATTTATAGTCGGGGAAGGAAGAAGCATGGTTGCTTCCAAGGCAGGAGCAAGGCTGGGACAGGACTGGAACAAGGCCAGATTCAGTGCAGGATCTAGGCTGGAGCAAGCAGGAGCAGGGCTTGAAGTGAGGTAAACCAAGGAAGGTAGAGAATCCACACACATGTGTACTGAGTAGCCACTGATCCTCTGCGGCTTCTGGGCTTAAGAGCAAGACATCTGATGCCTTAGCCAATCAGGTGGTTCTCTTGTGGTCCAGCAGCACTCATAGGCAGAGTGAGATTGGGCAGGCATGGCTGCAGGCCCTCATTGCTCACACCAGAACATCTTCTGCATGGCCTTAACATCTAAAATTGATAGGAAATCCAGTGTGGGCTTTAAATTTCCAAAATCTGTGTGGATCTAGGAAGTGAGTAGACCCTTGGAGGTTCAGACTGCTCCATACAATAACTTTGCTGATATCAGAAAAATGATGTTTCAAACAGCATTAACTCTTACATGCAACATTAAAATGGCCATACTAGACCAGACCAATGGTTCATATAACCCACTATCCTGGTAGACTGTACATTGTGTGAAGAAGTACTTTCTTATGTTTCTGTTTTATACCCACAGCCTATTAATTTAATTGGGTGACCCACTCGTTCTTGTGTTATATGAAGGGGTAACTAACACTTTCTCATGACACCATTCATAATTTTATAGACTTCTATAATATCCCCACTTTAGTTATCTCTTTTGTTATAATGAAAAGTCCCAGTTTTTTTAATCTCTCTTCATATGGAAGTTGTTCCATACCCCTAATCATTTTAGTTGTCCTCTGTACCTTTTCCAGTTCTAATATATCATTTTTTTAGATGGGGCCACCAGAACTGCACACCGTATTCAAGTTGTGCGCATACCATGGGTTTATATAGTGGCATTATGATATTTTCTGTCTTCTTATCTATCCCTTTCCTAATGGTTCCTGACATTGTTAGCTTTTTTGTCTGATGCTGCATATTGAGATGTTTTCTGAGAACTATCCACAATGATTCCAAGATCTTTCTTCAGTGGTAACAGCTAATTGAGACCCCATCATTTTGTATGCATAGTTAAGATTAAGTTTTTCAATGTGCATTACTTTGCACTTATCAGCAATGAATCTCATCTGCCATTTTGCTACTCCGTCACCGAGTTTTGGGAGATCCCTTTGAAACTCTTTGCCATCATCTTTGGACTTAAATATCTTGAATAATTTTGTTTCATCTGCAAATTTTCCACCTTACTGTATACCCCCTTTTCCAGATCATTTAGGAATATGTTGAACATCACTGGTCCCAGATACTACCTTTCTCCCTTGTGAAAACTGACCATTTATTTCCACCTTTTGCTTCCTATATTTTAACCAGCTACTGATCCAAGAGAGGATCTTCCCTCTTACATCATGACTGCTTAGTGTGCCAAAGAGCCTTTGATGTGAGACCTTGTCAAAAACTTTCTGAAAGTCGGAGTACACTATATCCACTGGATCACCCTTGTTCACATGTTTGTTGACACCCTCAAAGAATTCTAATAGATTGGAGAGGCATGATTTCCCTTTAGAAAAACTGTGTTGATTCTTCCCCATCACATTGTATTTATCTATGTGTCTGATAATTTTGTTCTTTACTATAGTTTAAACAATTGGCCTGGGACCGAAGTTAGGTTTACAGGTCTGTAATTGCCAAGATCACCTCTGGAGCCTTTATTAAAAATCAGAATTACGTTAGCTACCCTCCCGTAATCTGGAACAAAGTCTGATTAAATGATAGGACACCATGGCGAGTAATTTCATATGTAAGTTCTTTCAGAATTCTTGGATGAGCACCATCTTGTCCTGGTGACTTATTACTGTTTAATTTCTGAATTTGTTCAAAAGCCTCCTCTACTGAAACCTCAATCTGGGACAGTTTCTCAGATTTGTTACCAAAAAAAAATTGCTTAGATGTGGGAATCTCCCTGATATCCCCTGCGGTGAAGACCACTGCAAAAAAAATAATTTAGCTTCTCTGCAAAGGTCTTCTCTTTCTTGAGTACTCCTTTAGCACCTCAATTGTCTAGTAGCCCCACTGATTGTTTGTTTGCCAGGCTGTCTGCTTCTGATGCACTTAAAATGTTGTTAGTTTTTGTGTCTCTTTGTAGTTGCTCTTCAAATTCTCTTTTGGCCTGCCTAATAATAGTTTTACACTTGACTTGCAAGAGTTTATGCTCCATAGTATTTTTCTCACAAGGATTTTACTTTAAGTTTTTAAAGAATGTCTTTTTGCCTCTAACTGCTTCCTTTGCACTGTTGTTTAGCCATGGTGGTGGGTTTTTTGGTCCTTTATATTTTATTTTATTTGGGGGTATGCCTCTGTGATGGTGTTTTCAATAGTTTCCATGCAGCTTGCAGGGTTGGATGGGTCGGGAGTTTGGGGGGGGGAGGGGCTGTCAGGGGGTGGAGGTGTGGAGAGGGATTGGAGCAGCCAAGGGACAGGGAGAAGGGGGGGTTGGATGGGTCGGTAGTTCTAGGGGGGCAGTCAAGGGACAGGGAGTGATTGGATGGGGCGTGGGAGTCCTGGGGGTCTGGTGGGGGTGTGGATAAGGGTCAGGGCAGTCAGGGGACAGGTAGGGGGTAGGGTCCTAGGGGCAGTTAGGGTGGGGAGGGTGCTTAGGTAGGGAGTGGGGTTCTGGGGGGCAGTTAGGGGCAGGGGTCCCAGGAGGGGACAGTCAGAGGACAAGGAGCAGGGTGGGGTTGGGGGTTTTGAAGGGAGCAGTCAGGGGGCAGGAAGTGTGAGGGAGTGGATGGGGAGGGGGTGGGGCTCTCCCCCCATCCTTTTTTGATGTTGAAATATGATAACCCTAACTGTGGTGGGTTTTATTGGTATGTTCCCCCTGACAAAGAAGTTAAATTTAATTACAGTAGAGTTATTATTACCAAGCAGTTCAGCCATATTCACCTCTTGGACTAGATCCCGTGCTCCACTTAGGGCTAAAGGAGGAAGAGCTCTCTGGGGTTGCTACTGATCAGTCATAGTTGGAGTCAGATAATGACTGCTGGTTTGGTGTAGCTGTATTGTGATTTTGTGGCTTTTCACATTGTCTTGTAATGTGTTTCTGATATGACAATAATTGTTTCTAAAGGGGCCTTTCTTGTGTCCTAGCCAAGTTTTGTAGCTAAGCAACATTCAGAGATGAATACATTTCCTTTTCCTTTTTCCACACAGTGTGCTTCACCTCCTTCTTTGTAGTCTAATGACATTGCGTTTATTACATTTCAGTTATCACTACAGAAAATGACTATATTTAGACAAAACTACCTTTTAAATTGTGAGCTTCAGATATAATTTGTCGAAGCCCTCAGTGATTGAATAAAAGAATGCCAGCCTGTCTATTGCATCAGATGTCCCATCAGAGATATGATAGCTGCTTTCAATATCGATGAATAATATACAGTGACATTTATAGACAGGAAAAAAATTGAAGCAGATTTTATGTTGGAGGATATTAGCATGCAATTTGGAATTTATACACACAACTTTTTATGGTGACTGTGCAGATCTATTCATAAATTGTTTTGCAAAACTTTTAAAGTAAAAGTGATACATTAAACATCCTTCTCTTAGTTTAAAAACCTTTGGTCCAGATTCAGTTCTAGAAAATGTCATGTCCTACCACAATCAGCAGCAGTGGAGGAGCTACAGCAGGATCCATCCCGTTAATGCTGCTCTAAGTCAGCCTGCTTCATTCTCACTGGAATTCAACCACTGCTGGGGACAAGCCACTTATGGAGTTCCCCTTGTCCCATCAACACCAGTGGTAATGATGTTATGGGGAAGTTGAGAGGGATATTTGTCCTACATAATATGAGGGAAAGGTTGCTAGAAGCTAGAAGGTGGTTTCCCTTGATGTAGGAGGGCGGTTTAAGGCACACAGTTATGATGGGACATATTTCATTCAACTACTTGCGAGAGCCTCTCATGGTCAGAAATGGCTAGTGTGACAGACCCAGGCCAGTGGGGTGCAGGAGTCTGGTAGAGGACAAATATACTTGTCACTGGGTGAGTAGTTTTCTGTTCCCTGAGTGACCAGAGCAGGGGCTGCACTAGAGTAGTCAGGAACTTGCTAGAACCAATTAAGGCACATAGGCTGATTAGAACACCTGCAGCCAATCAAGGCAGGCTAATCAGGGCACCTGGGTTTTAAAAGGAGCTCTCTCCAGTCAGATGAGGAAGAGCCAGAGGAGAGGAAGTGCATGTGAGGAGCTGGGAGCAAGAGACACAAGGAGCTGAGACTGAGAGGGTGTGTTGCTGGAGGACTAAGGAGTACAAGCATTATTAGACACCAGGAAGAAGGTCCTGTGGTGAGCATAAAGAAGGTGTTTGGAGGAGGCCTTGGGGAAGTAGCCCAGGGAGGTGTAGCTGTCACATAGCTGTTACAAGAGGCACTATAGACAGCTGAAAATCCATAGGGCCCTGGGCTGGAACCTGGAGTAGAGGGCGGGCGTGGGTTCCCCCCAAACCTCCCAAATCCTGATCAGACACAGGAGGAGTTGATCCAGACTGTGGGGAAGATCACTGAGGTGAGCAATTCTGCCAATAAGTGCAGGACCCACCAAAGTAGAGGAGGAACTTTGTCACACTAGAGAATCTGATTTCTTCCCCTGGTTGCATTACTCTAAGTCCCTGGCCTAGTGACAGAAAGCAGAGTGGTATGGAGACCACTCTTTTTAGGGTAAGTGACTCATTAAGGTGTGGATTTTGCTCATCACTGAAGTGAATGGTTGTGGGGAATATTTCATGAGGGGTGAGAATCAGTTGTGGGAGTTCCTGTTTAGGTTGGCCTTGGGACAAGCTGTGTTTGTGGGAGTGTTAGGATTAGGGTCAGCTATGAGAGATGGGAATAAGTATTCCGGGTGAAGATAAGCTTTGTGTGTGGCCTAAAGGTCCTTATGCAGATGTTGTGTCTGAAATAGCCTAAGGCTATTGACCTTCAGGCTATGATGCAATGTTCAGTTTCATGGGGTTTTGAGGATGGAGATGTTTCAGGGTCACAGCTTAGCAGTAGTACAATACTTGTCTTGATTCCTCTTTTACTGTATAGAAAAATTGGTTAATGACATATATTGTGAGTTTGCTTGTGGTTTGAGTTTTGTATATTTGATTTTTAAATTTCTGTAAAGAATGCCTGGATCTTGATATAGTTGCCCCCTTTTTATGGTTAGGAATCCAAATCAATAAAATCACTGAAGGCAACAGCAGCCACATGTGCATAACCAAAGCCGGAAGAAGTCTAACTAATGTCTTTTGGTTCGAGCTATTCACGCAATGGGAAGACAGATTGACAAATTAAACATCTTGACTTCAATTCTATGGTATTTGTGGAGTCATAATATTAGTATGACTACGAGTATCAATGGAAATGTTTGTAACTCTCTAGTGCATAAGCTTACTGGCTGAAATGTTCACTGAAATAATCAATGAATGAACAACAGTTTTTTCTCTTTTGTAGCAAAAGTGCAGTATTCCCTGTTTGCCATTTTGTTTTTCACCCTCTTAATAAGTTTCAGGTATGCAACCATTGAATTGAAAATATAGCACTTGACCAATCACATGCCACAAAATTTCAGAATAAACAGTTTGCAAACAATTCTCAATTACAAAAATTATTTGTCCGAATAATGTTTGGTGCATAAAAAACATAGAAATTGGGAATAGTTGTTAACGGAAGAAGGAGGACTAAATTTCACAGCTTAATATTATGTGACTAATTTTATATTTAATCTGAAAAGAACCCAAGTGTTTTATGAACTGTGCCATATTAGCCCACTGATTTTAAAGAGGCACACCATTAATTTAAGAAAATAAATTCCTCTTTAGAAACTTGCCATAATACAATCCTATATACAATGTATATGAATTACTTATCTAATATGTGCCATTGATATTTAGGCACCTTTAAGGGGAGTTTGAAGTGAAAATCAACAAATTCCAAGGCAACATTGCACAATATGGACAGCAAACATATAACAGGTCAGATTGTTTTCTCACATACAGCTCTATAAATCTATAAAGTAATTTCTTGCTAAGTACAGTAATAGGGCTATTTCAAATTTACATTGACATAACAGCAAAATCTGGTATGCTGTATCCATTTGAAGTAGGGTGACCAGATAGCAAGTGTGAAAAATTGGGACAGGGGGCGGGGGATAATAGGAGCCTATATAAGAAGAAAAAAAAACCAAATCGGGACTGTCTCTATAAAATATATAAAGTAGGCAGGTTGTCTTTATAAAAAATTGGATATGGACTATAGGAATAAATTCATTTGGACATAGGTTGTCTATCTCTGTGCAGTGCCTGACACAACAGAGGCTTAATTAAATAGCAGCTGTTAGGTGCTCACCACTCTTGAAAATCAGGCCTCTCATTTTTCTGCCTGAATATGGATTTGGGAAGCTAATCTTAATCATCCATTTTTGAAAATCTTGGCCCTGGGGTTTTGATTTGAGGTTGTCTGTAGTGGTGACCAATATGTGTCTGGGAATTTGAATGAAACCTTATTGAAGAAAATATGTTACCACCTCCTCTGATTTCTATTGTATGTTTTTAACATTTGTTCCAAGATTTATTCATTTTTTTCAGTTGAGCCATATAATGGGCTAAAGGATTGAATGATTTGTCTTTAATAGTTCCCAAATCTCTCTTTAGTCAATATGCTGCTGTCCTTTTCCCATTTAGCTATAACACCCTCTTTATTTTTGGTTCCAAGACTCATTAGTGAACATTTGTCTTCATTTGTCATCTGCTAGCCAGGTGCCTTAATTACTTACATCATTGTATATTGCATTGCTCTTCTTCATTTACTCTTCTTCCCAAGTGCATCTGGTCAAATAATAAAAAACACCGTGATCTGTGTGAATATTTTCATGAATAAAGGTATTGAGCTTAGTTAAGTTCACTACAATTTGTGAGATTAGTTACGTGTAAGAGTTTGGACAATCACTAGGTATTCATAAAAATGTTCAGAAATTGTGACAGTTTTCATGAATTCTACCACAAATCATTACTCATCTAAAAATCTGTACTGAGTGCATTATTCTCCTCATTATTTGCTATTCATTAGTTATCTTTCTCCTTAAACTGATTGTTATCCAATCTGGGAGACAAAAGAATGCTATGTAATTTAGGTGACCAATCAAACAACATGAATCACATACAGCACTAGTCAAAATGAGTACACCTGTAGATAGCCACAATTGGTCCATGAATGAAGTGTTAATTACAAGGAGGCTGGGGCTAAATTTGTAACAGTTTGAACAATTCTTAACTTATTTGTTGTATTCTGGTAGTACCTAGAAGCTCTGAAGAACATTACTACATCAGTGCTGTAAGTCCACATATTAAGAGACATTCCCTGACCCAAACAGCTTAGTATCTAAATCAGTGGTCCCCCAACCATTTATGTTGTGCTCTCTGACCCATAATATGATCTGTCAGTGCCCCGCCGGGGCCATGAGCATGAGCACAGTTGGGGTTGAGGCTGCGGCCAGGAGCGGGACCAAGGCAGGGTCTGGGCGTGGGTCTGTGTTCAGGGGTGGGGCTGGGGCCAGGATTAGATCCACGGCCAGAGTCTGGGTCTAGGGCTGGCAGGTGGGGCCATTGGCCAGGAACCAGGGGCTGAGGCCAGGACCACGAATTGGGACAGGTCTGTGTTTGGGAGCGGAGTCACAGCCGATCCACAGTTGAGGCTGGAGCCACAGCCTGGGCTGTGGCCGGGAGCAGAGCTGGGGATGGAATAGAGAGAGGGCAGAGTGGGGCTGGGTGGCACTCTCTCCCCTGCCTCCCCCCCCAGGTGGGGTGGCCTGAGTCCCACCACACCCCGCTAAACATTCCTCTGTGTCCCACAGTGCGGGGACCACTGATCCAAATAGACAAGACAGACAAGTGTGTGATGAAGGAAGTATTATTAGCCCAGTCTTACATATCCATACATTTCTATGGCCAGAAAGACCCATTATCATCATCTAGTCTGACCTTCTGCATAACTCAGGCCATACAATTTTACTCAGTCCTTCCTGTATCAAGCCCCATGACTTCTGTCTGAACTAGAGAAAATCTTTCTAGAAAGATATCCAATCTTGATTTAAAGACTTCAGTTGACAGAGCATCCATTACATCCCTAGGTAAATTGTTCCAATGGTTATTTATCCTCAGTTTTAAAATTTTGTACCTTATTTCTAATCTGGAATTGTCTTGTTTCAGATTACAGCCACTGGATGTTGCTATGCCTTTGACTGCTAGATTAACAAGCCCTCTCCTATCAGAAAACTCCCATGTATTGTAAATATAGGTCATAAGTGAGTTAATTCTTAAACTAAATAGATTGAGATTCTTTAGTCTCATTCAAATGGAAAATTTAAGCACTGATACTAAGTGACTTGTTCAAGGTCACACAAGAAGTCTGTGGCAGAGCCATGAATTGGACCCAGATGTGTTGAGTCCCAGCTCAGTGTTTTAACCACAGATTCTTCCTCTTCTCCCAAGTAAGAGAGTACTGTCTCCTACTGAAAATACGTATCCCTTTTACAAATAGGTGAGGCAGTTCAGGTCAAATCAGAACAGACTTGACTGTAATCTGAGCCATTTTTGATGTTTGAAAAAGTTTGGATTTTTTTAATCTTTATAAGTGCTTGTAATTCATTATTTCAACTGGAAAGAGAAACAGTCTGTTCTTAAAGTGAGCATTTATGTATTTTATTATTATTTTTATTAATTAAACATTTATATTGTGGTAGCTTGGCTGAAGCATGTAGTTCTAGAAAACTCAAGTGAAAGCTTGAGTTCAGAAGGTTTACAGACCCAAGAACTTGTAATATATTTCTATAAATTTCAAATAATCTGTTTGGAATAGTTAAATGAGCCAAATACTCTAACTTTTTGTTTCATTACTAGATCAAGGTGGGATTTGTGGATTTTAAAATAAACCTAGGAGCCATGACCTCATAATCCCAAATCTGATTTTTGCCATTAACTCCTTTTATACCTTTGCCACCTTCTGCAAAAGTACTAAGCCCTTTGCCTGACTCCTCTTGAAGGAAAAATGAAGCTGTAATCTCCATGACTCTTAGCTAAAACTTTTTAAAAATACTTTTGCTGCTTTTGCAGGTTGCTCTGTAAGAGGGAGGAATATAGTCCACCTTTGCAAAATTCACACCTATTCCTATCTACACCTGTCACTTGTTCTTCCATCACCTCTCCAGTCACTCACTATTGACACCCCAGCTATTCCAATTCCATAATTTACTGTCTGACATGCTATATAACTCTGGTTATTCTCATCATGGTTAATCTCAAAGGGACATGACCTCCTTGCAGATTGAGCACCACCTGGATCAAGCTCTGGCTAGGTGCTTAAGGTGACCTGAGTAGATATTCAGTTTATGTCCATCACTGCCAATCTTATTTTGCTACTGACGCTTTTGGTACCCTTGTGATCACTGGCCATTGTCTGTTACAGCTATCCCCCTATTCCATTTTGTTTCTTACAGCTGTCCCCATACTCCATTTTGGTTTTGTTCTCCTCCTGTGGGTGCCCTTCCCTGGCTGTTAAGTTGTTTACCAGGGCCATTGCCCTTCTCAAAAGGAGGGCCCCTTAAGTTGTTTACCAAGAGCCATTGCCCTTCTCAAAGGGATGGCCACTCATGCTGCGTGCTAAGTGGGACCACTGCCCTGTTCAAAGGGTTAGTCCTGTTATCACCTCGTTGAACCTGAGCTCGGTGTAGGGCAGGCAATGTCCAGAACTGCAAGAGCTATTGTGTTTTTAAGATCCTGGGCATGAGTCATAAGCCTCATATGCTTTTGAGTGACCTATTGCACAGGACTCTGCCCAGGCATGTCTCTGTGCTCACCTACAGTTTTTCCCTGTGCCTCCTCCCCTGTGACAGAGAGAGCCTATCAGGATCACTGGCGGGAAACTGCCTAAGTTTGCCTTTAAAAACAGACATTTTTGAAACAAACATCAGAAAGGTTCCTGCATTGCTGCCTGGTCTGATCAGCCAGGGGTTTTGGGGGGACCTTTCTCCGCTCTCGTTTTATTTTTGAGCATACCCACGGTTTTTAATCCCCCCCCCGAAGAACGAATTGCTGCCTGAGAGATCTCCTGATTATCAAGAGAGTAAGGAGCCCTCCTTGCTTCTTCTGATGTTACTGCTTCTGCCTTTGCTGCTGCCTTGGGGACCGGTAAGAATCCCTCTGTGAAACTTTCCATACTTCTATTTTATTACTTTAGCTGCTGGCTCTGTTTCCCTAGCACACAGTCTCAAGCTAAACCTTGGTCTGTGTCTTAAAACCTCTCAAACTCCAGGGTGCTTTGCAGCTAAAAATAAGCTTGTGCCGCTGCTAAGCTCTGCTCCCTGCTTTCAGCTGTATCCACTGCTGCAGCCACCATCCCTTGGCTTCCTTGGGGGCTGCCTTGGGAGCTGTATCCTGGGCACATACCACTCTGCCCTCTGTGACTTCCCCATAGCATAAGGTGCACCGTAGGTTTTGCTTTTTAGTTTAATAAGTCATAGTTTGCTAAGATTGTAGAGCTTGTAAGTTTCACCTGCCTTGTTATAGTTTGCTGTTTTGTTGCTCTGTATAGTTGCTTGTTATAGTTTGCTTAGAATTGTGATATTTGTTGTTTTGCCTAGTCATTGATTAAGATAGATTTAAAAAAAAAACCATTGCCTGGTTGTATTCTGTACCTGTTTTATTACTTTGTATAAGCTGCTTGTAATTTATATAAGTTTAATTAAGTTAGAGGATAGATAAGGTTTTTACTGCTTGAATTCGTCTTCCCGCTGTCCCAATCTCTCCCTGAATTTTCCCGTGTCTGTTTTTCCCCCACTCCAATCTCCCCCTCTGTGTACTTCTCTGTGTCTCCCTGTGGTAACCCCTCGCTGCCCCCCCGTGTAACTTCCCAAACCCTTTGCCGCTTCTTTCCCTTTTTTTAGGTGTCCCTCTAGCCCTTCTTTACACCTCTGCTGCCTCTCCCTGTATCCCCTGTGTTCGTGCCCCCGCTCCTCCGCTGCCCTTCCCCTACCGAAGATCACCATCACACTGCTCCGTTTGTCTTCACCCCGCTGCTCCGCAACTTCCCTGAAGTGCTCTTCGCTGCTGCAGCCTGCTTCTTCCCTCAGCCGTCTCCCCCATTCTCCACGTGCCTTCTCATCGCTTACACGTTCAGCGCCCTCCCCTCTTGCTGCTCCCAGACTCCCCTTAAGTGCGCTCCAGCTGCTCTTGTCTCCCGTACCTCCAGCCCGCAGGCTCCTGAAGACTGCTCTGGGCTTCAGAGTCTCTCGCTGTTTGCAGCTGCACTCTCCTCTCCTTAGATACCACTAATCACTCACTCCCCTCCCCCCTCCCGCTTCTTGACCCAGCTTTTAAGTACACTCTTGCTATCACAGCCTCACAAATTAAGTCAGTAATTTTCTACATTGCATAATTTTACTTATCACCCATATTGTATTATTGCACTGTGACTCACATTTTACTTGTGGTTATAACACCCCATTAGTTGCCTCCATTTTTCTAATATACTTTGTATACCATTTTTATATAGAAGCTACCATTTTATTTTGCATTCCACACTGTATCTAGAGTTGTTCCTATATAAAGTTGAGTTGCTTATTGACTGTACTGTATCCCATTGTGCTGAACCTCACTTACTGTACCCCACTGTTAAAACGCCCTACACTGTTCAATAAGAACTCCCTCCCCCCTTATCATTGTCTATTGTAAACACCTTATACACCCCATCCCATCGCATTTCATTGTTAAATTCCCACCACTTCCTTTTTCCTTTAATAAAGAAATTAATTGGCACCCCACCTGTGTGGTAATTGCTCCCCAAGATCCCATATACCTGCAGGCAGGGACAGCCATGTAATGGCATTCCTTGGTGCACACGCTTTGGAATTTGCTAGTCTTCCATTCTGATATGGCCATATCAACAAGCCACCAAAACTGAACCAGTGCTAATAGAAGCGGTTCCTGGGTTCAGCTTCCAATATTATAATTTCTGATCTTGTCCTGCTTCTGGATATGGAGCAGCTGATGAAGTCAACAGGAAACAAAAACATCAATTGTGTTCTTTAGCTATCCTCAGCACACACAGTTCCATTATGTACAATGGCATAAGTATAACAATACCTATGGACTGGCAGCTTTGAGCAAGCTTGATGTCATGACCTGCCCACAGAGATTGCTGAAGGACCTGAAACATGCTAGCAGCTGCTGCTGTACAAGTGCCCACATCTTTCAAGCATCCTCCAGCATTGTCTATTACACTGCCCTAATACTTGACAGTTTCCAGCTGCTCAGTTGTCCCATCTGGACAGGTTAATACTGACCTGGCTGTAATCTGGAGCTGGAGGTTGCTTAATGATGATGACTAGGGACTTAGTATTGTTCATATTATTGATCAGACCAATATGTATTGATTTAGGCCTGGCAAAATTGGCCATCAGATGCAGTGATTTAGCAAAGTGAGCCAACAAGGCAATCTCATTGGCTTATTTGAGATCTTAAAGCAGAATAGTGTCCAGATCAATGCCGCTGACAGAGGCCTCAAGCATATCCATCAACCAATCAATGCTGATATTGAGCAGTATAGGTGACACAAGGCAGCTCTGCTGAACTCCTTTGGGCATAGAAAACCATGCTGTGTATTTATTGACTCAAACAGAGCTTTCTGTTCCATTAGAGAGCTCTTCTATCAAAGTCATTATCTTCCAAGGATGCTGAATTGCCTCAGTAGATGCCACAGTCTTAGTGGATGAGCTTTGCTCTGCTTCTGCTCAAAAAGGGCAATAAAGCTGAATGTAGAAACTATAGAGATATTATGCTGTTGTTGGTCCCAGGGAAAGTCTTCACTTACATGTTAATATTTTGAATCAGTGATTCACTTCGTGGCAATGGCTGGGATGCTCAGTGCGGCTTTAGACCTGGTAATTCCACTGTTGAGCAGATCTTTAGCATGAGACAACTCTTTTAGAAGATTGTTGAATTTAATAAGACTTGGTCAGCACTTTTTATAGACTTCAGTTAGGCCTTTGATTCAAGCCAGTAATTCTTGTTGTTATATAAATCAGACAGATCTGTCAGGTATTTACCAGAAGCATAATCTGCCCTGGAAAAAGCTGTAAAGAGTACTTGGGCTTTATCTCTTGTGTCTAATTATCAATATTCTCCATTTAAGATGGTCAAAATGCTTTAAAAGGTTCAGAAAATCATACTTTGGAAACTTCCAACTTAGCAGTACTGTCTATTACAGATCTGTCAGGTTGTTCATTGTGGGCAAGTGGATGAGTGGGAGTTTTCAAGGTTGGAGTAGGCACCCTGCACGGTATATCACAAACAACCAAAAAGTGAAAAACTTCACAAGAAAGCCCCATGCTCCCTAAAATGCAATTATACTCCTTCCTCTCCTTCCCAGATCCCAAATGGTTAATCCTGACAGGCTAATGTCTGCAACTGAGTACAGACTCAACTCAGTGACTTCAGTAGAGCATACAAATTGTAATTGCCTCTGAGAGAATGAAATTATTCCGGTCTTGTTAAAGTCTGTCCCACTAGATTTCTGCTGCATACACAGATTCAGAAAGCTCACAGGCTTAAGCCAAATAAGCTAGTGATGTGGGCAGAGGAATCCACTGAGGGATAGTAATCATCACTCAGATGCAGGCTGGGGACAGGGGGGAGCACATGAAGCTTATCTAAATTTGAGATTTAAAAAAAAAATTGCTGGAGTCTGATGTCTTTAGGATTAGTCCTTCAAAAATTACCCAGGAATTTCCAACACACTAAATTAATAATAATAATAATTAATAATAAACTATGAATTAATTAGCTGGATAGAGGATGAGGGTATACCAGTAATTCTTTTTCGGAATGACTCCAAACATTAACCATGGAATTTTTGTTATTGTGACAAATAAAATGAATAAATAAGGTGCAAACATAGATTTTGATCCAGAACTCATTGAAGTAAATGGAAAGACTCCTATTTACATTACACTAAGTCATGGATGGTAGTAGGGGACCTTGAGTGGATTGTTCTCAATGTGGTCACTATTTATCACGGTATATAGCCTTCCTCTACAAACTGAAAGCTCAGCTCATTTGATAAACATCCATTCCAAATGCTCCTAAAAGACATTATCTATCAGGCATAAAGTATTGTGAATCATTTACTCTTCATCTTTTCTTTGTTCATATTGAGTCCCCTCTGCTTCTCTAATAAGTATTTTTCACTGCTGACTGTAATTGCATAAATAATTTCTTTGGGGATAAACGCTCAATTACAATTTTAAGAGGTTCTGTAAGCAAGTATTTTAATATTTAAATACATTTCAGCTAGACGGCAATTAGATCCAAGAATCTCTGATACACTGATATTGACTTGTTCAGCTGCTCTAAGCTGAATGTGTAGCACTGCTTTTTTATGTAGTTGATTAGAAAAAGCTCTGGCGCAGCTGGCTCTATTTTTCAAATGCTTGACAAAATGTTTATGGAAATGGACAATGGATGATCTTATGGGAACTGTGGTGTTAATTTCAATTTGTTCTCATTTATTTTGATGCTACATTTAGGACTATGGTAGTTGCAAAGACTTATGCTTCAAAAGAATATTGTGATGAAACTTCCAGAAAATGCAACATATCAAATAATTTCATTAAGAAATAATAAATAAATGCAACACACACTGAAATTATGCCTGAGTGAAAAACAAAACATGAACTCTATGGAAAATAAACCTCTAAGGCTCCCTCAGACTGGATGAAACCATAAAACCATGGCTGGAACATACTCAGCAAGCTTCCAACTGACTTTCAATTATATAACTGTCATTCACCATCTGTCAGCTCCCCAGATCTGGTCATTTATCTATATGATGACTCACTAAAGGGATCTATCGGTATCACCATTTATTTAATGAGCACCTGGTCTATTTGCACCCTTCTTGACAGTTTGTGTCCATATCATTCATTCATTGTCAATTTAACCATCAATATTGTGGGGAAAGCATCTTATGCAGCTATCTCATTACAGTCTGCTGCCATTGTCAACACTCATTCCATTAATATAGGCACTGAATAAGTGCCTAGTCAAGTCCATTCTTATTGCATAGACTGAAACTCCAATAACTAAAAACTCCCTGTAAACAACAGACCCTTTCTTGACACACCTAAATGATAAGAATTTGAAACTTGCCCAGGGGAAAAATAAGAAGTTCCTTTTGATCTTAATCATATATAACATGCAAAGCAAAAAAGATACATTGAATCAGATAATTCCCTACAGTGGAAAAATGGCAAGATAGGCTGGGGTGAATCCATGAAGTTCCTTTCAGTCATGTTCAGCGAGGGATAGAATTCCCATCCTCTTCTTTCTCCCCAGGAAGGAGATCCTGAAATCCACGTAAGCACATTGGGGCAGGGTTCATGATTCTGAAATGTATTTGTACAGTACTCCGGGTCTCTGGGGCCTCATAATAATAATTAATAAAAATAATAAGCACAGGCTAGACACTTGCACAGAGGTCTTATACTTCCCAACTTCTCTGAGTTCTCAGTCATCCCTTATGGCTCCTGGGAAAATGGGTCCACTGAAGTGATTGTCTAACTATTAGATTGTGAGCTTTCTGGGGCAGGGTCTGTCTTTGTGTTATTTGTTAAAAACATGATTAGTACAGTGCAGCTCTGGTCCTTGATTAGGATTCTTAGGTGCTACCACAATACTTGTTATTGAAAATAGTAATAAGGGATTTCCTTGACTACTGATGCTCACAGGATCCCCAATAGATGTGTGGTGGGTGGTTTGACAGTATCTTGAGAGGCTAGTTTGTAAGTTTTCTGTGCTCGAGTATCAGTGAGGTGCTTGAGGGTCCATAAGGCACTGAAGGTGTTCAGGGAACTTTGTGTGACCTAGCAGGATTTGGGCGACCAGTTTTTTGGACTGTGACACTCCCCAGGGTACTCAGTGTTGTGCAACACCTTACCACTAGCTAACCTTAGTGGGAAGCAGTCATTTGTGCCTGCTGTGGCCCAGCTCCCTGAAACCTCTAGCCTTGCAAGCACTGACTTCCAGGTCCCTGCCCTCTCTGCACAGGTTAGTGACAGGTGCACACTAACCCCCAAGTTCTTGGAGAGTTTCCTGCAGCCTCTGTAACTGGGCACTTGCAGAAATGACTAAGTAAGCTGTCTCTGAAAGAACGGGACTGTTACAACTCAGGATCATGTCCTTTATAACATCATGGCACTGAAATGTATTTATAGTGAAACAATCATAAGTGTATCATCAAAGGTTAAATTTTGAGAGAGACTGAGTAAGGATAAACAGTGAGTAACAGATGATGCTCAAGAAACTGTAGCATAGATCGTGGGCTCTGTATAGGAAACATAGAAATAGTGGAAAAGCCGTAAAGTTGCCTACTATATATATCTTTCAATTAAGTAAAATTATTCAGTTTTTATAAGTTTGAAATTTCTAGGCAACTTTACTGCTTTCCCACTATTTGTAATCTCTTAAAGTTTTTGTAGCAGTGTCTTTGCCACTGCCTCAGATATCATCAGTATTTTAAAATTCCAGCTGTGACTGTGGCCAATGTATTCTTTCTTCATTATCTTTAGTGCTTAAAACTATACAATCTCTAATAAGTTCATCTATAAGTGTGTTAATTTTGCATGAAAAAGCTAAGTACTGATGTAGCCAGATTGCAATTTGTATATGGTTTCACTTTGATCTAATGCACTAACAATATAATTCTCATATTTCTTTTAGGGACAAAGTATTTTTTTAAAGTATCTTAGGTTTTAGCTATTGTGACGTTCCCCTCTGGTGTTATCTGGACCGGGTGATCTGCTTGGTCACCCAAATCCTTGACTCTGGGATCCGGCCTTACGGTCTCTGCTCTGCTGTTGGAACCCCCACTCCTGGGCTCTCCATGCACAGCCTCTGGCATATGAGGTGCTCCCAGCTATTTGCAACTGAATGACACTAGCCAATATCTCCAGTCTCAGACACAACCCTAGGAACCTCCATCTTGCATGTCTTGGATGCTGTAAGCTTATATGAATTTGTCAATTTAACAAAGAAATTGATGTGTACCAGGCTTGTTATCACAAGGGGAGTTTCTGACACGCCTCAAACCAAACGCACTGCTTCAGGTAGAACAAACAGATTTATTAACTATAAAGTAGATTTTAAATGATTATAAGCCAAATCATAACAAGTCAGATTTGGTCAAATGAAATAAAAGCAAAACACATTCTAAACTGATCTTAACACCTTCAATGCCCTTATAAACTTAGATGCTTCTGACCACAGGTTGACTAGTTGCTCTTCAGCCAGGCTCTCCCCATTCATTAGTGCTTCAGTCGCTTGGTGGTGGTGATGCCTGTAGATGTAGCTGGAAGAGAGAGGCAAACATCTCTTCCTTTTATCATGTCCTTTCCTCACTTTTGGCTTTGCACCTCCCCCCCCATTCCCCACTTTCAGAGTCAGGTGAGCATTACTGAGTCCCTCCAAGCAAGATTGAGCAATTCCCCTGTTGTGGCCTCATGCAGTTGAGTCATTGCATTCTATCTCTCTTGCTGGAGAATGGCTGTTGATGGGTTGTTTGACACCCCACCTGGGCATTGGTTATTTTCCTTGCTGTTGCCTCTGAGGAGCTAATATCTGGCTGATTCCCCAACTTACAGCATGTTTTAGTGACAACCATACTACATAATTCTCATAACTTCATATGCATTAATGATACACATATATGGATAGAGATATGGCTTTCAGCAGATCGTAACCTTTCCCTTGATACCTTACAAGGCATGATTTATATGAAAATGAGGAATATGGAAGTTACAGCACGCTCCCCTAAGGTATAGAATGTCACAGCTATATCTTGACTTTCTTCGTCTGTTAGCTATAAGTGCTAACAAATTAGGAAGTCCTTATGTATTGCTGTATTCAGGGTAACCACCTTAAGTGCTATGCTTTCTTTGTCTGGACTTGCTGCCACTTCAGTTTGTCCAGGAGGCCCTAAACTCTCTCCAGTATCCAATGGGCATGTCTTCACTGCAGTGTGTACCCCATCCTGGCTGACATGCATGAAGATACATGCTAGCCAAGTTGGCCTCTGAGCAGATACACTGCAAACCCTCACACAGTCTGTCTTTGTAGACATCCACACAGGCCCTTCAGTGGCATGGGTTTTGTGCTAGGATTTCTGGGGCTGTGTCCCAGGATTCTTAATGCCTCACTAACTGGAGGCATTTTAGGAATTGGCTCACAATGGACTGTGGGAGAATGCATCTGTCATTCCTGAACCCCTGTGTGGACATGATTTTAGCCTGCCAAAACATTTTAGATGAGGCTCTGTGCTCTCCTCCAGGTTATGGATCCAGCACCACTGGATGAACTGTTTTTGCTTATTACTGAGCTACCCATGCAGCCGGATAGACATTTTGCAAGATGGAGGATGAGATTTCAGCAACAGTTTCCAAACCATGGAAGATGGCAGAATTTGGAGGCATGTTGATTCATGGTAGACCTGAGAAATCCCCATGCATTTGTATTACAAGTTGGAGTGGAATGTTGCTCACAGCCATTGCCGAAGTAACTCAATCCATTTATTTATTTATTTATTTATTTATTTATTTATTTATAAAGATATTTAAATGACTAAAGATGCAAATAGGTGCCTAGTGGGATTTATACAAATACCTAAGCAAGTTAGACACTTAATTCCCATTGAAGTCAGTGAGAGTTAGGCACTGAACCTGTTTCATGGGATTTACAAAAGCACTTAGACACCTATCTACATCTTTGGGAGGCACTTAGATACCTTTGTAAATGTAGATTTCAATGCCTCTTGTAGCCACAAGGAATAAGTAAAGTATTAAAGAAACCCTCACTTCTAACAGCAAGTTAGAAGCACTCTACAAGAAGCCATTTGCAGTGCACAACGGTAACAATTTCATTGGTCCTATATAAAATCCAGTAATTATGGTACATATTCTGAGTGTCAACTACTATCACTTTTCTTTTTATTTAACTATTTACACGTATACACATAAATAAACATATTTTTATAGAGCACTCCTGCCACAGCATGAGCAATTGAGGAAGAAGACTGTGTGCAAGTTAAAAAACTGGCCTGCTTTAGAGGAGAAGTCAAGGCAACTATAAAAATGAGATATAACAAATGGAATAAAGGGGAAGTCATGAATGATAGTAATGAATATAAATCAGAAGCTAGGAATTATAGAAAATTGATAAGGGAAGCAAAGGGCCCCAAAGTTAAACTTATGGCCAGCACAATTAATGACAATATGCAGTTTTTGAAAAAATGTGTTTGGAACAAAAATAATCCTGGCAATAGTGTTGATCCATTACTAAATGGCAGTGGCAGAATTTTCAGTAATAAAGCAGAAAAGGAGGTGTAATGTACAAAAAATATTTCTGTTCTCTATTTGTGTGCAGGGAAGATAATATAGTCTCCTCATATGGGGAGAACACTCTTTCCATTTCATTAGTATCTTTGGAGGAGGTTCAACCAAAGCTACTAAAGTTAGACATTTTCAAATTAGCATGTCAAGATAACTTGCACAGAAGAGTTTTTTAAAAGAGCTGGTTGAGGAGAGTGCTAGATCACTAATGTTGATTTTCAATAAGCCATGGACCACTGGGGAAATTCCGGAATACTGGAAGAAAGCTAATGTTGTGCCTATTTTTAAAAAGGATAAACAGGATGACCCAGTAATTACAGACCTGTCAGACTGACATTGATCCCAGGCAAGAAAATGGAATGGTTGATACAGGACTTGATTTAATAAAGAACTGAAAGAGGGTAATGTAATTAATATAAATTAACATAGGTTTATGGAAAATAGATCCTGTCAAACTAACTTAGATATCTTTTTTTTTTAAATTAAATTATAAGTTTGGTTACTAAAGTTAATGTTGTTGACATAATGTACTTAGTCTTCTATAAGTCATTTGACTTGGTATTGCACAACATTTTGACTAAAAACTAGAATGATGTGAAATTAACCTGACATACATTAAATGGATTAAAAACTGACTAACTGATAGTTCTCAATGTAATTGTAAATGGGGAATAGTCATCAAGCAGGTGTGTTTCCGGTGTGTTCCTCCTGTGATTGATTCTTGGTCCTACACTATTAACATTTTTATCAATGATCTGGGAGAAAACATAAAATCATCACTGATAAAGTTTGCAGAGGACACAAGAATTGGGAGAGTGCTAAATAATGAAGAGGACAGATCAGTCAGACAGAGAAATCTGAATCACCTGGTAAACTGGGCACAAGCAAACAATATATGTAAATATATACATATAGGAACAAGAAAGGTAGGTCATACATACATGATGGAGGACTCTATCCTAGACAGCAGTGACTCTAAAATAGATTGGGAGTCATTGTGGTTGACTAATGCGTCCCTGGGAAAAATAAACTGACGACTTTTCAGTATGAGTAGAAAGGTTATTTTACTCTGTATTTCGCACTGTTGTGACCACTGCTGAAATACTGTGCACAGTTTTTATGGCCCACAATTCACAACGGATGATGATAAATTGGAAAGGGATCAGAGAAGATCCCCAAAATGATTAAAGAATCAGAGTTATAGTTAGACTCAGGGAGCTTAATCTATTTAGTTTAACAAGGAGATGGCTAAAGAGTGACTTGATTATAGTCTATAAGTGTCTATATAGGGAACAAATATTTAATGCTCTTCAATCTAGCAGAGAACGGTATAACATGATCCAATGGCTGGAAGTTGAAGTGAGACAAATTCAAACTTGAAATAAGGCATAAACTTTTGACAGAGAGGGTAATTAAGCATTGAACAATTTGAAAGGCCATAGTGGATTCTCCATTACTGACAATTTATAAATGAAGATGAGATGTTTTTTCTAAAAGATATACTCTAGGAATTATTTTGAAGACATTCTCTGGCCTGTGCTCTACAGGAGGTCAGACTAGATGATGACAGTGGTCCTTTCTGGGCTTGAAATCTCTGAATTTTCTTGCAGTTGTTCAATATATAACTTTCTCTGATCTAGTCACTTTTCAGAACATGCCTATATTTCGAGTCATACGTGATCAGTTAGGTTGCTATTGAGACTGAACTGTGATGTGTGTTTATTCTGCGGTTGAGGTACGATGATTACAGACCCAATATCAAAGGCATAGCAAAAAATGCAACTAAAATGTGAGAATTCATATGGTAGCAGAGCACTAAAACTATGCACCAGATTATCAGTTACTGTTGTCATCAGTTCTCTGTTCTTTATCATATTTCATATATCATGCTAGCTCCTGGGACTTGTGATGTAACAAATGAGTTCTTTCTTGGGTTGACTTTTTCCAAGAACTGAACAAACAAGTATTTCCTAGTTGTTCATTGAAGAAATCCATTTAGCAGAAATCCTAAAGCATTTAACTCCATCAACAGCATGTGGTTATCTTGCATTTTGGTTTTCCATAACATCTATCTTATATTCTGCCATATTTTTCAAAGGCTGATTTAAATTTTCTTCCACTCACTGGGAAGCTCTGATTGTTTGATCACACTGCTGCCAGCTGCTGCTTGGTCACATGCCCATCTAGAAAAAGATAGTCTTGACTTTGTCTTTCAAAGAGTGTATATGTTACAAAGCGTTTGTTTTTGAAGTTCATCTGCTTTGGTATGTAATGATCTAGAAGCTCTCTGTCTGGCAGAAGTGAAAAGGAAAAAGGTGGTTGTTGTGTTCTGAATCTAAAGGGTGAGCAGTAAAGCTGTTTCTTCGAGAATCATGGCACCATTTGAGTCAACAGATCATTCAGGGGTTGCCCATAGCAGGAAAATTGCACTCTAGTGTCAACATTGCAAGCTTCTTAGGGAAACAATTTGAGTTTAGGGAGCATTCTGTGTCCCAACTAATGGAGGAATCCAAATAGAGCTGGATGAAACAAACATATTCATGAAGAATAATTTTGAACTTATATTTACAATAGACGTTTGAGTCAAAGAATTCCACTCATCCAGTCAAGAACAGAAACAGTGCCCAGTGACCTCTGCACCCATTCAAATATGAACAACCCAGCTTGAATTGGATACTGAGTACTTGCAAGTTGCTCGTAAATCGACTATAAATTATTTGTAGAGACGACCTAGTGAATAAATTCATATTTAAGAAAACTGTAAATGTTTTTCAAACAATTTATTCAAAGAGTTGAAATAATTTATTGGCAACATTTTTTGCTCAGAGTATTTGCATCATTTGGGATGTTTGGGCAGAACCACGTGTCTGAAATAAAAAGTAAGAAGAACAAAACTAGGTGGTGTTTATAAAGGGATTCATTATATTCTCTTTTAATTCTTCGTGCAAAAGTCTAGAATTCCTGAATAAGAAATACTTGACTTCACTAGTATATCATGGGAATTGCTTTTATCTCTTTTTATTTATCACTTTCCAGAAGTTTGTATTAAACTAACAAAACTACTAGATTGAAAACCGTCATTTTTGGTAAGCTCAGCAGAAGGCTACAGTATTAGTGGAAATATGACTATCTTTAATTCTATTAAAAATCAATGGAGGAGCATATAATCAAAGATTGATATTATTCAGTATAGTAGGCTGCTTGTAACAATAAAGAAGTGACAGGTGTTTAGAAATACGATATAAACCTTCAGTTTCTCTCAGTCTGGAACATATTATCTGGTGGGTAATTAGCAATTCACAGTTAAATCTTGAGATTCTAAGCACTACAACAGCTGCCAGAAGTTCAACAATCCTTCTCCCATTGATTTCAGTGGGAACGTCAACTGAATTAGCCAGCATCTTCTGTATTCTGAATCTAAAGGATGAGTCGTAAGCTGTTTCTACTAGCAATCATGGCGCCATTTGAGTCAACAGAGTGTTCAGGGGTTGCCCATAGCAGGAAAATTGCACTCTAGTGTCAACATTGCAAGCTTCTTAGGGAAACAATTTGGTGAAATGAGGTAAGGGATTACTATCTTTAAAGAACCTCTTGGAATGCTCAGCATTCTGTCCTATCAGCACTCCTTGCCTTGGCTGGCCTGAAGAATTGGAAGCTGTGATGGGACACCCCTGTATCCCAATCAGGAAAAGACTAACAAACTCTTATGGGTCTAACCAGTACTGAATAGGCACACCTGCACAGCCTGCTCCACTTGGAGGAAGTAAGCTTAGAAGGGAAAGTTAGAGGAAGGGGCAGCAATCAGGAGGAAGGCTGCTGAGCCTGAAAGTTAGCTGACTCTTGTGACAGAGCTGCTGGGAGGTAGACAGCTGCCCACAAAGACCCACCAGATCAGGTACAAGCTAACTGCAGCAGGGAGAGGTTGAAGATAGGCCCTGACCCTGGATCTAGTCATGCTCAGCCTTCCTAAACAAGCTAGACCTCTATAGACTCTCTTGAAACATTTGGAGACCAAGCACCCCCATAACAGGAAGAATATTTGAGGGGAAAAGTTGTTCGAAAACACCCAAATGCAACCTAAAAGGAACCCAGCCTATCACAGAAGCAAATTTGCATATCCTTCATGGTGTGGCAATGTGCCATAGGATTGCTGGGAGACTTATGACCTTTTGAGGATATTGAGACAGTCCCTGTACAAATTTGTTCTGCCATAAAGCTGAAATGGAAATGGAAATTTCACTGAATGGAAACACTAAAATAATCATTTTTGTAAGAGTTTGAATAATATTCTTGGTCTCATGTGGAAAATTATTTAATTTTATCTATGATGTGGAGATTAAATTTATTACTGGGAACCTAATAATCTTCCTACTAGATTTGTTAATATTTTTTTCAATGTCCAGTGGACAATGATAAATTATAGTAATTGAGATTAGGTTAAATGAGATTGGAGACTCTCTTATTTAGTGTTTGTACTATCTGGCTTGTTTTGGATGGTCAACTCCTAAATTGTGAGTGACAGCAATGAATAGGTAATGTTATAGCCTCGCTAGAAAAACTCTAGAATTTAACACTGTTCTTAATGTCATTTTAAATGTGAATTTATTTTTGCTCACTTTCTGTTTCTTATTAAATGGCAGACTTTAGGGATTAGAAAAGAAATAAAGGAATCCACTTTGAATAAAGGTAATTGTACTTTTCTACCTTTTTTTGCCTTGGTTAGTGTGAAAACTCTAGAAGCTTGGCCCAAATATGCCCCTACCCACATCACTAAGTGGTGCACTTGAGGATTTCTACTTTAATCACTCTTTTAATTTCCCATAGTGACGCTTCTCTTGAGGTAGAAAACCATTATCCACATTCCTTTCTCTTGAATTCTGTTCTATAAGCATCTCAGACTTCATTTAACACCTAATACAAAATGTTGTATCCAGTCCCTGAATCTAGGATAAAAACAAGTATGCTCAATCCCAAACACTACTAACCAGTTTGTAACCCTATAACAAATTAGTACTAGATTTGGGATATATAGCATTTGTGAATTAAAAAGCATATGTCCATACAAGCAATGCTGCACCTCAGACTTGAATTTTTATAACTGCAAAATACTAGAAGATAAGAATAATCAATTACTGTTCCAGATTAAATTATCCATTTGCCCTGTAATAAATTACTTTTTGTTCAGGATTAATAAAATTCCCTAGTTGATGCATAAACAATCTTTGAGTTTCCAGAAAGTGCTTAAGTGTTAATTCTATGACACCAATACAGGACACAGAATTACTTGGTATGTTGAAATTCCAAGATACATCAGAGTTTTCTCACTTCATGCATTACTAACTTCCCCTTCAGAGGAAGAATAAATTCCAATAAAATATATGGCTAAATATACACATTTATATTCTTTAAAAATCACAATCTAAAATAAGTATGTTGTAGACTTGAGTGCTTGCAGAAATACCTATGGGCAAGTATAACTAAATTCATAAACCATTCCATGGAACTTATGACCTCTCAAAATGAAGCACAAGAAACTCATGTGAACATGGCAAATATACAGGTCAATGGACAGGCTAGGTGATTTTATAGCTTCTATTCAACAAGTTTTTTGCTGCTATTTTGACTCAGCTGGCATAGGTAATAGTGGCTTGAAAACTTAATTATATATAGGTTAAGTGCTTTTGCCTTTTAAAATGTCATATACTCAATATTTAATGTCTAAATGCCAAAGAATCTCATTGGATGTCAAATGTGCAGCTGGCTGACTTAGCTCGAGCCTTTTAATGCATAGCCCTGCACTGCTGTAACTCCATCCTTGTCTAACTGGCAGTATGATGTATTTTTGATAAATTAGGAAAGTAATTGAAGAACATCAGAAATGAATGATATGCGTAGGCTGCCTTGTTAGATCTATTTTGCTGAAAAGTAATCCACAGTAAGAGAGTGCTTAAATAATTCAATCACATCCAACACCTAAATAATCAAACCATCGTATGAGTGCAAACTTAAAAAGCTCTGGCTCACTTTAAAATGATGGGGTTTTAGCTTTGGGTGAAACTGCTATATTGAACACTGAAATGTAGAACTCTGAGAACCAATCCCCAGCTATTCAGTGGAAGTATTCTTTACTGAGAAGTGCAGCATCCAGTCAAAAGAGAGTAATTTTGTCAATCAAAAGCAGTTGTTCTACATTGCTATAATCCTGTGTAATGGAGTGTGCTGACTTTTCAATGTTCAAAAGAGGAACCCTTTTGAGTTGACAGCATCACATTCCAAACTTATCCCTGAAATCAACCAAATACCATTGCCTCTGCTATGGGGGTTAGCTAGGACCAGCAAGTTTAAACAAGTGGTTTGGCTTGGTGAGTGATCACTGTCAACCAGAAAGTGTCTAACCTGTTCACCTTGCTTGGTAGAATAGAGAGAGCAGCCAGGCTACTAGCACATAACGCTGGGAAGGGGACTCTTCTATGCTTTAGGCAATTTGTTTCTTTATAATTGTTGCTGTTCACAACTACAAAGACCCAGCAGGTCTGGGGGATATGGGTAAAAGGTATGTCTACACTGCAGCTGGGATCTTGCTTCCCAGCCTAGGTAGACACTCATGCTAGCTCTGCTCTAGTTAATGACTAAAATTGCCATGTTGGTGCTGCAAGACAGGCAGTGGCTCTGGTAGCCACCCAAGTTCAGACCCAGGACAGGTGAGGTTTGGACTCCAGCAATAGCCCAAGCTGCTGCCTGTGCAGCAATGTCCACATTTCCATTTCTAGAGCAATAGCAAAAGCGGAACTAGCATGAGTCTGTCTACCCGGGCTAGAAGACATATCCAAGAAGTTCTGCTGTGGATATTATGTTTTTGTTTGGTTTGCTCTTTCAAAAAGTCTAAAGAAAAAAACTATCCCAGGAAACAGGAGAAACTTTAGTTAACCAAAGTCCAGTGTGATGGATCACCAAAGAGGGGACTACAATTGCTATTAGCCCCTTCCCCATGCTAGTATCCTTTCTGTCGTCCATGTAAGGGGAAAGGTCCTGAACCAGGAAGTGGCCAGGCATCTTTGTGGGTGGGAGCGTCATGGCAGCAGGGAGCTGGAGAGAAGCCCGAGAAGCTGTGGAGAGAACTGCATATGGAACTATCAGATGGCTGTGAGATGATAAAGCTGGGTGCAGGTCTCTGTGGGACTATGAGGGAGCACCAGGAGTTGGGCAGGGAACATGCACAGATGGGCTACAGTAAAAGATAGGTCTGGCCTGGTCCCTGCAAGCAGCTACTTGTTGGAAGAGAGCCTGGACTAGAGACGGCAACCCGTATACTAGGCCCAAAGAGCCCTGACTCTTGATTTGGACTTTCCCCAGAAACCCAAATGACAACTGCTATTACTCATTTTCAACTGTAACTGTCTAAACCTCTGTATTTAGAATATCTGCAACTTTTCCCTTTCCTGCCAGCCCTAGGAAAATATATTTTTCCTTAGCCATGTGTCTCAGTAGTTATGGAGAGCTAGAAGATCTAGCTGCTGAAGCATCTACAGTGCTTGTCTGAGTTGCAGTACCTCTGGCATTGCTACTGACACCTTAGGGCTGTGGTGTACTGGGAAGCCACAATAATTATACTAGTTTACCTTATTATTGAGTAAGAAGCCTTGTTCCAGCGGCATCCCACCTGGAAAAAAAATGTATTAGCCTAGTATACTTCAAAGGCATCTCAGCCCATTCCAGAGCATTGTATTTACATTTATTTAAATGATGTGGCTTTATTCACCTTTTTTTGTAAAAAGCATATTTTAGATGTTTTAGAACTGATTGTTCAGTTCATTTGAAGAGAATGAAGACGTCTTATCCCACCTATTTACAGGAATACAGACGTAAGTGTGTATATATGTAGGCAATGTACATTGTGTTCTCATGTACATGTAAGGTTGCCTAGGTTACCATTTCCATGCCAAGGAAAAGGTAACCTAGGCAACATCCACTTTTTCCTCTCTTTCCTTCCAGAAAGAGGACAATCTCAGAAAACCCACATCTTGGGTCAGAACCTGAAACACAATAGAGGTGTTTCCTATTTCTACTAATTTTCCTATGTCATCTTTAAGGATTTCTTCATCCAATGTGACATAACAGGACATTCATGCATACAGTTCTCTTGGACTTTGTCAGTTGTTTTTTAAACTTTAATGTTTGTATAGCCCAAGTGTGTTCACTGCAATATTTAGTGGTATAAATAAGGAAAGAAACAGTGGAAAGGATACATTATTTCTTTGATTTTGTTTTGAGTAGTCTAGGTGCTTGCAGACTTGCAGGAGCTGAGTGGGGTGACTCTGCTGGATGGGCCAGAATGTCCCAGGTGTTGGATAAGGTGAAAACTAGGCATGCTCATTATTTGCTTGAAACTAATTAGATTAATTCAAGTGTTGGCAAATAGCCTAGGAGGACATATCCACAGTCATTCTCTGAGAGTGGAACCAATGGGAACTTAAATGGGAGGAATTTTTAAATGGAAGGAATGAGAACCAGACTGAAGAACTCTGCATTAGACCAGCACAAGGACAAGAAGGATCTTCTGTAAGGACAGATAATGTTCCACAGATAATGCTAGTTTTGTTGGATTTAGACTGCAGGCTCCCTTACCCTAGAGGAGAAGAGAACTAGAATTTTCTTCAGGTTTTACAAATTGTAGATGGCTGTTGGGGAGAATTTGAAGGAGACTGGGGAACTATCTGTTTCCCATCTTTAAGGAGCGGGTGTGTTCTACAGAGGATTTGGACCCATTCCATAGAGATTGAAAGGGTAAATCCTCCCAGAGAAGAGCTCTAGGAGAGTGTGTGTATGTGTGCATGCACAACGTTATATTACATTTGTACCTGTGGTAGTAACAAGTACTAGAACTTGGGGAACGCCCCCTCCCCCCAATTGTTATCTTAAAAAAAAGTATTGACAATATTCATAGTTTTTGTCACTTCCATTCTCTCAGAGATTTAACTCTGTATCATATATACATAGATAGGCATGTTCAAGCCCTGAAAAGACTAGACTTTGGTATGTACCCCAGCAGAAAGATAAGCTGAGGTACAGGAAAGACATATTATACCTAACACTTCCACAAGCCCATTGTATTTTTAATATTTTTAATATTTTCTATGGGTCAAATCCTGAGGTTCAGTTCACACTGATATTAATGGGAATTTGTATAACGCTGAGTAAGACTTAAGGGTCTTTGCCTGTAATCAAAATATTTTGCTATTTGTGTATAGTAGACAATTGAGACAATTTTCTCTTTACCTATGGTTCCCTCACTCAGAGGAATTGTATTTGTATGGACAGCTCTACGCTGCAGTGGTGCAGCTGCACTGCTGTAGTGCTTCAGTGAAGATGCCACTATGCTGATGGAAGAACTTCTTCGCTTGGTGTAGTTAATCCACCTCTGTGAGAGCCGGTAGCTATGTCAATGAGAAAAGCCTGCATGTTGACCTAGCTCTGTCTACGCTGGGGATTGGGTCAGTATAACTGCATTGCTCAGGGGTGTGGAATTTTCAGACTCCTGAGCAACATAGTTATAGCGGTATAAGCCTATATGTTTAGCCTTTTGCGTCTCTTTTGCATATATGTAGCTGTATTTTCTCATTTATATTTATGACGTGACCTTCTTTATTTATATAACATGACACAGTTGTTCCCTCTTGGGAAATTAAACGGTTTCTTGTGTTCCAGGCATTTGTTTAAAAAAGAACACCAGGATCGTATTTTCCTGCTAGTGTGTGGTGCTGCCTCCATGGCCCCATGCTGCCCTCCTCAGTCACGGCTAGGGGTTTGAAGGTGGGAATGTAGTGGCCAGGTGGGGTCATGTATCATCATCCACTCCTGTCTCTAATCAGCAATGGTAAAACTGTTCATCTGTTGCCACTCCAGGTTATATTAACCTTTCCGCTGTGCCCCCTTCAGACTGGGAACCCCCATTTGATTTAACATTTTCTTTCACTTTATTCATTAAACAATAAGTTATCCCAGGCTCTAAGCACTTGTGATAAATCTTTACAGCAAAGCAATCAACTAGTAAATAACAAAATGAGCAGCAAGATTTTATCCCATAGAAAAAGACAATTTTAAATGATATGGTGTTTTTCTTCTGCAACAGCCAGCCCTCAGCCTGCTTTCTTCTCCCCAAAATCCACAACAAATAGTTGGGTTTGGAAGTTCACCCTTATGGTCAGCAGATGCAGGCTACTTGGAGTGGAGCGAGTTCCAAAGTCAAAACTTCTCATGGAAAATTCTCTGCCCGCAAGTTCTTATCCCTTAGATCCAGGGGCTCCAGTTTAAGAGCTTCCAACTTGATTCCAGTTTCAGCAGTATGGTATTGGAAGAGGGGCAGTAATACCGTTAGATGGGTCCCAAGCGATTCAGGGCTTTAAAGCCAACACATTATGCTCATCTGAAAGCTAACCAGCAGCCAGTGCAGATCCCAGAACACTGGTGTATTGTGCCTTTAGCTCAGTAAGTGAGACACCACATGTTGCACCATTTTCAGTTTCCAGATAGATTTAGAAGTTATGTGAATCTGCAGAGCATTGTATTTCTCTTACCTAAAATCAAGATGACACGGACTTAAACAACTATCACATGGCACCCATTTGAAAGAAAGAGTTGCTAATGCCTGGCACATAAAGATGGGGGTCGGGAGAAAGCTGTTCTAGTTTTTGCTTCTATACGACCTTCTAACAGCAGCTGGGACTCTAACCAGACTCCTACTTGTAATCTTGAGTAACAAACAGTGTATTCACACCCTCACTTTAAGGGGCCAATATAATCTCTGCTAGCTTTTCAAGTTGTTTACTCCCAACATAGCAATCTTCCATTAGATTTATCTGGACAGTGCATCATGCAATTAGCCCTCTTCTGTACCTCAATCTCCCCAAGATACTAGGTAAGGTTCTTGACTACTACAGCTGCTTTAAGAATTTAGAAACAGTTAGGTATTATCAGTGTACAGAAGGCCTCTTTCTATGCCCCTCCCTCAGCACCTTTGCATACATTAGTGCTGGTTGAAACTTTTTTTTTCTTTCTACAGAAAATGTTGACTTTTCAGAGAATTAAAAAAAATATTTTGTTAGAAAAATGTAAATATATTGATTTGGAAATGCCACCACAGTGCCTCATAAAAGCTGTAGTTTGAGTGGCTCATGCTCCCATTATCCTTTATAGACTGGGCTTTCTGATCAGACTAGACTTCTCAAGATGCATCACAATCTCTCTGCTTGAACAGGGGAGGCAGGGCATCATGGGAGTCTGATGTCCTCCCCATCCCATGCATGAAGTCCAGCTGAAGAAGCTATAGAAGAGAATGGGGACATGAGACAACTGAACTAAAACTCCCAATGAGCACCCTGGCAGTGCTTTTTCATTTTGGAATGTTCAATCTTTATGAAAAAAATCAAATCATTCTACAGAAAGCAATGCTTCCAGTAAAAAAAGAAAAGAAAATGTGTAGCTGAAAATTAGAAGTGTTGGGTTTCATGCATTCTTAGTCCCTCGTCCTGATACCACTGGACAGGTGAAGTGATGATCCTGTGGAAAGAAGGGGTCAGGTAACCTTGTAAGGTGATATATATCCATCTGCAAAGGGAAAAAACCCTGTGAAAGTATCTACTCCCCACAGGCACTGTCTTGTGGTCAGGTTAGGGCGTGATAGGGATGCTGCTGTCTCAGTACCCCCTGTTGATAGCTGCTTCGGCCCTGAGGTGGACTGTCCCCTTCTGTGCTTTTGCCCTTGGGCTGCACCACAAGTTATTATCATGCCTTTTGGGATAAGAAGGAGTCCAACAAAGGGCTAGTTCTGCTGCCCAGCAAGTGTCCTCAGGCTTCACTAGACTAAAGTCACAGACTTGTAACTCTCTGGGATATAGGGTCTTCGTAATCCTGAGTCTCCAGTATCAGAGAGGCTTTTTTGCCTCCAGACCCATTGGGAGAGAGGGTAGAAGAACCCAGGCCCACCTTCTCCACCAGTTTCTGATCTGGAACCCAAAGGTAGGTGGCTGAGTCCTTCACCCTGACATGCTATGCAGCTGCCTCCCTGGATCACTTTCTACCAGCCTCCCCATACATGAGGGAAAAGAAAAGGCTTGTAAACAAATAAAAGTAAGAGATCACCAACCTGCAAATTTCCAGCATCTTTTCCCCTCAGCAGACCAGGTATACCATCAATAATCAGGGGCCCCACCAGCTGGGGCTCCCACAGTCCTCCTTTGTGGTCCTTCAGAGTGTAGATCTGCTCACCTCCATTAGCCGCCTGCAGGTGAGCTACTCTGTTCCCCTTTTCAACTTTTCCTCCAGCCTGTGCATGCACTGCAGATGTAGTGGGTCAGAGCTGCCAGGGCTTAGAGCAGCTCCCTTAACCTCTTCCTGCAGAGGGGATGGCTCTCTAGAAGAGACCTCCGCCTCTTTCTCCGATCCATCCCTGACTGAGCTTTAGCTCCCTCCACTTCCAGTGAGGAAGGCAGGGTGGGGTTGGCTCTGCCCACCAGGGGCAGGGGGAGGCCGCTCTGCCTCATTACACTGTTCATTGCTATATATGTGCATCGTATGGAGCCAGGGAAAGTCTCTAAATCCAGAAGTCTGAATTTTAAGTCTGGTCATGAAATTATTTTTACAGATACCTCCCTGTGGCAGTCCCTCCTAGATATAATAGCAGGAGTATGGGGAGATGAAAGACTTCACATATAATTACCATACACCAACAAAATGTTAAGTATGCAAGACACAAATAGAGACATTATCTGACCCAAAGAGCTTACAGAGTAAAAGACAGACAAAGATCAATTAAAAATTACTCAGAGATGCAGGTTATAGCAATGACTTTAAACATATATGCATGTAAATTGGTGGTAGTATATGGTGTTGCAGGGCAACATCTGCCCATTAAGAGATAAGAGGCCAGTGCACCAGTAACTGACCATCTGAACCCCTGTTAGGCTTAAGAGTGGGCACCTGAGTCTTAAAGGGAAGGTAAGTTAGAGAGCTGGAAAGTCCGAGCCTGTGAGAAGTCTGACACAGGAGAGCTGGGTGACTGCTGCCTGACTGAGATCTAGGAAGCAGCAAGGAAGAGCTGGCAGGAGTTGCTTGGGAGACAGCTTCAGGAAACCCAGTAGAAAGAACTGAGTTTGGATGGTACCAGCAACAGGAGTGCTGTGAGAACTGACTAAAGCTGGGGACCCTGATGAGCAGAAGCTTTGGGCTGGTTCCTAGGAAAAGGGGAAGATCCAGTGAGGTCAGGGGAGCTAAGCCCAGAAGCAAGATTGGTGTTGTGGGAGGGTGGATCCTCCTGAGCAGGTGCAGGGCTCCCAGGCAAGGAGGCCAAGGAGTGGAACTTGTGGGGGACATTGTGGGCAAAAAATGTGAGTGAAGAGCTGTGGGAAGACTGGTCACTCTCAGGCAGGGAGGCCGGGAGAATGGGACCCCGGATCGGACAAAGATACTGAGAACAAAGTGCTGTGATTGACTCTCAGGTAGGTAACTTGGAGGTGATGTCCTTGACGAAGGGAATGGGAAAAACCTGTTGTATCTTTGTTTATTGTGGAAATGGTAGAATGGTTTTTATTAGAAGGTTTATGGGGAATTACTGCGCTAGTGTATATGAAAAGAATTATGCCCAGAGGCAGGCTTAATGTCAGATACTGACATTGTTTCTTTTATAAGAGAACCAAAGGTAATCTGGGCTAGTGAACCCTATCATGTTCTGCCTGGTGCTGGATAGTACCTGAGGTGGGGTGGGGTTGTCTTTTCACATGTGGGTTGAGGTTTTTTTATATGACTTTCAGGAGGGGGAGCTTTTCAGGAGGGGTTTACATGAAGAAAAGGTATGCGCTTGGCATACTGGGATAAGGAAGTGTTCCAGGAAAGCCAGTGGCATGGGAAAAAAGCATGAAGATGAGCGTTGAAAAAGGAAATAAAGGAAACAGTAGAATTGGCAAAGCAAAGGGAGCAGGATGAGATGTGATGATAAACCAGCAGTGGAGATATAGGCAGAGATGGAGCTTTGATATTCTTGGGGGCAAGGAGAAGATGCCTAGCTTTTTTTTTTGATAGGTGAGGGATGCAGATCCTTTTTCTTCCACCCACAACAGACTTTAAAGAAAACATGGAGTACAGAGAAATCTGAAAGCAGTGTGAAATTATTTAAAAGATGCTTAAACGAATATTTGGGGAGGTGGAAGGGAGAATCTGTTTTTTCTTCCCGTAGTCACAAATATGTCCATCTCTGCTGAACACAGACCAGAACAGTTATCTCCCATTCTGTAAAGTTATATGGAAGAAAATACAACCAATTAAATGATCTAATAGAAATGGAACATTTATATGCTCCTCTCATGCTTCTTTCCTCCTATATGGATTCTGAGTGGTTATCTGTCTTTGAATATTAAAACACACTTGTCTTTCCATTATCTGGAGAAATATAGGAATTGATCTGCAGAAGTGAGGTCCGGCCTCCCTTTTGTGACTGCAACTTGCAACAATGAAATTTGTGTCTGCAGAGTACACACCTGCATTCAGAGAATATGTGCTTCTACTTACATGATTAGTGCCTGCTTTTCAGTAGTAGGTTTTCCATGGGGTTTGCCTCATAAATAAGGATTACTGTAAGTAAATACCTCAGGATTTGGTCTCTGCTGTTGCCCTTTTCCAAGATTTAGGTTGACCCTATATATCTTCATATTTATGTATTTCTTCAGGTTAAAAGATAAGTTATTTCTAAGAAGGCAGATTCTGAAACCCTTGTGATTATTACTTACTTACATTGTTATGCAAATAATTCACTTGGTTTCAGAGTTACTATGCATGAGTCAAGGTGGTAGAATTTGTACTAAGCTGTTGAAATATTGTTTGCATTATTATAAAACTTGAAAGGCTGTTAGTCCACATTGTGAAATGACAGAGTATTTATCTGCTAAAAATGCATGTCACTGGTTAAGTGGCATCCACCACTGTTATCAGTGAAAGGTGGCTTAAGTGTTTCTTGTATTTGTATTTAGTAAATACAATAGTTGTGAAAGAAGGGAGTGTTTTATTTCATTATGATCTCAATAGAACACCTACAGCAGTTGTTTTAATGTTGTATCACATCCAAAGACCAGACATGGATTTCTGTATGAGTGTTTCATACCCGTTATTGAGATCATAATGACTCATAAGAAACTCAATTGAAGAACAATTATGGTTTCAATGGCTTAAAAATCCTACATATATCAGAAAAGTGAGTCTTCATGATAACAAATTGTATAATTTAATTGCATTTCCCATTAACTACTATATACTCTAAGAATTCTTGCCCATTGTGGGACCATTTACCACTTTTTAAGATCATAAAGAAGCTTCATTATGGGATATAATTAGGGATGAGTGAACCAATCTAGATAAATTAAAAACCAGAAATCTCAACTCTTTGCCCTAAATTTGCACTGACCAATGCTCCTTTTTCTTTTTCCTTTTCCTTTTTCTTTTCTTTTAATGTTTGAAAAATAATTGGTAAATTTACTTTTTCTTCCATTTACACGTTACTTCTCCATTTCCTGGTTTATACCAGGACTAAAAAAGTAGAATTATCAGAATACCGCAGAAAATGTTCTGAGATTTTTGACCTCCTTGGAACTTAGAAGAACCAGAAATCTCTCTTCATAATATTTTCATCCTGCTTTCTAGATCAAAGTGGTTTTCAGAACTAAATATTTGAAATACTAGGCAAACTTTTTGACATTAATTCCTCACTGGAAATTGTGGGGAAGGTTATGGGTTAGTTTCTTATTTTAATAAGCTATATATTTTGAACAAATATCCATGTAAAAATTATACTCATGATATCTTTCCATGGTCTGTTATTACTTCAGCTAGGTAAAAGGTAAAATTATTTTTAACTAGGAAGTAGAAAAGTTAGCACTAGTTCCTATCAAATACATACAATGCATGTAGTTATGAAAGTCTGCAGTTTATAGTAGGACAAAAGTTCAGTACAAGCAGCGACTTTAAAGTAAGAACAGTACATTTTATTTTTATCACTATGGCAAATCTTCCTTATCAGAAATCACGGAAGTGAAAGAATAAAAAAGGAAGCCCTCTATGACAAGGATAAACTGTTTGGACATTTTTTTTCTAAAAAAAAAAAAAAAAAAAAGCCTGACAATATTTACCATACTGTTTCCTTTATCTTTGAGTGCTAACAAATTCTAAAAACTGACCTACTGACCTCCAAAATATTTAAATTGGTTGATTCCATCAATATTTCTAAGCAAAATATGTTTATTAACACAATAAAGGGTTTCTCGTGTATTGGAAATGCGAGACATTTATATATCCCTCTTTTGTAGCCTGGTTAAAAGTTACAAAACAAAGGCTAGGAATAAATGGTCAGTTTCCACAGTAGAGAGAGATAAATAATGGGGTTTCCCCCAAGGAGCTATACTGGGACCTGTGCTGTTCAACCTATTGATAAATGATCTGGAAAAGGGGGTGAACGCTGATGTGGAATGTTTTCCAGACAATACAAAATTACTCAAGATAGTTAAATCCAAAACTGACTGAAAAGAGTTACAAAGGGATCTCACAAAACTGGATGACTGGGTGACAAAATGGCAGATAAAATTCAATGTTGAGAAATTCAAAGTAATGCAAATAGGAAAATGTAATCCCACCTATGCATACATAATAATGGGATCTAAATTAGCTGTTACCACTCTCGGAAGTTATTGGAGTCATTGGGGATAGTTCTCTGAAAACAGCTGCTCATTGAGTAGCAGTTAAAGTGAACAGAATGTTAGAAACCATTAGGAAAGGGATAGATAATAAAACACTATAAATCCATGGCATCTGTACACCTTGCATATTTTATGCACTTCTCATCACCTCATCACAAAAAAGCTATATTGAAATTGCGAAAGATGCAGAAAAGGGCCACAAAAATGATTAGCGATATGGAACAGCTTCCCTATGAGGATAAATTTAAAGACTGGGACTCTTCAGCTTAGAAAAGAGATGATTAAGAGAGGGAAAGTCTATAAACTCATGGATGGTGTGACGAAAGTGAATAGAGAATTTACCCCTTCACATAGCACAGGGTCATGAACCAGGTGTCATGCGATGAAATTAATCGGCAGCAGATTTAAAACAAACAAAAGGAAGTACTATTACTTAGCTGTTAACAAGATGGTCAGAGATGCATCCCCATTCTCCTGGTGTCCCTGAACTTCAAAATGTCAGAAGCATCAGACATTTGCCACTATCAGAGACAGGCTACTGGGTAGGTGGACCATTGGCCTGATACTTATGTTCCTATTACAGACTTGACTGGATTGCCTATATAACTGAACAATAGTAATGTGTGCTTTTCAAATGCTTCCTCTGCCCTTAAAGTAATCATGCTATATTATGGGGAACTGTTCTGTTAATTATAACTCTATACAATTACCTTGTCTGAATAAAATAAAAATCCTCCAGAATTGATTAAATTTCAGTCATTCATAATTAAAATGTTCATTTCAGAAAATTCAATTGATCATATATTTCATAATCTATTCTACTGTAGTACTAGTTTAGTGGAGATTCTTGGGTCTTGTGTATTATGTCCTCTTGTATTTAGACGGGCCCATATATCCCATCTAAATACAACAGGACACGAAACACATAAGGTACAACGGACAAGGAAGTGATAGGAGACATACTGAGAGAGGATTATTTTTACTATTTAATATCGTAAATATAAATAGAGCCCTGCATGGATACAAATTTATATCTGTGGATATGGATATCTGTGAATATAAATCGGTAACTACAGGACTCTACTAGGAACTGCAGCAGTGAAAGGAGGAGAACATGGGGCTATCACTCCCAGGGCGCTGGCAGCTCCTCTGGCATGGTTGTACTGCCCCCAGTCCTAACCCCACCCCTTTCACGCAGCTATCTGCATCTCCTGTCTGGGGCTGATACAGCTGTACCTTAGGATCTGCCTGTGTGGGCTGCTGGCTCCTGAAGCAGCGGCCCAATGTTCTGCTCCTTTTGCTACTGCAGTTCCTGGAAGAGTCCTGCAGTTCCATGAATACCATTTTATATTCATGGATATTCCCATCTGTGGATATAAATTTATATCTGTGTAGGGATCTAAATTTAAATATATATGTAAATATAAAAACTGAGGATCTAATTCTGCTCTCACAGAGGTGAGTATTAGGTATAGCTTTAATGATGGCAGTGGTGATACTGTAGTTTGGTGAGGTGAAAATCAGGCCCCTAAGACTGTAATTCCTTCTGTGGCCAGGGACAAATCACTTCAGGTCTGACTGATGATGTTACCAGACTCTCTTGGTGGGATTCAAGCCTTCTGCATTGCTGGGAGGAACGTTGTTCATAATTAAGATACAATGGGCTTATTAAGAACACCACACACCGTAATTTGGCTCAATAAAACAAAGTTGGACATAAAGTGAATTACATCTGAGGGAAATGAAAATATGATGGACTATATCCAACTTATTCAATATAAAAAGACTGTAAGAGTTTGTGATTGATTTGTGAAGGGCTAAGTGAGCTTAAACATTACTGTTGCTTATGTGTTTCATTTTGGCAATCTAGTAAATATAAATTATTACTCTGAAATGTGGATTCTCCTTGTCAATTTCTGTTGATTTAGAAAACTTCTGTACAATTTCTAATCAATTAAAATCCACTTTTTCCTCATTTTAGTCATCAGCATTACGTTTCCTTAACAACTTAGTTAAGTCAGTTGCTCTTACTTTACTTTTATGAAAATAAAAGTATGTATGTGGCTGTCCCAGATTCTCAGCATTTACACTCAAAAATAGCCATGTGTAATTAAATAATACTTAAAACTATTCAAATATGGAGCTTACAGCATTTTACGCAGATAGATAAGCATTATCATGTCACTTTTCATAGATGAGGAAACTAAGTCAGGAAGGTTAAGTGATTTCTCCGAAGTCACACATTAGGTCAATGCAGCAGTAGGAATAAAACCGTGATTCTCCATCCACTACTAGTGAACCACATTGTGTTAACAAGACCCTGTCGTTGTTCTATGTTAAACTGTTTCAAACGAGATTTGGGGTTTGGTATACAGAGACCTCAGTCTGCTTTAGTACCATGGCAAACACCATTTAACTTCCCTTTAACCTTATTTTGAAAGTTACACAAAGGAGCAAAAAACAATGAAAGCATTTGAAATGTAAAGTATTAAATAATTCCTTTAAGAAACACCCCTTGTTTCCTTTTCGTTTAGCCGGAGAGAGTTTTAAAAGGAAAAGCCCCCATGTTTGATGGTCTCTTTGACGGTATTAACTGTCCTTTTTGGGGAAAAGAGAAGTTAGTTGAGATGGACTGGCGCTGTCATTGTTGCTGTGGTTAAAGTTTAATCTCATTTCCTAGAAGACAAAACAAGACAAACACACAAAAGAGAAAAGAACAGCAAAGATGCAGCTTCCATCTCTGGTGTTGACTTTCACTTTCAACCTCACTGCTGGAGAAACACAGGCACAGCACACAGTCTTATCAGATGCTCCAAGACCTGAAAAACTTGTACTAGTGTTGGGCTGTTCAGGGCATTGCATTTAGTTGTTTTTGTTTTTGTTTTTTTTTGTCACAAGCTTGCACTAATGTTTCAAAATATGCAGTCTTATAAGACAGAAGGAAAAGGAGAGGGTTAGGACAGAAACAAAGTAAGATAGGGAAGGAAAAGGACACATGGGGGAGGTGTGGTAGAGATTTAGCTGCTGGTGGAGATGATATTGTCATCAAATGGATTCTTCTCTCTGGTCTAATCAGGATGTTTATCAGGATTAGGATGAAGAAGGCCCAGGATCTCAGGAGATGGTTGGAGTGGCAGCCAGGATGGTGAAGCTCAGTCCAGTAGCCAATTTTTCTCACACTATCGCTTTCATACAGATCCCCAAAAGGGAGAGATGGGTGGAATAGCCTATCCTCTCATTATTTTGCCCATCAATTAGACCGATTTCCAATATACCAATTTTGGGTCACTAATTTTTGGTCTCATACTGTTTTGTTTACCAGTCATGATCTGAACAGAGTCTTGAATTATATCAGTAGACCTTTTGGTTTGGATTAATTCACACTTTGTGTTTCTTTCATACTTTTTCTTATCAATATTTGTTATAGCTTATTGTGACATCTTATGACCTTATATTCACTTCTTACAGTTGAGCTTGCAATTAAGGTAAATGTGTAAGATGAATTATCATAACAGTCCTATCCCAACCAACATGCTTTGTTCATCTCACTCAATCCTAGTGTGACACTTTGAACTTCAAGTGTTTCGTTCTGTGATTAGTTCTCCTTTATCTGTTAGGACAAGGTCTAATATAGAATTCCCGTGTTGGTGGAACACTATTTGAGTTAAGAAATTGTCCCCTATAATGTTTAGAAATTCCAAGGATTCTTTAGTATTAGCTGTATGAGACCTCCAGCATATGTCACACAAATTCAAGTCCCCTATGATCACACAGGTTTTTTTCTTACACATTATAGATACTTATGTTCCTACTTGCCAGTGATGTCAACAAATTCCATTATGCACCTATTTGCATCTTTAGATGCCTAAATACCTTTAAGTCTGGCCCTTTAGTTTTAATTCCTTTTATACACCTTATTTATAGTTGCCTGTCATTGAAAGATAAACCCTTATATACTGAAGGAAAATTAAAATATTTGGTGCAATGGACACTTAACCTCACCAGATGACACCTTAATGGTACATATAGTGATCCAGAAGTAGGAAAATAATTTGCCATGATTCTACTTAAATAAATAGAATTACCTGTGAAAAGTACGTTAATGTTTTAAATTCTCCTTAATGGAGTGCTACAGAAATCTGTAGAGGAACATTACATATAATTTTGTTGTAAAACTCAAAGGAGAAAGGAAATGGGCTTTATGGAGCCAGTTATATAAAACGCAAATGTGCAAAGTAATTTGTTTATCTGAAGGCAATATTTCCATAAAACACCTTGAAGGAAGTAACGTGCAAAAGTGTAAAAAAGCTGTGTTTAAATTAAAACCAGTATATTATGTCAATACACTTATCTGTAGGAATTCATTCTGCTTTTGAATTGAGCAATAATTTATCGTGGAGATTTTGTGACATTTTAAAAATGATAAAACCTTAAAGAGGTAATCTGAAATATTTGAACATATTCTTAGCATTCAGTTTACTCCTCTCTCTGATATATGTAACAGCAAAGTGGATTTTAGATAAAGCAAAGGAAGAAATAGTGATCATATGCAAATGATTTTTCTTTAAACAGGCATGAGCTAAAAGTATGAGGCAATGGGCAAATGGCTCTATACGTAGTCTGTTGTTCTATGCAGATGTCAAAGCTCTGGGGATCAAGTTTATTAAGCCACTGGACACATTACCAAAGTGAAACAACCACTGTTACAGAAACTCCCCTGGAGACCCCATGTGAGGTATCAGCTGGTGAAAATACTAATGAGAAAGGACATATATTTTCCATTGTTGTCTGGGTGGTTATTGGTTGCACAACTGTTCCTCCCATATATCAGGAATGGTTTAAGTAGCCCTTGAGGACAATGGAATTACTATTATCATAGACATTAGACAGGCATTTGGCCCAATTAGAAAAATCAAGATGTTTATTCTTTGGCTGAATGGAAAGATGCACAATGAAGAACAAGATGAAGATGAGGCAGGGAACCAGAATTAGATGCTGATAGATGTAGTGTTAGATTGGATTTTTTTCTGGTGATTTCTGTTGAATGTTTTTTTTTCCCTAGTATTTAGTTGTCTGATTGTCTTATATTTTCTGGTTTATACTATGAAAATAAATTACAAGAAGTGTTTGAGAGTTGGGGGTGAAGATAGGAAAAATTTGGACTCCATTGACATTAATGGCAAAATTGCCAATCCTGCAACGCTTACTCAAGCAAAAACCTCCACTCACTTTGATAAGTAACTGTATGATGGCAGAAAAGTTAGTCACCCCTTTCCTTCTCTCCAATGCCAAAACATAAGAAAATACCCAGCCAGAGATTAACTTAAATCCCAAACCTGCAAATCCAAGTACGTATCATGTCTCTCCCATCCTCAGCCTGAGCAAATAGGTGGGCATTCCTGAGAATTCAGGGTGCCCTGAGAATTCAACAGATTCAGGCTGTTTTGGACTAAAGAAACTAATAAATTCCAAAGTTGAGAGGCTCTCGGGTAGAAAGAACCCAGACAGCACTTGTGTGAACTTGCCAAGTGACAAGAATGAAGCCCATAAAGACCAGCCCTGTGTGCAGTTATATAGTTTGCGGATAAAAACAACCTGTGTTGAACAACTTAGATCAGTTGTCAAACAGCATCAGCTACTCATCTTTTTTCAGGAGGAGATCTACCATTGCTTGCATTGCAGCATTGCAATCTCTGTGCCATGCCTAGAATAAGAAGGGTCAAAGAGATGTGTGAAAGCTTAATCAATCCAATGCTATGTTTTCACTGCAAAATAAAGTGTGTGGGTTTTTTGTTTTGTTTTTGTTACGTCAAGATAGCTAACTCAAGATAGCTGCATTGATGTAAAATCCTAGTTGAGAGAGGGCTCTGATGTAATTAGTAAATGTAAACCTTAGGTGGGTTGACTTCAACTAGCTAGATTAGCATGGATCTGCATGTGCCATACATAAATCAAAAATCAAGAGAGCCTGATTCTCAATTGTTTTCGGGTTGCTTTGTAGTACTTTAGTGACAAAAGCAGCCTTAAAACTAGTTTAACCAGTCTGCCTCAGAATTACTGCTATCAAGGTGAATCTTCTTGTGGTGTAGACCACTCACAAATTCAGAGAGTGTAGCTGGAGAATGGGGGACATCAGGACCTCCTTGCACCCTGGAAATCCCCAGCTTCTGCAATTGACGTGTGGAGACACAGGAACTGGATATATATTGGAGAAGCGCTGAGACTACAGTATAGATGCTCCCTGGGTTATGCAAGACCTGACGTATGCAAATTCGACCTTGCGCAAAAAGTTCCGTAAGGCATAATAAAATTTTCAAGTTCCGGAATATATTGCGTGGCATACAGGAACGCAAAGTACTGTAGTGCCATGTGCAGAGGAATACAGCAGTCGTATCTCCTACAAGGCAATGCTTTCCGCTCTCATAGCCTCTCAGTCTTGTGTTATTTCAGTGATACTGTAATTCTGTTATTTCACCCTATTATTTCATTCAAATCATGCCTGTCTCCTCCTCTCCTGTCTCATCTACAAATTAAACCCATTGTCATCCACAATCAAAATGAAGCCTTCAGTGTGCCAGGATAACAATAGGATTAAGTATCAGAGGGGTAGCCGTGTTAGTCTCGATCTGTAAAAAGTGACAAAGAGTCCTGTGGCACCTTATAGACCAACAGAGGTATTAGAGCATGAGCTTTTGTGAGTGAATACCCACTTTGTCAGATGCATGACAATAGGATTAAAGTAAAGGCAATATTTTTGTTTTGTTTTTTATGCTTGCACAATATACATTTCCAACTTACATAAAATTCGGGTTACGCAAGGCTTTCCGGAAGAGAACAATTGTGTAAGTCGCGGAGAGTCTGTACGCTAACTGACCTCAGAGACCAGAGTGGTAGATTGACAGACACAGGACAGGTGAAGACAGCAGTACAGTGGTTCTGTTAACTTTCCCACAGAGTCTTCTCTGCAGTGGGGAACCAGGCTTAAAGGGATTCTAGGAGCAGCCAAGACCCGGGAAGGCCTGGATAACATGGCTTCAACAGAGCTGCACTATTAATAATCAGGAAAGGGGAGGTGTTACTGGACCATGAGTGCTGGCATTGCTGGCTCTCTTCTCCCACATATACCCTGAGATCAGTTATGTCTAAGGTCTAAATCCATTCCACTGGGGGGAGAGTTTGGCAATCCTGTAAGGAGTGGGGTAACCTCCAGGAGGGTTTTCTACATGATTGCTGTTGAGGCCTACAGAGATTTAAAGCAGTTGTATAACTCAAAGTATTATCCCAATGTAGTTTGTTTTATTTGTATATGTGTATATGAATTGAACAGTGCATATTTGGTGTGTGTTTTGTATATATATCCATATACCTGCCCTAAAAGGTATATTTCCTAGACTTCTGTACTGTATTGAGAAAAGGGTTAACAAAGCAGTTTTTCAACTGAAAATGAATGTGAGATAAACTGTGCCTTTACTTATCTCTTCTACCTCAAACACATTTCTGGTAATGTACACTATGAATATAAGAGGATAGTGTGACCTCTTTATTGTAGTGGGATGTGGCAATTAATTTTTTTATTGAAATTTCAATTAGCTTTTCTGTTCCTATAATGTTTTACCTAAATTCCCTTTTTATGTTCTTAGTAAGGTTACTGGAAAAGATCATCTAAGCATGACTGTGTTAAAAGGTAGAGGTAAAGAAAACAAATTATTTCTATTGTGCACAAAATTGTGGTCACTTTAGGTTAACTGAATCAGATTCCTTGAAGAGATGAAGGCTTTCCACATCATGAAAAATCATTCTGAGAATTCTAATTGAAAAAAGGAAGACATCAGCCTCTTATAAAATAAAAAAGATACCAAGATTAGTACAACTGAACAGGAAAATCTGAAATAGATTTTACAGACTGTTGCCTTTATGACCCTTATAAAAGAAGAATTGTCGAGTGAAAAACAAAAGGGAAAGCCCTAAGGTTTACAACTTTATAAAAGCTGTCTGGCAACCTGAGTTGACACTTAGAACCAGTTACAGAATAGCTCTAGCAGAAAAGAATCTTGGTCTTTTATAGCTGGATTTCTTCTGAATCTGAAATGTTCAAATCTTCCTGCAAACTTAAATAATAGAAAGTCTAGTCTGGCAAGTTACATTAGATACAAAATTCTTAAATGAGATATTTACAGCATTCATTTGTCAGTGATCTTTATAGTTAAGGATACAATGGGTCATTCATTATAAACTCCTGTTTTCAGTTACCATTCTGAAAAATTCACCTTTTGGACTGAAATAGTCTATTCTTCATGAGGCTATGACGATGGTTTTCCTGTTTTTCCATGAAACTTTTTGATATTTGAGTAACTCAAAAACAGGTTAGTTTTACTGTTTTGAACTTCCCAAGAGATAAGTCCTTAACTAAGTGGTGCAGCTTGCTTCTTGAAATTTATACATATTAAATGTAATGAAGGTAAAGTCTAATCTAAATCTCATTCAGATTAATAGGACTTTTTCCTGTATTATCCTTATTCTGGAAATGTTAAAAAGATCAGTTTCTGCACAGTACAAAATGTCAGCTAATTTCAAAAGTGTGACATTGAGGGGTCTATGAAATTAAAGTACAAGCAATGGTTTACAGACATAATGAAATCAAAGTAAAGGTCTTTCTTTCACTATTGTGATAGATCTGGCCTTAGCGGTAACCCAGCTATTGCACCTGAGCTTTGTGATATTAGGCTTATGCTGCCTACTCTTACTGCATGATACTGTATTACTTTTTGTAATCACCCAGTCACTGAAATATCACAAGTATATGATGTAGGTTGACAATTACTTTAGAATACTATAATCACTATTTTAATCAAGGCAATCTGTCGTAGACTTTAAGGCCAGAAGGGGCCATTGTGATCATCTAATCTGACTTCTTGCACATTGAAGGCCGCAGGACTTCTCTACCTCCTTCTGTAATAGACTCGTAACCTCTGGCTGAGTTTACTGAAGTCCTCAAATCATGATTTAAAGCGTTCAAGTTACAGAGAATCCGCCATTTACTCTAGTTTAAAGCTGCAAGTGACCTGTGCACCTCCCTTCCCCCAGTGTCTCTGCCAATCTGACCTGGCCTCAAATCTGACGATCATTAGATCCAGAACATGTCAGCAAGACCCATCCAGCCAGACACCTGGGAAAGAATTCTCTGCAGTAATTCAGTCATGGCAAGTACATTGTGGCACTTGACTAAATTATTGTCAATTTAACACAAATAGATACTAAAACTTCTTGTATGTAAATGCTTATATCAAATGTAGTAATTTCAGGCAGTATTTTCTGTATCAGTATCAAGAAAAGTGCAGCACAGTTTGATTCAGTGTCTCGTATCACAGCAAAGGGAATTATTCACTTGGGCCTTGATCGTTTTATCAATTACTGCAAGTTTTACAAGTCACAAACTCATCCAAACATTCTGGATTATCTCAGAATGTTCTGCCCAAACATTCTGGATTATCTCATAGTTTCCATCAAATTTCACTGTATTTACCCTGCCATTGTCTGCTTGTACAAAAATACATTCATGTAGCAAAAGCAAAACATGCTTGTCTAGCACACTACCCAATTCTGCAAATAAACCAGCCACAATACCTGTTCTGGCCAGGAAGCCAAGAAGCTAATTTTCAAAATTTATTTATTTATTTAGCGTTTGCATATTCACCAAGCCAAGCGATAGCATTCTTAGTGACCAGATGAGCAATAGAGCAGATTAAATGTTGCTTGGCCATTGATAAACCTTCAATGTTGAGTTGTAAGACTCTGAGTTTGGGCCTGATGCTATGGAAGCTATGGCATTGCACATTCTTAGGGTTACTGGAAGTGGTGATACCGAGATTCTTCAAGTATGAGCTTGCAGGATTCAGTTTCCTAGGAGAATCATTAGCTTCCCTGGTCTGTACCAGGTATTGACAGGGGGCGTAACAAGAATGCTGATCCACTGCCACCTGTTAAATGCTCGGTGAGACATATCTCACCGAGTATTTAACCCTCTCAAAGTAAGGTAGAGCAAGTGTGGATGCAAAGATGGGGTTTTACCAATTTTTACAGTGGTTTTGAGCCTCTATTATAGAGTGCAGAAGACAGCATATTTGAGAAACCATGGCCAACTCCATAGTTAAGGGAGATTTTTTCAAAGTCATGTAGAAAAAAAATAGGCTTACAGATTGGGTATATCTTCTGATTTGTATAAACATCAAAGATTGGGCAAAGCTCACAACTGATATAAATGAATGAAACCCCTTTTTAGTCGATGGTGTTGCATCTATTTATGCAAGCAGCAAATTGGATGTTTTGTGCTGCTTGCTTTTTCAGTCTGGAATAATAACTACATGATGGATAAAGTTCCTTAAAGCTCTTTGAAACATAAATTTGTACATCCATAAAGATATGTTCCTTGGTCACTCATTCCCTACAGGGAAGCTATACAGTAAGAGGAAAAATGAGAACTCATGGCACTTTGCTATCCCTGATAATCAAGGATAGTTGCCATAGTAACTGCATCAACTTCCACCAAACAGCATCAGGATGCATATTCGCTTGACCTTGGTTCCTTTTTTTTTGCATGCTGCCAGTGTTATCAGCTTTCTTGATGCATAGTTGGTCATTTGAATCCATTTTTTGGCCGTTCTTTTTTTTCTGTAGCAAAATAACCCAGTACATATCATCCCTGTAACGTTAATATTAAAGTTCTAAGTTTATACGCACACACCTGTCAGGAAACAAGAATGGTAAGACTCTTGAGATAACATTGCACATGTACTTCATTTTTCTGTTCCTGTTTTTCCTCTTTAAATGTTTACTTAAAACATTGCTGTTTATAGTTCCAGTCCTCAAAGACTTAAGCACATACTTAACATTATATACTGTGAGTAGTCCTGTTGAAATCTGTTCATAATAGTCTGCTGGATCAGGGCCTATGTTGCTAAACATATAGATAAAATCTACAGAAGAACAACATGGCTAATTTTGTTACTACAAGAGCTATAATATTTTAATTTCCTGAATTTTGAGTATTTCAATGTAAGTGTTTACCCTTAGTATTACAGGAACATAATTTTTGTAAAAAGGGAAGGAATACAGATTTTCTTTTTAAAAATAAACAAAAAGACATGTCACTATATGCTCAACACACAATGATTTTCTCTTTTAAAAAAAGCTTTTCATGAGAGAGTTATTTTTCAGTCCCTTTATTCACAATATTCTAAACCCCACAAAACAATTGACTACTTATCCATCCAATGATTGGATAATGCACTAGTGAAAATTTTTCCATGAATTTGTATTCAACAGAAAATTTGCTTTTTGACTTAATAATTTGTTTGCAGAAGGTGTCTGCCTTTCTTTAGAAGTTTAGATATATCAGAAGACCAAAAAATATTTAGTTGAAAACGTAGGTTTTCATTTTTTTAATACATTGAAATTTGTCATGCGGGGTGGGGGATAATTCAGTAAGTGCTAATCCTAGAGACTTATTACCTTTTCTGGGTAAGATCCTTGGAGTCGTAAAGGGGAGGATTTACATTGCTATTGGCTGTGGCCTACACAATCTCTGCCACCTGCCCGAGCATAGAAGGCTTCTGCTGAGTCACGTGTCAGTAGTGGCTTGAAGACAGGGCCTCAGAGACAGCTGATTCTCTTTCATGAGAATAGGGAGATTGACACAAGGAGGCAAACTTTTTTATTTTTATCTTTATATTTACGATATGGCTTGTGTTATGGACAGTATGTTGATTTACTGTTTGCTTTAGCAGAACTTTACCAAACAATATGAATGCTAGCTACATTCAGTAACTTATTTTGAATACATCCTTGAAATTCTTGGGAGTACACTATTCTCAGGTACAGCATTACTGTACCCCCAAATACTTTATATATATAAAGATTTATTAAGGAACTAAAATGTTGATGACAGAATAGGTCTTTTTTTTTTTTTGACATTTTTCTATACCATTGCCTAACAGGAAAGATGCAAGTTAGGTTTCAGAAATCTAAACATATGGTTTTAGGATAAAATTATAACTGAATCCCGTATATTGTACATGAACAAGGTTTGTAATGTAACAACTGTTTGATAATTATGCAGCTGACACTATTTGCTGCCATAGGTTCCATTGAAAATTACAGTGGAGTTTTCAGATTCAATTTAGTCTTTATTCTAGTACAAAAAATATTCCCGTCCCTGATGTTCAGCTGCATTTAGAACATTTTGAATTACTTAGCCCCCTTTGGCTGCTAGCAGGAAAGAAAACCAGCTATTGTATTAATCTCCATCTCCCAAGTAAACAGAAAGTAGGTAGGCCATGCAATTTCTTCTAATATTTATCATCTGCTATGAAGTGGCATATCATTCTTGCTAGTGAATATATTTATATTATAAGCAAAGCTATGAGCCTTCTAAGCACCAAAGGAAATGAGAAAAACTTAGCTCGCCTACTTTCTGTTTACATTAGCTGAAATTTTATAAAGATTCTAACTGTATGTAGCTGTACATTATGCAAAAGACCTCTTCCTATTTCACCTTTCAGAACTCCCTTCTATGTCCCAAAAATTCATGTAAAAATTACCTTTTGTGCTTGTTTCTTCTCTATGCGCTGTTGCCAGGGTCATGATTTTGCCCTGTATTCATAGTGAAATTTTTAGACACCAAATGTTCTGAACTAAAATAATTCTCTTTTTCCTTGAAATATCCTTCAGATTGACTTATTTACTAAGGAGGAGGAGAATGGCATTATTTGTTTAATTATTTACTTTAATTTGTTGTCAGTGAATATGTGCCACACCTGGTGGGGATATAATTTTAGTTTTGCCTTTTATATGTGAAATAAGAAATGTTGCCAGGCTGGGTTTTTTTCTTTTCATATTACCCTGAATGATTGAGTTACTTTTCTGACAATAATATATAACAGATACTACTGAAAGAACTATCAAATTGGAATCTTGGGATCTTACGGAGTTCAGAATCTGTCAACCAAACTATAACACCCAATTTCATATGTATAGGTGGTAGGAATATTGAAATAACTGATATCAGTGGGATACAATTTAAACAGTGAGATTCTTGTCATGCATGCATTTATTTAGTATGTATACATTTTGCTTTGGCTGTTACATTTACATCTACTTTAATGCCCCATTACAGTGCCAGAGAGGCCTTTGTGTAAATAAGAATCAGACCGTTGTATTTCATTCTAATCTCTGTATTCCTAATTAAAGCATGTGTACAATATGCAACAGTATAACAAGCATGCCTCTTCTGTCTAGAATTATCACTTACAAATCCAATGAAAATAATCCTCCAGTGGTTCCAGTCTAGAACCACTCTACCTAGAAGACATCGGGCAACAACAATTGTCTCATCTCCAACGTACTTGTAATCTGGTGTCCTTCAAGGATTGATTTTATATCCCATGTTGCATGAAATGAATCTTCTTGTAGAGATCACGTCTGAACATAAGGTAGAGACACATAATTTTATATCTCCATCCTCTCTGGAACCCCCCTTCAGGTAGTTGAAGGCTGCTATCAAATCCCCCCTCACTCTTCTCTTCTGCAGACTAAATAAACCCAGTTCCCTCAGCTTCAGATGACCCAAAGCCCACATTTAAAGTCATGTTAGAAAGGTATGTGAATGGTAATGAGGGCCATTCATGCTAAATAGGCTCGAACTTTGAAATGTGAACCTATATTGTTAGAAGTTAGAAGTAATACTAATTGTGTGTCTCTTAAATGTGTCAGACAATTTATTTCTGTTACTATAGCTAGTTACTAATTCAGAGATCAAAAGGGAATATTAACCTTTAGATACATCTTGGATGAATTAATGTCATTGTCTATATGACTCTTTGAAGTTTGTGATTGACTGCCTAATGGATAAATTGCCCTATATTAATATGTGTAACTAATTATTGGTGGTGTTTAGAAAACAGAAGGTTACATCAAAAGCATATTGTTTACAGAGGACTGTGCAGTCAGGTGGATGCTAGAACACTGTATAAAAAGACCCTGTGCTTAGGGCCTTTATGGAACTCCCAGAGCATGCCGTCCCATACAAACATATAGGACAGATCTATTAAGCATATTTATTGAATTTCACTGTCACCCATTTTCTGTCTCTATTCACCACACTCATTGCCAAGGTATGTGTGTTCATTAATGAAATCCATATTTTCACAAGCCTCAAGCTTTCACGTGAATAAAGCTTCATGGAAAAGTCAGCAAAAATGGGTATGAATAAGGTCAAATTTTGTTGTAACTCAGATTTTCTGAATATATTTGTGAATAATGTCACACTACTGACCTAGCTCTGTTTTCTGGAAGGAAATAAAGGGTCATAGGCCCAGAGAATTAAGGTTTCTTTATTTCTTCTGTCACAATGTCAAACAGTGAGATGTGGTCTGTGGGTTATATAAAGTTACATCCAGACTGCTCCCATTGTAAACCACTTCCACAGAATACCTTTTAACTAATTTATTAATCATACATAAAACAGGGGGACAGTTAAAGCATTTGTCACTGAAAAAGTTAAGTTAAAATGATAGTTTTATTATCTCCCTTATTGTCTTCCCCTCTAGCTATATAAAAGGAAAAATTCCTTGCTTGGCCATCTTTTAGATTGTATTAAAGATACTGTTAAACACCCTTGTTAGGAAATAAAAGGGAAAGGTGGTACATTTTGGATTGTTGTTGTTGAGATTTGATTCTCTTCCTTTTAAGACAAAACAACATGAATTTACACACTGGGACACAGAGAAAAGGCAGTGCACCATGGATAGATATCCAAAAGTGCAATTCATTGCAGGGTAAACATAAAAATGGCCATACTGGGTCAGACCAAAAGTCAGTCTAGCCCAGTATTCTGTCTTCTGACAATAGCCAATGCCAGGTGCCCGAGAGGGAATGAATAGAACAGGTAATCATCAAGTGATCCTTCCCCTGTTGCCCATTCCCAGCTTCTGGCAAATGGATGCTAAGGACACCATCCCTGCCCATTCTGTCTAATAGCCATTGATGGACCTATCCTCCATGAACTTATCTAGTTTTTCTTTTAACTCAGTTATAATCTTGGTCTTCACAACATCCTTATCAAAGACTTCCACAGGTTGATGGTGCATTATGTGAAGAAATGCTTTATTTTGTTTCTTTTAAACCCGCTGCCTATTAATTTCATTTGGTGACCCCTAGTTTTTGTGTTATGAGAAGGAGTAAATAATGCTTCCATATTTATTTTCTCCACACCAGTCATGATTTCATAGACCTCTATCATATCCCCCCTTAGTTGTCTCTTTTCCACGTTGAAAAGTCCCACTCTTATTAATCTCTCCTCATATAGAAGCTGTTCCATACCTCTAATTTTTGTTCCCCTTTTCTGAACCTTTTCCAATTCCGATATATCCTTTTTGAGATGGGGCGACCATATCTGCATGTAGTATTCAAGATATGGGTGTACCATGAATTTATATAGAGGCAATATAATATTTTATGTCTTATTATCTATCCCTTCCCTAATGATTCCCAACATTCTGTTCATGTTTTTGACTGCCGCAGCATATTAAGTGGGTGTTTTCAGAGAACTATCCACAATGACACCAAGAGCTCTCTCTTGAGTGGCAACAGCTAATTTAGACCACATCATTTTAGATGTATATTTGGGATTATTTTTCTAGAGTGCATTACTTTGCATTTATTGACAGTGGATTTCATCAGCCATTTTGCTGCCCAGTTTTGCACCCAGTTTTGTGAGATCCCTTTGTTCCCCATGCAGTCTGCTTTGGACTTAACTATCTTGAGAGGCTTTGTATCATCTGAAAATTTTGCCATCTCACTGTTTACCCCTTTTTTCAGATCATTTATGATATGTTGATATGTCGGATGTTCTGAGAAGGGTTTTCAGAGCCTTGTGGGAGCAAAACATTCTTGCAGGGGTGAGTGGGAACATGGCATAAACATCCCATGGTGCATTTTTCCCTCCCCTTATTTCATCTGCATTCCAAAATATTTTGTGCCTGTTTTAAAAAGCCTAGCAATCCTGCACAACTGCCATCTCTAGAGAAGCATGGACCCTGCACAGCTCTGCACTGTTTTGGTGAGCACTGCATACACCACACCCCTTATTCTATAGTATTTCCAGAGTCGCAAGAGGAGCCGTTGCATGGAACATGGAAATTTTCTACAAGTAGCAATGGAAAGAAACAATTCCTGGTTGCTGTTGGCAGTCCCAGATCAGCTGAACATGTTGGAGAGCTAGTTCTGTTCCTGAGAAACCAGCAGTGACTGGTGGGATCACATCATTATGCAGGTGTGGGATGATGAGCAGTGGCTGCAGAACTTTTGCATGCAGAAGGCCACTTTCTTGAAACTGTGTGTGGAGCTCACCCCAGCCTTGCAGCGCAGCAACACCAGAATGAGAGCTGCGCTGACAGTGGAGAAGCGAGTGGTGATCACTCTATGGAAGATTTCAATGCCAGTCGGTGAGGAATCAGTTTGGAGTCAGGAAATCCACCGGGTGGGTTGCTGTGATCCATTCTGCTAAGAAGGACTGTGACTTTGGGCAATGTGCAGGAGATACTGGATGGTTTTGCAGCAATGGGTTTCCCTAACTGTGTTGGGGTGATAGATGGCATGCATATCCCTATTTGTCCCTAGACCAGCTTGCCACAGAATACATAAACAGAAAGGGTTTTCTATGGTGTTGCAGGTGGGATTACCTGGGATGTTTCACTGACATCAACACAGGATGGTCCGGGAAGGTGCATGACACACACATCTTTAAAAACACATGCCTGTTCAGAAATCTGCAACCAGGGATTTCCTTTCTGGACCTCAAAATTCCCATTGGAGATGTTGAAATGCCAATAGTGATCCTGGGAGACCTAGCCCTAATCCTTACTCCCATGAACCATGGGAATAAGCAGTAGGCACCTGGACAGCAGCAAGAAGCACTTCAACAATAGGCTCAGCAGGTGCAGAATGATAGTTGAATGTGCCTCTGACTGCTTGAATGGGTGCTGGCACAGTTTACTCATTAGGTTAGACCTCAGTGAAAAAAATATCCCCATGGTTATAGCTGCCTGCTGTGCACTTCATAATATCTGTGAAAAAGGGAAGAAGTATCCCAAGGAGTGGAGCATGGAGACAGAGGCTGTCTGCTGATTTTGAGCAGCTAGATACCAGGACTGTAAGACGAGCTCAGCAGTGAGCTACGCAGCTCAGGGAGGCTTTGAAAAACAATTTTAATAATGTGTGCTGCTGCTTTTCTGTGTTGTACCTGCCAATGTGTTTTTGAAACCCTGCTCTGAACCTTGCTGTGACTTCTTTTTGTGTAGCAATGTAACCTCTTGCTTTGATCTCATAATTATATCATACCTCCCCCATCCCCGCTCTAACCCATAGTACCTACTCCCCTCCCAGCCCCCACCTGCTCCAATCACTAGATACCACTCCCTTTCCAGATCTGGATAAGTCTCTGACGTGCAGCATGAGCCAGGAGGGTGTGTGTGTGTGTGTGTGTGTGTGTGTGTGTGTGTGAGGGGGAGGGAGGTGCTGGGAATGCTTCACCCTCCTGATCTGGGGCCTCTGGGTGCTCTGTGCCTGTCCTCTCCTGCTGTGGTTGGGTAGGCAGAAGTTCCAGGATCCCAGTTTCCCAAGACACCCCCAAAGGGGGCATCCAGTGGGAGCTATCTGTCCCACCTGCTTCCCCCTAGGGGAAAGAGGGTTTCCCACACTCCATTCAGCACCTTCCCCCTCCAGTGATACTGCTGGTGAGGGGGCTGCTTAATGCGATGGTCCTCCCAGGGAATGGGCTGAGACCCAGCAACTCCATTTCACAGAGGTGTCACCCCACAGGCTGCCATGTATGAGGAGAGTGGGGGCTAACGGTTACAGCAGGGCCTGGCTGGGAGCCAGGACTCCTGGGTTCTATCTACAGCTTTGACTTTGACTCCCTGTGTGACCTCATTCACATCCCTCTCCTGTTCAGTGCCTCAGTTTCTCTATCAACTGCCCTCCCTTTCCCCCTGTGCTTTGAACTAATAAAGTTTCAAAATTTGACTTTTATTGCACATATATATACCAGCAAATATTTGTGTGACAGAAGTAAACTTTAGAAATACAGGGAAATAAACCTGGTAGGGGAAAGCAATCATCCTCTTTTTAAAAACACATACACCGACGTTGGCTGTCACACTTCAGTGTATATGTGGTTGTGCTTGTCTGCACCCTACCCCAGTGTGGAGTGCACCAGCCTCTGATTCCAAGTGGCGTGTGTGTGGTACAGGGAATATTCCGGAGCTGGAATGTAGTTCTGGACAGGATGCAGGAGTTGACATTCAAGGGGTTTCTCCTGAAGGTCAACAAGATATCTCAGCATGTCTGTTTGGTCTGTCAGAATCACTATCGTCTCCTGCTGTGTGTCATTTTCTCTGAAAGAGCAATCCTCCACACCAGTGACTCAACCTTTCCAGACTAGTGCACCCCTCTCGGGAGTTTGATTTGTCCTCAAAACCCCCAGGTTTCACCTCACTTAAAAACTACTTGCTTACTAAATGAGGCATAAAGATACAAAAATGTCCCAGCACACTATTTCTGAAAACAATGCTTACTTTCTTATTTTTACAATATAATTATAGAATAAATCAATTGGAATATAAATTTTATGCTTGCATTTCAATATATAATATATAGTCATTGTCTGTGTGAAATTTTAATTTGTATTGACTTTGTTAATGCTTTTTATGTAGCTTGTTGTAAAGCTAGACATGATCTAGATGAGTTAATGTACCCCCTGGAAGACCTCTGCATACCCCTTGGGGTACAGGTACCCCTGGTTAAGAAACACTGCCCTATACCCTCTGCTCAGTGTCTGCTGTTCCAGAGGCATTCATGAACTCTACAAATGTCATTGGTTGTTCTTCTTATCTGGATCAGTCTCTTTGCTTGTGTGGAGGGAGAGATGAAGGCCCCATTTTCAGGGGCAAAACATACAATGCACAGAGGCACCATTGTCAGTACCATAGTCAAGCTATAGTGCAGATTTGCTATATTGAAATCACGCCCCTGAATCCATGCAAGTGCAAAGCAGTACATTTTCATTTCAGCCAGGTATTCATTGAACTCTTTGGCTGTCCCAGCCCTGGTGAAAATGGCCCGGGGTTGGGATGGGGGGAAGTGGTGAGCTGGCATAAGGGAGGGGCCACACAGGCACCAGTGCTTGCAGTTTGGGCAATACTGAACTGAATACTGGCACCATTTCCCACAGGTGACTTTAGCTGATATCTCACTCTTGCAGATGACAGAGGTGGTAAGGGAAAAGTTGCTGCATGCGTCCAGCTACAGATTGGATCTGTATGCTGCTAAGTGCTGCAATGATGCCTGATGAATTAATACTGGAGTGGCATGGGAAAGTATCCTACTGCGATGGAAGAAATAAGGCAGCCCTCCTGAGAAACATTCTGCAATGAATTGCACACTACCTCAAGTTTCCTTGAGAGCTCTAAGAAGGATTCATGGGACATCCTGGGGCGCATAAACAATCTGTTTTGCAGGGACCCTTCTGCCTAGCTGTGCTGGGCAATGAGAAGCAGATAGTCACTGTATCTGCACTGGTTGTTTCAAGAAAAATTAGCAAATGAGAAGATGTGCCCCACAATATTAATACAAACTGCATACTTACCAGAGGTTCTTCCCTGACATCATGTTTGCCCACACTGGAGTGCTGCAGTTGGCTAGACTGCTCCAGGATTACAAACAGCTCCTGGCCTTCTATCACAATGGATTCCTCTCTTGCCTGTCTCTCATTCTCCTCCTCCTCCTCCTCAGTGTTTCCTGTGGTGGCCTGAGTGTCCGACTCGTCCAAGGTTTCCACACAGCTCTTGAGAGTGGGGGTCACTGCAGAGGGTAACATGCAGCTGCCTGTAAAAGCAGCATGTCTATAGTGCTGCACCAGTCTGACTGCATGCCTTCTGGTATGCCTGATGCAACTTCTTGGCTTTCATATGGCACTGCTGTGGGTCGTCTGGTAGCCCTTCTACACCATACCCCAAGTGATCTGCTCATAGATGTCCACATTTCTATGGCTGGATCTGAGCTGTGACTGGATAACCTCTTCTCCCCACAGACCCAGGAGATCCACCACCTCCTGTGTACTTCAGGCAGGAGCACGTTTGGAGGGTGGAACTGGCATGCTCAGCTGGGCAGGAGAGCTCTCCACAGCAACCAAATAGGAAATGGAAATTCAAAAATCCGCGATCCTCTAATAAGGGAGGGACTTTTTCCAGTGTATCTGCTGGTAGACAATAGAGTTGAAAATGGTGACCAGAGGAATCACAATAGTGCATTGTGGGAACTCTTGGAGTCCAGTTACATTGATGTAAGCAAATCAATGTCTGCTCTGCCACAATATCGACCTAACTACATCTACTTAAGCACTACAGCTCTCGTGGAGGTGGAGTAATTCAGTCAATATAGGCAATGAGTTACGTTGGTGGGAGATTCATCGTAGTGTAGACACTGACATTATTATTATTATTATTATTAACTCTATAGAGTAGACCAGGCCCTTGTGTTATCTACTAGTTTGTGGAGGCCTGGGAGAAAGGCTGATCTCACTGATGTTGATGGGAAAACTCCCATTTACTTCAATGGGATCAGGATTTCACCTCATGCAACTAGTTTAGTTTTCCAATATGAATATATTCAATACTTTTTGTTCCACCCACTAGTGGGATTTTTTTTTTGGTTCCCATGTGACTTAATTTGGTACTATTGCCCATAAATATTTCCTTTTGGAACTTTGGTCTAGCTTACATGGCAATAAGAAACATCATACAGGGATGCATTAGCTAGAGCACTGCATGAGCTGCCTGCTTCATGGATCAATTCTGGGCAGTTGGGTCAGTGAATGAGTGTGCTAGAGAGAAGCTGTGGATCTCTTCCACACCAAAGTGACAAAGATCTGCCAGGGATGGGTGCTAGGATACTATATAGATATTGCAACTGAGCTCCTACCTAGTAAGCCAGTAACAGCCCCTTTGCCTGCACCAGCTGGTGGAGATGGGTGGGAATTGGAGAAGTGATGAATATTACATATTATTTTTCTATAATACTCTGTAGTGGTTTTTTTTTCAGAACATCCCATATATTATCAATATACTGCTTCAGTGGGAGGGAAAGCCAGGACTGGGGCAATAAATTATAGCTTAAAAAGAACAGGAATCCAGTGCAATTCCCAGCAAACTAGTATAATACATTCCCTGTTGTTGATATCCCTAACAGGTGGTCATAGTAATACTGAAACGGGAGAGGGGGCTTTCACTGCTTCAGCCAGGAGGAGGGAAGCTGTAAGAAAGAGCCATTCTTGTAATGCAAGGAGAGGCAGGGGAGCTTCCATCTCTTCTTTTAGCAAAGTATGGGGAGTTGTGCTCCTTCCCATGCTGTCCCTTCCTTTAAACCCTGCACATTCTGCACCAGTCTAACTGAAATCCCCCATTATTAAAATAACCCCTTAAGCATCAACAGTTTCACTAAGTAGAACATCCTCTTTTGATTTGCTTTTGTGACATCACAGCTAGTTTCAGTAGAGATTATTATGGTTTCAGGTGGAGAATAAACAGTAAGAGCAGATGAACTCCTAAGGAAAAATAAGCTTATTTCTATGCAAATAGCCAGAACAATAAAAATAAGGGGAAAGAAATGCAGAAATATTTCTTTTCACAGAGTGATTTGCGTTCTAAATGGAATTAGTTCTGTTAAGCCTCAGTAGGGTTTTAAGAAATAGATTAATATTTTTAATCATCATACAGGGATGCATTTGCATCCATGGACCTCTCTTCTACATGTACAAAATTGTGAGAGCAAATGTTTGTGTCTATAAATTGCAAGTGTAAACAGATATTAAATATTCTAGTTACATGCACTCTTTAAATTGTCTAATTTCTGCACATAGGCTACGTTGGTCTTTCTACTCTGTTTGCATTGGCCCCTTACTCATGTTCTATAGCTTTAGCACCGAAGGATTTTCAGGTGGCAATGCTAACACTTACACGTGTAGTGATGTTATGCTATTTAAACGGTGCATGAATGGAGCTTATGGGCTGAAACTTTTGACCTATTAAGTCAAGGTCAAAACAATATTTTTAACTGTTCAGTGACATCACGGAAATGGCCAAAGTAGATTATAAGTAAGTCTCAGTCCCCAGTATTACTATTTGTTGTTTGCTAGAGGAAACATCTCTTCTAAACCTGTCTTTCACTTTGTGATGGGATATACAAATACTGCAATGGGCCCAAAGGCATTAAAGAACAATACTGGCTCAGGTAGCTCCACCCCTCCAGACTTGCAGCTCGTGCTCCAACTGGAAAAGAAGCTTAAAAGGGAGCAATCCAGCTCAGAAGAGGGAAGCTAGGGATGAAGACAGGCTTACCTTGGGGGCTCCTGAACAAGTGTGCCAAAAAAGTTTGCCTGTGAGGAATAGAACAGTGTGCTAAGTCCTGTTGGGGCTGAGGGTTTATTTGTCTTTTCTTTTTCTTTTTGATTATCTTATATTGGACTTGCAACTGTGGGGATGATGGATGATAGGATAGGAAACAATCCAGGTCGGGGTAACTCTGAGTGCACTCCAGGGTGCTGGGCACTGTTGGCTCTCATAGGGCCTTAGCTTGGAGCCCTGTGGCATGGGAGGGTCTGGGCCCCCTTACCAACTCCCCCTGCAGAGGTGAAGTTAAGCCCATACTTGGATAAAGAACTGGACTGAATGGCCTTCCTGCTGTGAGGCAAGGCTGGATACTGGGTGCACTAGTGAAGAGTGCAGAGAATGTAGTATCCCAGTACTGGTCATCCAGAGAGAGAGAGAGAGAGAGAGAGACAGGTGGATTTTGAAAAAAAACTGCTGAAGTGGGCTCTCAAAAACCAGCAGCCGAAGGTGGCCCAGCAACAACAGAGTCAACAGCCAACAGGAGCTGCAGCAGCTGATTAAGGAAATGGCCAGCAGCAACAAGAACAACAGCAATGACTCATCCAGCAGACAGTGATGCTCCTAAAGCCACCTGGGGCAGCCTCAAGTCTAGCCATGGGAGGGGGAAATGCCGTCCCAATGCTGCACATTTGGTAAAGCTGACAAATATTGGCCGCTTGGATGATCCAGAGGTATTCCTCATCACATTGAAGAGAGTTGCCGTTACAGCCCAAATCTGGGACACCCTATTGGTCCCGTACTTGACAGGACTGGTCCAGGCAGCATAATTTTGACACAATGGCTGCACAAGACTACGTGCACGTCCAGATGGCCATCCTAGATGTCTTTAACATCTCAACTGGCAGAGAAGATCATCATGGAATAGTTCATTCAGATTCTCTCCACAGAGGTTTTGGAGTGGGGATAGTGCGTGGGTGGTAAGACACCAGCTGCAAAACTTGGCCAAGGCTATGTCTTTGGCAAAGAATTACCTCATGTCCCTTGGGTTGGAGATGGAAACACCAAAAGAGTCAGCTCTGTGCACCCTGATCCCTGCATAACCATGATAACTGAATCCTGCTGAGGGTACCTAGAAGAACTTGGATGGCCACTTCTAGAGGGGAGTGGCACACAAATTAAGAAAGGATCCTGGAGGCCCTCCCTTAGCTAGGCAAGAGAGATCCTGATGCAGCTGAGCAACTTTATCTGAAGGGGCATCCAACTTGGGAAAATCAACAGAAGACTCAGCTGTTCCCATGGGGAATTGTTTTGCATGAGGACAGTAAGGACATTTTAGAAGGGCTGACTGTTCATGGACTGTAGTATGGGCAGGTCTGGATAGCTGATAACTTAGAAAAGAGGCTCAGGGAAAATGATGAAGAAGCTTCCCTGTGAGGAACAGGACTCCATGCTGAGCCTGGTTGGGGCTGAAGGTTTAGTTGTCTTTTCTTTTTCTTTTGTTATCTTATATTGGACTTTGAGCCATGTGGGGAGATAGATGGTAGGAAGTGACCAAGGGGCTAACTCCAAGGGCACTCCAGAGTGCCAAGCACTTTTGGCTCTCATAGGGTCCTGGGAGGGAGCCTAGTGGAGTGAAAGGGCCTGGGCTACCCTGTTATGGGAGGGGCATAAACCCCATTCCTAGCTCACTCTCCCTCTAGTAAGAAGAGGACAAGGACATTTAAAATCTGAAGTGAAGTTAAGCCCATACATGGATGAGAAACTGGACTGAGAGGCCTTCCTGATGGGATGCAAGGCTGGATACTGGGGGCGCTAACGTCTAGACCCCCTGGTCCTCAGAAGACTCTATTACAGACCTGCACATCTATCAGGATCATCATGGGGAATCAATTACTGGTGCACTGAAAAACTTTTTAATGATGCACAAAACCTCCATATTTGGCCATATTTTATTTTTCTCCCTGTTCTTTTTTTTTTCTTCAGTAAATTTCACATGAAAACTTACTAAGTGGGACATAACTTTTTTTTTTGTTAATGAAATTGGACCTATACGAAATATGTATGAATTTGTTGCAGGGGATAGAAGCAGAACTAATGCTAAAGTAAATGTGCTTCTGGAAATCATTTATCCACTTCACCAACTATTGAAATTATTTTTAGCACATCAGTGCCATAGGTTCATCATCACTTGAAACATCACATGTTCTGAGGTGTTAGAACTAAGGTCACCTGGAAAAATATCAAAAGGCAGTAAATATAAAAATAATAGTTAAAACACCACACTCTTCTAGTGTTTTTCTTTTCTGAAAAATATAATGTCAAACACTGCATATTTTAGCACCTAAAATACGCATTTAAATAGTTTTTTAAAGTTTATGTTTAGAGGTGTCTGAATTGGAAAGCAGACATATTTTCACTCCTTTTATTTTCTTCACACCACATAGATTCAGAGAAAAATATATTTTGAAGAGATTATTTTATACTGATTTGTATATTTAAGTGATTAATACATAATGTAACATCTCTTCTGCGCTGGAAGCGGGGATGATCATGACCTTCCCACTTCTAGTTCTTGGGAACTCTGGACTAGTTTAAAAAGTAAACGGTCAAGTTTTTGATGAAGATTAAATTAAAAATAGATTTTAAAAAAATACTGCAGTTCTTGGCATGTTCCCTAAGTGAAGTTTTGAACAGAATCTGATGCCCAGTATTTAGTACTGCATTTAAAGAAACATCTAAGCAATCAGCAGTTCCCTTAGACTCTAAGATTATAGCTGGACTACATTTGTCATATGAAACTTTTTTAACAACAAATTGTGTCCATCGAAATATCAAAAGAAAAAAAATTAGATGTTAAAATTAATCATTTTGACATTATCACAATTAAACATATTGATTTTCTGGGCTAGATTAAGAAGGGGGTTTAGGCATCATTCACAAAACTACTTGTGATGGTTCTGTTCTATCATACGTCTATAATCTTCAGTCCAATGCTCAGGGCACTAACTGGGATGTGAGAGACCCACATTCGAGTTCTGACTCTGGAACAGGGACTAGAAGCCAAGTCTCCCCTTGGTGAGTGTCCTAGCTTCCTGGCTATAGGGTATTTTGGAGTGAGTTTTTCTCAGTCTCTCCTGTTGAAGCTGTTCCACTTAGCATAAAATACATGAATAGTCACTAGGGCAGAGAGAAAAAGAGTGAAAGAGACTCTGCAGCCCAGTGGCTAGGGCATTCACTTGGGAAGGAGTGGCAACTGGGTTCCAGTTCCCCTGCTCAAATGAATAATTCTTTATACAAAGTGGAACAGATTCACCAGGACATATAGAGAGAAACCCATCCCAGAATAACCAGAATGTGGTGGTTAGAAACCTCACCTAAGGGAAGAGATCTGTGTTCAAATCTCTGTTCCAGAGAGGGGATTCAAAATGGCAGTCTGACCCATCAAGATGAATGCTCTAATCACTAGATTTAAAGTATTCAAAACTAAAACATTTAGTTTAACCTGAAACAAAATATTTCTGAAAATTCTGTGTTCAGGAGAATTCTGTATTTATTTGGGAGTTTTGGTTTCAGTTGATCTGAATATTTTATTTCTCTGAACTGTCAGAGAAAAAATGAATTACGCGAAGAGCTTTACCTAAGATGTCTGTGCTGAAGAGCTTTTATGTTTGTCAGAATGAATCACACGAAAACTACCATAAACCTGGACTAAAATGGGCCATTCAGTAAAATGTGTAGTTACCTGAATAATTAATTTATTACTCCTCTTTGGTATCTTTCAATAAAGGTTTATTTTCTTTCTTAGAAAAACTTAAAACCTTTTCAATAAACTTTCAAGGGTATTAAGTATGTAACCAGCTGGTAAATTTAAAGTATGTATAGAGTAAAATAATGGAACAAATATTGAGAAAAAATAACTAGTTAGGGACAAGTATCAGAGGGGTAGCCATGTTAGTCTGGATCTGTAAAAGCAGCAAAGAATCCTGTGGCACCTTATAGACTAACAGACGTTTTGGAGCATGAGCTTTCGTGGGTGAATACCCACTTCTTCAGATGCATGTGGTGGAAATATCCAGGGGCAGGTATATATATGCTAGCAAGCAAGCTAGAGATAACGAGGTCAGTTCAATCAGGGAGGATGAGGCCCTGTTCTAGTAGTTGAGGTGTGAAAACCAAGAGAAACTGGTTCTGTAGCTGGCAAGCCATTCACAGTCTTTGTTCAATCCTGAGCTGATGGTGTCAAATTTGCAGATGAACTGAAGCTCAGCAGTTTCTCTTTGAAGTCTGGTCCTGAAGTTTTTTTGCTGCAGGATGGCCACCTTAAGGTCTGCTATAGTGTGGCCAGGGAGGTTGAAGTGTTCTCCTACAGGTTTTTGTATATTGCTATTCCTAATATCTGACTTGTGTCCATTCATCTTTTTATATAGGGACTGTCCAGTTTGGCAGATGTACATAGCAGACGGGCATTGCTGGCATATGATGGCGTATATTACATTGGTGGATGTGCAGGTGAATGAACCAGTGATGGTGTGGCTGATCTGGTTAGGTCCTGTGATGGTGTCGCTGGTGTAGATATGTGGGCAGAGTTGGCATCGAGGTTTGTTGCATGGATTGGTTCCTGAGCTAGAGTTATTATGGTGCGGTGTGCAGTTACTGGTGAGAATATGTTTCAGGTTGGCAGGTTGTCTGTGGGCAAGGACTGGCCTGCCACCCAAGGCCTGTGAAAGTGTGGGATCATTGTCCAGGATGGGTTGTAGATCCTTGATGATGTGTTGGAGGGGTTTTAGCTGGGGGCTGTATGTGATGGCCAGTGGAGTCCTGTTGGTTTCTTTCTTGGGTTTGTCTTGCAGTAGGAGGCTTCTGGGTACACGTCTGGCTCTGTTGATCTGTTTCCTTATTTCCTCGTGCGGGTATTGTAGTTTTGAGAATGCTTGGTGGAGATTTTATAGGTGTTGGTCTCTGTCTGAGGGGTTAGAGCAGATGCGGTTGTACCTCAGTGCTTGGCTGTAGACAATGGATCGTGTGATGTGTCCGGGATGGAAGCTGGAGGCATGAAGGTAGGCATAGCGGTCGGTGGGTTTTCGATATAGGGTGGTGTTAATGTGACCATCACTTATTTAGTTAGGGACAGAATCAATAGCTATAAATGTCAGTTGTTTATAAAATATTTGGCTAAACAAAACTTATCACACTTTTCCATCAAATGACAAAGCACTACAATTTGATACCCTTACTCAGACTGACCAGCACCTTATGCCACAAAAGATATCTGTGATGGTATATGTGAACCCCTCTCTGTCTAGAAAGGGTAAATGAGCTGCTATGGGCTCAGTAAGACCCACTTTGCTTCATCTGCAAGAGCTGTCAGGCTTGAAGGAGGTGCTTGAAAGGAAAGAGCCAAGTCAGCTGGGTCCTGATTAGGAAAGAGTAGATTGGTGGCTTCCTTGCTGTGTGAGACTGCTGGCTGGGGTTATGAGTTGACTGGAACCTGTGCTCTGCCAGAGTTTTTCTATGGGAGGGAAGGCCTGACACAGACTAGTAGTGTGATGATTTACCAAGAACTTGTTGATGAGTGTTACGGAACTGTTGCAGCTGGAGTTGGCCTGAAAGCTGAGCCAAGTGGGGCTGAAGATTCTCCTTTTTGGTTTGTGTTTATGTTGGACCTTGTCTTGGGGACTTATCTTTCCAACTCTAGAAGGGCTGAACTCTCTGTAACTGGTGGAGGGCTCATCCATAACTGTAGTGGGTTGAAGACTCTGGGGAAACTCAGGCAGAGCTGTCGCAGTACTGTGCCATGAGGTGGCAGAAAGAGCTAGAGCCTTAGCCACAGTGATATCAGCATCTGGTGCAAAATTGGTGGACAGAAAGAATCCAATAGATATAACATAAAAGGATGACAGCTAAGCATTTGCGGTGCTGCTGTACAAAATATGAATTAAAGTTGACTTGGATTTGAAGACTGCTAAATAGACTGTACAATGCCTGCTACATACAATATCTTGCCTCTGGATTAATTCTGGAGCTCCATGTGAGACATGCAGACATGCTACATCAATTTGGATTAGGAAAGTGTGGAAGTCAGAGGCAAGGTAAGCTTGTCCTGGGCCAAGGTGTGCTTACGCACTAGACTTTTGTGGCAGATTTTGTAGTAAGATGGATTGCATTCCAACGTGTGGCCATGGGAGCATATGGAGTGAAATCCTGGCCCCACTAAAGTCAATGACAGTTTTGCTGTTAACTTCAATGGGGCCAGGATTTTATCCATCGCCTTTAGTGAGCAATGAAGCCACGCCACCTGTTTATGGCCCAGACTGTCCCTGTACTGTTAGGTAGATGCGTGGGGAGTAGGGGTGGGGTGAGGAGTATTCCATAAGCACATCCCTTCTTTCATGAAGAAGAGGAATGGGAAAGTCTCCTTCTCTTCTCCTTTAGTCTCTACAGGAGTGCTTTTTAGGTTTCAGGTCCTTCTTGTGGGAGGTGGTGAAGACTCAGTGGGCTGGAGGAAGAAGTAACTGAGCTAGAGATGGGGGATTATCACTACCTCTGACCCCTGGGCTTTTGGATCTTAGGTAGAAAAGATAATTCAGCCTAGAGGTATGTTACCCACACCCCCAGTGCTGGTGGGCCCAGGGTCCACTAGACTTCAGGGAGACCATAGTGACATGGCTGTGATGGAACAGTATTGTCAGGAAAAAGTGTGTATAGGGGTGGATTATGTGGCAAAGGCCAGAGCTGTTAGAGAAGCTCAGAGGTGCCTCATATATTACTCTAGGATCTGTGCAGATTCCTGAAGATCCTGCAGGTTTTGGGGAGAATTCTCATCTTATTCTCTGGGAAGAGACAGGAAACTGCTCTCTGCTCTAGAACAATTGAACAGAAACTCCACAAGGGGATATTTGTGGAAATTTCTTCTCCCACAGACACTTCCACAGGTTCATCAGTGGAAAAAGTTGATCTGGCCCCATGTTTTCATTTCTACCCTGAGGGCTCTGCTCCTAACAGTTTCTCACTGAACCTTCTCGCTGCTGTATCAACAGGATAGTGGAGGTGTCTTAAGATATTATGAGCACATAATTCTTCACTATTTATGCTATAGATAAACAGTTGTGACACTGTATAATGAATATTTGAACAACTGTCAGTGTTCAGTTAATGTTCTCATTTAGCACTCCATATACCTGCAGCACTCTATGGTCATTTATTATTGTATATTTAAGGATTACTCATTTTTCTGCAACAAAGAAACATCAGATTTTTGGGCCGTGTCCCTTCTATATTTTATGGGTCTGATTCTGATCTTGATTAACTCATTGTAAGCCAGGAATCATTCCAGTGAAGTTAAATCCCTGTATTATCCATGTGTATTAGACCAGAAACATGTCTATGTGTGTGTGTGAGGGGGGTGGGTATGAAGGGGGAATAACCCAAAGCAAATATATTGCTATGCATAGTGGTGTTAGCTTATTATCTCTCAAATTCATTAATAAAATGAAGGTTTTAAGTCACTCACATGACACTTGGACTGTCTGCTAAGCAATCATAATGAACATTATGTAGAGGGCCAGATCTTCAGCTGGTGTAAACCTGCATGACTCCAGTGGTGGCTGAGAATCCAGCCATACTTCATTTGTAAGTAGCTAGGGCAGAAAACCAGTGAGTTTGTAAATGGGGCGCTAGTAAAGTTCCCAACGAATTTTTTTTAATCCAATTAAGTCTGGGGCTGTTCTTTGCTATGCTTTTTGCAGGCAGGAGGCATTTGGGAGGCTGGGAGGCAAGATCAAACCAGTATCTTAGATGCCTATATACAAATGCAAGAAGTATGGGTAATAAGCAGGAAGAACTGGAAGTGCTAATAAATAAATACAACTATGACATTGTTGGCATTACTGAAACTTGGTGGGATAATACACACGACTGGAATGTTGGTGTGGATGGGTATAGTTTGCTCAGGAAGGATAGACAGGGGAAAAAGGGAGGAGGTGTTGCCTTATATATTAAAAATGTACACACTTGGACTGAGGTGGAGATGGACATAGGAGACGGAAGTGTGGAGAGTCTCTGGGTTAGGCTAAAAGGGGTAAAAAACACGGGTGATGTCATGCTGGGAGTCTACTACAGGCCACCTAATCAGGTGGAAGAGGTGGATGAGACTTTTTTCAAACAACTAACAAAATCATCCAAAGCCCAAGATTTGGTGGTGATGGGGGACTTCAACTATCCAGATATATGTTGGGAAAATAACACCGCGGGGCACAGACTATCCAATAAGTTCCTGGACTGCATTGCAGACAACTTTTTATTTCAGAAAGTTGAAAAAGCTACTAGGGGGGAAGCTGTTCTAGACTTGATTTTAACAAATAGGGAGGAACTTGTTGAGAATTTGAAAGTAGAAGGAAGCTTGGGTGAAAGTGATCATGAAACCATAGAGTTTGCAATTCTAAGGAAGGGTAGAAGGGAGTACAGCAGAATAGAGACAATGGATTTCAGGAAGGCGGATTTTGGTAAGCTCAGAGAGCTGATAGGTAAGGTCCCATGGGAATCAAGACTGAGGGGAAAAACAACTGAGGAGAGTTGGCAGTTTTTCAAAGGGACGCTATTAAGGGCCCAAAAGCAAGCTATTCCGACGGTTAGGAAAGATAGAAAATGTGGCAAAAGACCACCTTGGCTTAACCACGAGATCTTGCGTGACCTACAAAATAAAAAGGCATCATATAAAAAATGGAAACTAGGTCAGATTACAAAGGATGAATATAGGCAAATAACACAGGAATGCAGAGGCAAGATTAGAAAGGCAGAGGCACAAAATGAGCTCAAACTAGCTATGAGAATAAAGGGAAACAAGAAGACTTTTTATCAATACATTAGAAGCAAGAGGAAGACCAAGGACAGGGTAGGCCCACTGCTCAGTGAGGAGGGGGAAACAGTAACGGGAGACATGGAAATGGCAGAGATGCTTAATGACTTCTTCGTTTTGGTCTTCACTGAGAAGTCTGAAGGAATGTCTAATATAGTGAATGCTTATGGGAAGAGGGTAGGTTTAGAAGATAAAATAAAAAAAGAGCAAGTAAAAAATCACTTACAAAAGTTAGATGCCTGCAAGTCACCAGGGCCTAATGAAATGCATCCTTGAATACTCAAGGAGTTAATAGAGGAGGTATCTGAGCCTCTAGCTATTATCTTTGGGAAATCATGGGAGACGGGGGAGATTCCAGAAGACTGGAAGGGGGCAAATATAGTGCCCATCTATAAAAAGGGAAATAAAAACAACCCAGGAAACTACAGACCAGTTAGTTTAACTTCTGTGCCAGGGAAGATAATGGAGCAGGTAATTAAAGAAATCATCCGTAAACACTTGGAAGGTGGTAAGGTGATAGGGAATAGCCAGCATGGATTTGTAAAGAACAAATAGTGTCAAACCAATCTGATAGCGTTCTTTGATAGGATAACAAGCCTTGTGGATAAGGGAGAAGCAGTGGATGTGATATACCTAGACTTCTTATCTATAAGAATATCTCGCATGATATTCTTATAGATAAACTAGGAAAGTACAATTTAGATGGGGCTACTATAAGGTGGGTGCATAACTGGCTGGATAACCGTACGCAGAGTAGTTGTTAATGGCTCCCAATCCTGCTGGAAAGGTATAACAAGTGGGGTTCCACAGGGGTCTGTTTTGGGACCGGTTCTGTTCAATATCTTCATCAACGATTTAGATGTTGGCATTGAAAGTACGCTTATTAAGTTTGCGGACGATACCAAACTGGGAAGGATTGCAACTGCTTTGGAGGACAGGGTCAAAATTCATAATGATCTGGACAAATTGGAGAAATGGTCTGAGGTAAACAGGATGAAGTTCAATAAAGACAAATGCAAAGTGCTCCACTTAGAAAGGAACAATCAGTTTCACACATACAGAATGGGAAGAGACTGTCTAGGAAGGAGTATGGCAGAAAGAGATCTAGGGGTCATAGTAGACCACAAGCTTAATATGAGTCAACAGTGTGATACTGTTGCAAAAAAAGCAAACGTGATTCTGGGATGCATTAACAGGTGTGTTGTAAACAAGACACGAGAAGTCATTCTTCCGCTTTACTCTGCGCTGGTCAGGCCTCAGCTGGAGTATTGTGTCCAGTTCTGGGCACCGCATTTCAAGAAAGATGTGGAGAAATTGGAGAGGGTCCAGAGAAGAGCAACAAGAATGATTAAAGGTCTTGAGAACATGACCTATGAAGGAAGGCTGAAGGAATTGGGTTTGTTTAGTTTGGAAAAGAGAAGACTGAGAGGGGACATGATAGCAGTTTTCAGGTATCTAAAAGGGTGTCATCAGGAGGAGGGAGAAAACTTGTTCACCTTAGCCTCCAATGATAGAACAAGAAGCTATGGGCTTAAACTGCAGCAAGGGAGATTTAGGTTGGACATTAGGAAAAAGTTCCTAACTGTCAGGGTAATTAAACACTGGACTAGATTGCCTAGGGAAGTTGTGGAATCTCCATCTCTGGAGATATTTAAGAGTAGGTTAGATAAATGTCTATTAGGGATGGTCTAGACAATATTTGGTCCTGCCATGAGGGCAGGGGACTGGACTCAATGACCTCTCGAGGTCCCTTCCAGTCCTGGAGTCTATGAGTCTATGAGGTGGTAAAAGGAAGCATTGCAGAATCTAGGAGCCAGACACATGGAGTGTCGAAAACCGGGTGCCTGGCAACCTTAATTTAGAATGATTTAAACAGGAAAGTGAAAAGAGGGAGAACATGTCCCCCTTCTCCCTCAGCAGTTGTGGTTACTGGATCGCTGCAGTAATGTAAAGTATCCAACATCCTCTATGATTTCTGAGAATCCATGTAGTTGTACTCCGTTTATCCACTGGATTCTTGGTATCTGTGATGTTTCACAACTTTTTGCTTTACCTCTCCCATTGGAGGGAGAGTGCAGAGTAACCTCTTCCTCCTAAAGTTTCCAGTTCTGTTTCTCCTTCCATGGAATGGTTCAGCTTGAGCTTTACCATTGAAAGTTCCTGATTGTTATATGTGTGGGTAAACATGCCAGCAGTGAGAACTAGTTTTTTTGTATAGTAAGAACTAATGCATAAACAATAGCTGATTTATTACTGTAGATGGTAAGTCAGTACAATCAAATTCCATACCATGTTAAAAGAAGCACTTCACTTGAAATCGTAACTGTATTAATCAAGGTTAATCAAGCATTAAGAAAACTGTCAAACATGACTACTCTCATCAAACATAGTAAAGATTTTATGTTCTTAGGCTTTATGGTTACTGATCCAAACATATCTAAGTCTCAAAAAAATGCTTGTTTTTATCAAGTTCATCTTCAAATTTAAGACAGAAAAAAATAGAGGAAAGGCAAGTCTTCTGACCTGATTCTTTTGTCAGCACTAGCAAGTGTTGTGTATAACTTTGGTAAAACTCCCTTGAAACCTAACTGAGTTCAGATCATCACAAACATATATATTTTCTCTTTTCCAGTTGCAAGTCTAAGCTGCAAAACATCTTTTCTAGGTACCCTGCAAAAATTAACGACTACACAAAACAAATGGATCACCACACTCTGTAAGAAAATATTTTTTTAAAAGCCTTTACTTTTCAGCTCAGTCATATTATAAAATGTTTAATGCAAATGCCTATTAAACAGTAACTTTGTTTTGTCCTTGCATTGTATATTCCAACACTGTAAATTAGTTTACTTTGATGTTTTCCCAACACGACTTCTCATTCCTTTCTGATGACATCTGAATTATTGAAAGATTGCATCTTGACTGCAAAAACTCACAGAATGTCTGAAAGAATCTAAATGTATTCCAGACAATATAAATAATTCACACTCAATTCTTCTTTCCTCAGCTGCAGGAATGATTGTGGTTATTTACAGCACATTTCAAGAAAAAATAATCTAATTTTATTAAAATTTCATTGTCATTAGGTAAAGTTGGCCATAGAATCCTTTAGTAAAAAATATGTTTAAAGGAAAAGACTGGACATAATTAGGATACTTTGGTAGGTGTGCCAGAAATTTTTACCATCAGTTTGTGACATTAAAGAAGGGAACAAATTGGCATTGACAATTTTATTAGAAAAGCTGGAGTAAAAACTATAAAACTATTCTTATACTTTTCTCTATGCACTATATGCATAACTTGTGGGAGTTAAGAGAGGGAGAGATACCAAGGCTCCTCTGAGATGATTTTTTGGTAGAGCTGGCCAGAGGACAATCTCATTTTGAAACAACTTTTGATTTTTTCAAAGTTTTGTTCTATGGGGAACAACCAAAACTTTTTAGAGAAATGGAACCATGTTGAAACATCCATTTTCCAATGAGAAAGGTCAGGTTTTGAATTATAGGGTCTCTGGAATTGACTACCGAAACCTTCCTAGTGAAAATTTCATTGAATCAACACATCTTCATTACACATTTTGACTTTTAACAAAACAGCATATTCTGACCAACTCAAATGTTTTGTTTAAATCTGAACTCCATAGTTGTGAATTCCATCTGTAGAAGTGGGGCCAAGAACAGGATGATAAAACTAAGCATGTACTAACTAATTCATATTCTTTTCCCAATCTTTTCTATATATGTGGGCCTGACCCAGAATCCTGGGTATGAAATCCTCACACTTTGGGATCTTTGTTTGTTACACTCCATCCTCTCTCAATCGTGAGCCTAAAATTCACACTGGCCCTGAGATTGATCCCCTTATACAAATGTAGATTCAGAGTAATTCCACTAGTGAAGTTTCACCAGTGTAGAATATAGGAATAACCATACTGGATCACAGCAAGTCCAGCTAGTTCGAAAGCCTTGCTTAACAGGAAAGTGAATGAACTCCACAGTAGATTATTATGGAATAATTTATCCAAGGAGAAATTTCCTCTTCACCCCCTTAAGTGAGCAGTAAGTTTATTCACTAAAGCACAAGGCTTTATATTCCTTAAAATGTTTTAGCTGAACTAACATAGAAGCAAATGCTCCCTTTATTTGTCTAACCCTTTTTGAACCCTACTATGATAAAGGGTCATGGGCCTCAATGAGGGCTAATAGAAATGAGTTCCACAGATTAATTATATATTGTTTAAAGAAGTGCTTCCTTTTGTTGCTTTTGTATTGTATGCTTTTTTTAATGTTGAATGGATATGAGTTCAGATTTGGGTCCACTGATTTCAGTAGAAGCTGAAGTAAGCCCAATAAGCTGACTAAAATTCCCATTCATCTGAACCCCTCTGCCCCTAGCACCTCAAAGGGGAAACCGCAATAGTGACCTAGCCAGAGAGCTGAGTCATGAAGAGAATGCTGCGGTTCCTGGGATGAGAGAGAAGCTACAGGCTTGAGAGAGAGGTGGTGTGATGGTGTATGACCATGAGAAGGGGTGTTGGCTTGATGAGCTAATACCCAGAATGGCTAGGACAAGGTGCCATACCTGTGGTGAGTAGAGCAACCCCATCACAGGCCCATATAGTCTTGATAGCCCTTTTTGATGGGCTGGGAAACCATGCTTCTTGCCTAAGTTGACAAGTTTAGAGCAAGCATATTTACAATTATAAAGCAAAACTTTCATATTACCTTGTAGCATGGGATTCAAACATTACAAATGAGATGGCTGTATGCAGCAACTTACAGGTATTATATGGAATCTAAATTTTAAACACATCTTTACAAGTCTAACACCAATCATGAACAATATTTACATCCAGGTTTGGTCTGGTCTGGTTTCCAGCTAGAAATTGTCAGTGCTCAGCTGATGTCTATAGCCTTGGCAAGATGTGGCACCTGGTTTGCCAGCATTACAGGCCCATCATCCATAAACCAGAAAGGAAAAGCTTCACTGATATTGGTACTCACTAGTTAAATCAAAGCTAGCTCGGGTAAATGTATGGATGCTTGAAGTCACACCTCTGATCGTAGTGTAGACCAGAGGTGTAACGAGCTCCCTCCGTACCCTCTGACCGGAGGGGGCCCCGCAAGGAAGGAGGCCCCTAAAAGTGGCAAAAAAAATGTAAGGTATAACTAGGTAAGTGACATTTATTGACGCTATTGCACAATCCATGTCGGTTTTACTGACAAAACCGTGAAGTCATTATGATACATCATAATGCTATTGGCTACATCAGTTGTCTGTCGATCAGTTTCGAATTTTAGTTGGACCCATTCAAAGAATGTGTATTTGCGTTCATAATGGCAGTTGGCGGATAAATGTTATTAATTTAGTTGTTTAGTTTTTTATCGTTTCCAATGCAGAAGCGTGCTTTGTGATGTCTAAGAGAATGTATAAGAGTGGAACTAGTAAACGAAAGACAGCAAAAGAGGCCGAGAAGGAACTTGAGAAAATTCCAAAGTTGTCAACGTATTTTGCGCTGCAATCCAACATATAGGTACAGGCACATGAAACGGACAGCGCTAGCAGCGACAAATCGTATCCAGAAGTGCTTCAAGTGAGGTCGAAGGTGAAGCCAGTTGTTCTACCAAACAAACTGTGACAGATATTCCAGCTGCTACCGGGAAAGAAGTATCTGAATCTGAACCACTGACTGATGATCCGGGAGATTGGCTGTCTATAATATCGGACAGGCAAGTGTGTGACATTGTTGCACGTGGCCCACTGCAGCAGAATGAAAGTTATGAATTTCCATTTAATGAGGAAAGACGGAGGTTCACAAGTACTCATTTCTATCGAACCATGGCAAATGGCGAGAAAATAAGACGTTCATGGTTAATGTACTCAGTTCAGAAAGATGCCATTTTTTGTTTTCGTTGTAAATTATTTGGCACTGGCGACATACCGCTACGTCATGGAACATCTGCTTGGAAAGCTCTGTCAAAAAGACTTCAGCAGCATGAAACAGGCAAAGGTCATCAAGACTGTATGGTGAAATGGTTTGACCTTCGGTCAGGCATATTAAACCGTACATCTATTGACCAACTCGAATTGCAGGCTTTTCTGAAAGAAAGAGTTTTCTGGAGAAATGTTGTCAAACGTATGGTTGATGTCGTTATTTTCTTGTCCGAAAGAAACTTGGCATTTCGAGGAAGTAATGAAAAGCTCGGCGATCCTTCGAATGGCAACTTTGTGGGACTGTTTGAATTGCTTGCAAAGTATGATACTGTCCTCAGTGAACTTTTACAGAGGATTAAGAAGGCAGAGACACATGTTCAATACCTCAGTCCACAGATCCAAAACGAGCTGATTCAACTTGTTGCCAGTAACATCAAGAGGCCAACCTAGCGCAGCTTAAAAAAGCAAAATATTATTCAGTTATTTTGGACTGTACTCCCGACGTGTCACATGAAGAACAGAGGTCTGTGGTGTTACGCTTTGTTGAATGCAACGGTGAAGATGGTGTCAGTATTCGTGAAGCGTTTGTTGGTTTTCTTAATGTTCATGATACAACTGGCGAGGGCTTATTGGAAGCGTTTCTTGAAAAGGCAAACAACTAGGAATAGACATTGCTGACATGAGAGGCCAAGCTTATGATAACGGCGCAAATATGAGAGGAAAGAATAAAGGAGTTCAAGCCCGCATGCTAGAAATAAATGACCATGCCTTGTATGTACCATGTGGAGCTCACACTTGGAATCTTGTGATCTCAGATGCGGCAAAGTCATCGAAATATGCCGTTGACTTTTTCGGTCTGATTAACAGAATATATGTTACCTTTTCTTCTTCACCTTCACGTTGGGATATACTTCAAGAACATATGCCAATATCTGTTAAAGGGTTATCGGACACTCGTTGGGAGTCGAGAATTGATGCTGTGAAGCCATTGTGTTATCACCTTGAAGAATTGTGCAATGCTTTGTCATCTTTGCGAGAATATGCGCTCGAAAAGAAAGATGGCAATACAGCAACAGAAGCCGGTGCACTTTTAGATCATGTTACTACATGGCCTTTTGTACTGACTGTGTACACGTGGTACGATATACTATTTCACGTCAATAAAACCAGCAAATTAATTCAGTCACCAGATGTGTCAATTGACGTACTGCAGGCAGAAGTTGGTGCTACAATGAAGTTTTTGGAAGACTATCGAAATACAGGATATAACTCTGTGGTCAGAAATGCACGTGAAATAGCAGAGCATACGGGTATTGAGCAGGTGTTTCCAGAAACCAGGGTGCGATGTAAGAAGAGAATGTTTGATTACGAATGTGCTGATGATTCGAGTTGTCTTTCTGCCGAAGAAAAATTCAAATCGCAGTTCTTTCTTGTTCTCACTGATCAGGCCATATCTTCTGTTTCGTCGCGATTTGACCAACTCGTGGAGTGGTATAAGTTGTTTGGATTTCTGTACAATGCTAACAGCCTGAAGCAGTGTCACAGAGAAAATGAACTGGAGAATCATAGCAAAAATTTTGAAAGAAAAATGGGAGACATTGATGCCAACGAACTCATAATGGAATTGAATCGTTTTATTTATGTCATTGAGAAAGAGAGAGGACTTGTCACAGCAAACAATTTTTTAACGTACATATACAAGAACAGCCTTCAGGAGATATATCCGAATCTTTGCATTTGCATCAGAATTTTTCTGACCACACCAGTTACTGTCGCTGGTGCTGAAAGGAGCTTCAGCAGAATGAAACAGATCAAGAATATCCTGCGCTCAACCATGACAGATGACAGGCTTTCTGCACTTGCAGTTATCTCAATCGAAAACAAGATTGCCAGATCTCTGGACTATGATGCATTGATTAACCAACTTGCGGAGAACAAGGCTCGAAAGAATCGCTTTGCGTAAATACGGAATACATGTACACTGTAGGCCTATGTATAAATATTATGAACCCTGTATATTGTATAAAATAAATACCGCATTCCAGTTTCTGCATTGTAAGGGGCCCTGGACATATGTTCGGAGGGGGCCAAGTTCTTTGTTGCCATGGCCCTGGTGTAGACATATCCCTAGACAGCACAAAACAACACTGGGAGACCTAAAGAAAATTTCAGTCAGATGTTTTTGGTTCACCTTCTCTCCCGGCTTTTTTTTTTTTTTTTTTTTTTTTTTTTTAATAATATAGCTGGTTGGTAGGGTTGTGTTGTAGGCTTTGTAGAGTTTGAGGATGGACTGGATCGAAAAGAAGGTGATTGTCTGACCTACTGGGAATGGTAGAAGTTCGAGGCCTGAGGGTAAGAGTGAGAATGCTGCAGGCATATAGTGAACCAGGGAGATAAAGGGAAAGGGGAGAACAGACGAAAATGTTGCAAAGGCTTTGTACGGCCAACTACATTCTAAAACCAAACTACTTATTTTAAAAATAACTGTGGTATTCTGAGTGAGATTAATGTGGCCACAGGAAAATTAATAATTTCTATAACTCCAAGCACTTTAAGAGATTTATTATAATAAATGTGCAAGAGTGACCAAAGGGAAATTAGATCAGACAAATTAGATTCTTGAGTCTTTTAATTTCTGCCAACTTTTAATCTTTGCAATATTTCTGTTAATAACAATGGATATTTAAATTCCCATTTAGATACCCAAAATATTTAATTTTAGTGAAAACAAATTCAGGTAAATTTTTCTGTTAAATTAACTTTATGGTCTTTTAATGGAGATCCTAGCAGTATATAAATGTTACCTGAAAGATTTTTAAATGAACCTTAGGTTTTTTAATAATGAAAAATAGTTTACTGCTAATTCAATACTGAAGAAATGGACACTGGTAACTAAGAAACTAAAGATGTAAATATAACCTTGTTTCTACTGCTTCAATGAAGTGGTTTAATAAAGCAATATATTATTTGGGTAAACTAATGAGCATTATGAATTTAGCTTTTCAGACAACATTTCTTCATATTCCAGTGTACCAAAAATCCACTACTTGATGTGTTAGACGTCTGAAAATCATATAGGGCCTTACTGACTTTTTGAAGTCAGTCTATTTCAGTAGGCTTTGGATTAAGCCTATGAAGTACCCATTAGTATTTGAATACTAAATAGCAACACTAGCTACTTTACAAATAAGCCATAGATTGTCACGTGTTTTCATGTGCTATTAAGCAAGTATTTGTGAAAACCCATTAGAATTGCAATTAACTGAATAGGCTAATAAATGCAGCACACACAAACCAGCCAATTCTCCAACTTTAGTAATCAAGAAATCCTATTTGACCATATGGAGCGACTTGTGTGTTTCTGCATTATTCATGTCTTCACAAAAAGCTAGACTGTGACTCAGACTAGATCAAAGGTGGACACCCTGCGGCCTATCAGGGTAATCTGCTGGCGGGCTACAAGACAGTTTGCTTACGTTGACCGTCCACAGGCATGGCCACCCACAGCTCACAGTGGCCACTGTTCACCATTCCCAGACAATGGGAGCTGCAGGAAGCAGTGTGGGCCACAGGAATATGCTGGCCACTGCTTTCTCCAGCTCCCATTGGCCAGGAATGGTGAACTGTGGGTACTGGGAGCTGTGGGCTCCCGTGTCTGCAGACGACCAATTTAAGCAAACTGTCTCATAGCCTGTCAGCCGATTACCCTAACGAGCTGCAGGTTGCCCATCACTGGACTACATCGTTGTGAAAAGGAGTAAGAACTCCTCATTGCACTTCTACACAAGCTATGCATGCCTTGAATATAGGCATTTAGGAGACAGAGGGATTACTTATTTGCTTACACCCTTCCCAGAGCATGTAAGTGGGTAATGGTCAGAGCCTTGGCTTCACTCCACTATCATACTCCCTGTCCAGAGTAGTTTAAATGATCATGAGATGAATGGTAAATTACTGATGGTATAGGCCAGAAGTAAATAACTGCATCCCAGAAGGAAGCAGGGGTGGGATTTGGGGCACAATGCCTCCTGATATTACTCCTGGGTTGGTGCAACTAACATACCACCCCTTGCTCAGAGCTGTGCCTAAAGTCACAATATAGCCTAGTGGCTATTAGTGCACAGTCCTGCTGTCAGTGACTAAGCTCTTGCTAGATTCAATTTACAGAATCAGATCCTTAATCCTTTGGTACTGACTGTCTGACTCAGCTGTTCAGTTTCAAACGTTGATGTATATTTCTGAACTCAGATTGGCAGTGAGAGTGGAGTCACAGTTAGAAATTTGAATGCAGCCTGGAACGGTGACATCCGTTATTTTTATCACTGTAGGTTTGTAACATGAAAGAATTGTCTAGATGAGTCAATTTTTTTCTGCTCCCACTCGTATATAATCTAATGGGAGAAGCAGATGTTATCTTGGGGCGTAGCATATGCTTTATTTATATATGCAAGTTTTTATGCTTTTTTTATTTAGGTATGTTTAAATTGTTCTGAAGGTGTCTCTCCTTTTGCTATCTATAAAGAAGGTGTCTATAAAGGGCACAGATTTTTGGAAGTATGGCCTGGTGGGAAAGCTAATGGATCCACATGGCTAATTCAAGAAAATCTAGTAGATGATGGAGAACATCAACAAGGAAAAAATAAAGGGAATTCAATCGGGAGGTATTTCCCCTGAATGCTTAAGCTGTTACCACTACAGAGTTGTCAGTTGTGCATAGAAGGATGAGAAATGGAAAAATCATGCTATTAAGGATAGGCTGGTACCTTAGATATCTGGGTTCTGTTATGGCACTGCCACAGACTTACATGATCCTGTGGTGGGTTGAGTACCAATGACATGTGAGCTCCAACCAGGTCCAGAACTGTCAGAGCTGGCACTACTTCTCTATTATAGCCATGCTCTATGGCCACGTCCAGACTAGGAATTAAAATCGATTTTAGATACGCAACTTCAGCTACGGGAATAACGTAGCTGAAGTCGAATTTCTAAAATCGAGATACTCACCAGTCTGGACGGGGCGCCATCGATGTCCGCGGCTCTCCGCGTCGATTCCGGAACTCCGTTCGGATTGATGGAGTTCCGGAATCGATGTAAGCGCGCTCGGGGATCGATACACCGCGTCCAGACTAGACGCGATATATCGATCCCCGAGCAATCGATTTTAACCCGCCGATGCCGCGGGTTAGTCTGGACGAGGGCTATGTGTGATGCCTGAAGCTACGTTTACACTACACTGCAGCTCGGACTCCATAGGTGTGGAAAGCAGTGCACACCAGAGTGTTTCACTGCAACTCCCCCATATTGAAACCATGGGAGAAAACTAAAAGGGTCCTACTTTGTATTAACATAGTCCTGTTTGAAGAGGACCATATTAATGTAAATTAGGAACCTTTTAGTTTTCTGCGCAGTATCCACATGAGAGAGTTACATTGCAGCACTCTGGTACACACCGCTATTCACATGCCTGTAGTCCAAAATGTGGGCCAATGTAGACTAGTCCTAAGATTCAATTAGATATCTCTTTGATTTGCTTTATTGTATTTGTCGAAGTTTGAAATGATCCGTCCTCCATTTTCTTTGCTAATCTGCAGAAATATATTTGATTCTGCTCTTTCTCTCTCCAATCTAGAAATGTGTGTCAAGACTGTAAATTGTACTTGTCGGGAGTATCAGTGTTAGGTACTGATAAAAGAACAGGTAACCTGGAAGGACACCCAAACTAGTGATTCCAATTCTAAATAGGGTGACTGGGTGTCTGGTTTTTGACCAAAACACCCAGTCAAAAAGGGACCCTGGTGACTCCAGTCAGCAGCACCATCTGGGCTGTTTAAAGTCCTGTTAGTGGTGGTGCTGTGGGACTAAGGCAGGCTAGCTAGTTCCTACCTCCGTGTTGTGCCCCTGAAGTGGCCAGCAGGTCTGGCTCCTAGATGGGGGGATTGGGGGGGCACAGGGCTCCGCCCAGAGCATCAGCTCTGCACCCGCCAATGGGATTTGGGGGGTGGTGCCTGTGGGCGAGAGCAGCACACAGAGCCACCTGCCGCAGCACAGTCTGCGGTGCCAGGACAGGCAGGAAGCCTGCCTTATCCCCCCTCTTGCATTGCTGACTGGAAGGCTCCAGACTTAAGCCTGCACCCCTGCCCTGAGCCCCCCCCTCAAACCTGGAGCCCCTCCTGCACCCCAAGCCCCTCATCTCTGGCCCCAGCCACAGCCCTCATCCACCCCTGCACCCCAAACCCATGATCCGCAGCCCCACCCCAGAGCCTGCATCCGCAGATGGAGCCCTCACCCCTGCACTTCCACCCCCTGCCCCAGCCTGTAGCCCCCCTTGCACCCCAAATCCCTCATCTCTGGCCCCACCCCAAAGCCAGCACCCCCAGCCAGAGTCCTCACTTCCTCCCACACCCCCACTTCCTGCTCAAGTCTGGAGCCCCATCCCGCACTCTGAACTCCTCATTTCTGGTCCCATCCTGGAGCCCACACCCCCAGTTAGAGCCCTCACTCCCTCCCACACCCCAAGCCCCCGCCCCAGCCCAGAGCCGCCTCCCATGCCCTGAACCCCTCTGCCCCATTTGCCAGCCTGGAGACTCCTCCTGCACCCCAAACCCCTCATCCCTGGCCCCAACCCAGAACTTGCATCCCCAGATGAATCCCTCACCCCCTGCACCCCAACCCCCTGTCTCAACCCACAATCCTCTCCTGCACCCTTAACCCCTCATTTCTAGTCCCACCCCAGACCCAGCCCCCCAAGGTGGAGCCGTCATCCCCTCCTGCACCCCAACCCCTGCCCTAGCCTGGAGCCCTCTCCCATATCCTGAAATCTTCATTTCTGGCCCCATTCGCACCCCCAGTTAGAGCCCTGATCCCCTCCCACACACCAACCCTCTGCCCCAGCCCAGTGAAAGTGAGTGAGGGTGGGGGAGAGCAAGCCACCGAGGGAGCAGGAATGTAGTGAATGGGGGGGCAGGGCCTCTGGGAAGGGGCAGGGTTAGGGTGTTTGGTTTTGTGGGATTAGAAAGTTGGCAACCCTAATTCTAAACAGTGTTACAATCAGAACTGACTGTCTAAACTACTTCTGATTTGTGTAGAGAGTTTGCAGTAGTTTTACTCGTGTCAGGATTTTGGAGTATATTTTCAGACGGGATGATCTCTGATCTTCAAAATATACACACATTTTTGTGCCCACAAAATTAACTTGAGTCCTTGCTTTATCATTGTGTATATCTTTTTGATTTATAGAATGCCAGTCATTGTGGCATTTAAAGACTGTTATTCCAATGTACTGTTTTTCTCTTTCTTCCAGTCATAGGAGCTGAAATCTTGTCTCAACTTATAAAAATTGTCATGCTGAAATATTTGGTCCAGTTGTATATGATGGATTTTTATTTTCATTTAGAGAGATTTTGTTCAGTTTATTACAGGCAGGACTGGTTATTTTGCCTATTAAGGTTTCCTGACACTTCCTATTGGAAGACCCTGTTTTCAGTTCCTGATAACTTTGCCAAACTTTAACTGTTTGCCTTGGCATTTCACATGCTGGATGCCTGGCTCAAGTCCCCTCTTTTGGAAAACTTAAAGCCAAAATAAATTAGCTGTTTCTGAGACTGAGTCTAGGAGGGGAAATGTTCAAATCTTGGTGACCTTTTCTCTGAACAGTTCTGACACCCCTGAGTTTTTACGACATGAACTTGTAATATGGCAAGGGAGTGTCCTTTGTGCTTCTCCATCTGTGTGAGAATCTGCCCAAATTTGGCAAGTAATAAGCCTTTGAAAAATTAATTTGCACATGCTAAGTACAGACACTTTCAATTTAAGCAGTTAAATCTCTGAAGCTTCTATCCTCACTGAGTATGCTCTAGCTTCTCACAACCCCTAATGCAGATCAGACATATGTCCCATCCCCACAGAATAACTCGGCTTTACAGGGGGAAGCCTGACTTCCCCCTGTAATGGCTGCTTCCAGATGCTCTGGGCTGCAAGATACAGTTTGGGGCTGGGCACTGGAACTGAGTGCAGGGAGACTGTCTCTCCTGTGACCCCCTCTGTTGGTATCAAAGAAGCATGGAGGAAGAAACCAGCCATCTGATTTCAATGCTCAGAAGACAAGGAAGGGAAAGGAGTAGATTGGGACAAGAGGTCTGATGAGACAGAGATTTGGGTGGTGGGGGACAAATTATGAATGGAACTGGCTGGGTAAGGAGAATGACTCTGAGAGTTAGGGGGTGTGAGGAGACTTGGAGCTGGTAAGAAAGGGGAGAGTGTGTATGTATGTTGACCATCTGGGAAGTGGGAGACCCAAGTTCCAGTCCCTGCTTCAATTAATATTCAAGTGTTTTATGCAAGTACAACACCTTTAAACTGAGAGCCCACCCCAGAATATCTATAATCCAATGTTAGGGCACTCAACTGGGAAGTGCAAGACTAGAGCTCACACATCCCTGCTCCACACTGGGGAGAGTGGGGGTTTGTATCTAAGTCTCATGTAAGTAAGTGCTCTAACCATTGGGCTACTGAGTGAAAGGAGGATACTACTGTCCCCACCCCTTCCTCCTCTGCTAGATATGCTCATTGGACACTTTAGGGTACATCTACTGGATTGGGCCCTGGAGGCAAAATAGGTGGGAAGGCCTGTGAATCCTGCTAGGGCTTAGGTGTCAGTTAAGTGCCAAGGTACTTGGTGGTGTCAGAACTGAGACAGCTGGTCTCCTGTTCACCAACAGAAATTGATGTGTGTTGGGGACTTTACCAGTGGAAACGTAGGCTCCTTAGGAAATTTAGGTCCCTGAAAGGTTAAGTGGCATCTGAACAGGGATTTGGGAGAATCTAAATTTTGGAATTAGGTGCCTAACTGCCACTCTAAGTACCTAAGTCCTGTTGTGAATCTATCCCTAGATACCTATCTGCATCTCTAGGTGCCTAAATACCTTTAGAAATCTGGACATAACTGTGTGTTCCTAATTTTTGGGGTGCCTATCGTTAGGACCTGGGCATCTGATTATGCAGATGTTCTGATCACTGATCGCTGCAACTGAAGTCAATGGAAGCTGTACTTTGAACATGTAAAGTGCTATATATTACTAAGTACTCTGAAAAATTAGGTCTTGAGTGTCTCTGTGCACCCAAAATTAGTAGAAACTTTTTATCTTCATCTCTCTGAGTGTCAGCTCCCCCCTTCGCCCTATACATGGGGATAATATCACTCCTCACCTCATTGGGGTGTTGTGAAGGTAAATTGATTGATATTTGTGAAGTGCTCAGACACTATAATGATGAACATCTCAGAATAGCCCTTGAGGAAATTAATAATTTTTCCTTCAGAGCAGGGTTTGCACAGGGCTACATGTTGAACAATGAAGATAAAACAAACTTTTGAATAGCTACTTATTCAGTAATCACCATGCAGTGAATGAACCAGGGGTCCTGTGGGAGAAAACTAGCGTGTGATCATGTAACTAAAGAATATATCACAGTTCTTATGCACAAGGGGGCAAATTAAGATTAAGGGCAACTGTAATTCTGGCATTTCCTAACTTTTGAGTGCCTGACTTTGCAACCTTAATGTTTTTTTCAACAGAATTTTTGTATTTGTAATGTATGTATATACCACATGTCATGCTGCCCACTGTTTCCATTGGTAATGAAATATCCCTCCTACCACCATTTTCTAGTAATGACATCACTAGACAGTACTAACATCCAGCTATTAATTGGTTGAGTATGTGCAATGTTGTTCTTGTCAATTCCACCTTCTGTAGATAATGTTCCCCAGGGAAATGGAGAAGCTTAGCTTATCCACACCAATTCTGCTAGCCACCCGGCAAGACTGTATATGGGATTTGCCATACCTTCACCATGATTCACTTCCAGTTACTGTTTCATAAAATTGAATTTGTTGGACTCATATTTAAAAATGTGACTGAAAGTCAGAGAAAGGAACAAAGCAAGTATAGCGGCTAATCAGTATTCAGTAGAAAGAAATGGACTCCAAAGGGAGGACAGAAATTCAACTTGAAGCCATATTGATGATGAGAGGCCACCTTGGCTCCCTGATAAGTACAAAGAAATCTTTGTATCGTGAAATCTCTTCAGAGTAATTTTTCTAAAGTACTGAATTTCAGAATCCAGGGGATTCCAGTCCAAAGACCACATCAAGAACGAATTATTCATTTCCCCCTGCTTGTTAAAATCTTGATTATTATCAATTGTAGCTACATGTGCTTACAGTACTATTTGATTGGTATGATGAACTGCAAGACAGCATTCCTCTCAACCGTGTGTTAACTTTATCTCCTTGATTAAACTTGGCCCTTGTAAGAGAATGGACGAGACAAGCAGGAAACAAAAACATATTACACAGATTTTTTTAAACCATTATCTCATGGTGCTGGGAGCACTTTGTAAAAGCACAATTCTGTTCATGTCCAGCTGTTATGTTAAGCACCAATCAGAGGTGAAAGTAAGTCAGTATGGTCCGGTGTGGCATACAGGACTGGCTTCCCTAGGCAGCGATTGAAAAGGGCCTGGGGCTCCCTCAGTGACTTAAAGGGCCAAGGGCTCTGCTGCAGTAGCAGTGACCATGAGCCCTGGGCCCTTTAAATCACCACCGGAGACCCTGGCCACCGCTGCTACCTCAGGGACTCTGGTCGCAGGGCTTGTACAGCAATTTAAGGGGCCTGGTGCTCCGGCCGCTGCTACTGCGGCGGAGCCCTGGGCCCTTTAAATCACCGATGGCTCCAGCAGCGGGGCTCCAGTGGTGATTTAAAGAGCCTGGGGCAGTAGTGGTGGCCAGAGCCCCGGGCCCTTTAAATCACCGCCTGAGTCCCACTGCCGGAGCCCTGGAGTAGCGGTGGCAGCTGGGAGCCCCTTGGGCTCCTTCGCAATGTAAAGGGTCTGGGAGCCCCTGGCCCTTTAAATCACCACCAGAGCCCTCGGCTGCTGCTGCTACCCCAGGGTTCTGGCAACAGGGCTCGGGCAGTGATTTAAAGGGCCTGGGGCTCCCAGCAGAGGCTGGAGCCCCAAGCCCTTTAATTTGCCACCTGAGCCCCACTGCTGGAGCCCCTGGGTAGCGGAGGCTGCCAGGAGCCCTGGGGCTCTGTTGGCTCCACTGCGGTAGTGGTGGCCAGATCCCCAGCCCTTTAAATGGCCTGTGAGCCCCAGGGCTCCCAGCTGCCTCTGCAGTTGATAGCTCTGGTGGTGGTTTAAAGGGCCCAGGGCTCCCAGCTGCCACTACCACAGCCCTTTAAATCTCGATTTGAAGAGCCCAGGGCTCTAAAGGCCCTGCCTCTTCCGGTTTAGGCCCCTGCGTACTGGTAAGTCCTTTAAGTTACTTTCACCCCTGGCACCAATACACTTTCCTCCAAAGGGGAATATGTTAAAAATGCCTACAAATGCATAAAATATTGATTTATTACACACTGTTAATGGACCACATATTTTATGAAATACTGTAGCGTCTCATATTTGCCAGATAAAATTGTTCCATTCCATCAGACATTCATCCCTAGAGTTAACACTCCAGAGCAGAAAGAAATACATTAATATCCAGTTAGATAACTTCTGCCCCGCATATGGGAAACCCACAGAGCTTTTATTGGAGTAGAAAAACCTCTTTGAAATATCTTTTGAAAGTCCACTTTAAGCTTGGATCTTTTCGCATTGCAAATTCCTAGCAGGGTCAGGCCTGGGCCTTAATTCAACAAGGTTCTTATGCACATGCGTAACATCAAGGATGTAAGTAGCCTCATTGATGTCACTGATCGCTGAAGTGATCACTATATGTCTTTTTTTTTTAAATGCTTGGAGATCTGCAGGGGTTATAGGTGTCTGTGTGTGAATATATATAAAAAACAGATAATATTATTAGAGTTAATTGGAAAATGGTTATTTTTCCGTGGAAAACTGAGGTTTTTTGGAAAAAATCCAACTGAAATATTTGGTTGCAAAATTAAATACTTTGTTTCAGAAATGCCAAGGTAGTGCCTCATGGGGTGCCATTGAGGCACCTCATAATTTAGCTGCCTTGCATTCCCATTCTTCTCTGTATTGGCTGGGTTTGCTGATTTAGGCTGCATATTCCAATGAAAGACTTAATTTAGTTGAAATCCCAATTTTCCACTAAAACTTCTGACCATTTTTGCACATTGAATCATACTTTGTGAAACCACACAACCGAGCACAGGAGACACGACTGAACAGAATTTCACATACTATTAACTATGTAAAGAATGCAATCAGTAACTTCCTATACTATCTCTAATAACCAGATGATACAGTGGTCTGAATTTACTGTCCACGATATACATTTCGTTAGCATATTTTAAGAGAGATTCTCCCTCTGTATAACAAATACATGTTGTATACAGACATTAAGACTGAATCTTCTTGCTGTAGAACTCTCATTCTTATAAATAAAATGGATACAACTTATTTAATATATTTGCATTATCTACAGTATCGTCTTACATCTTTCTAAATGGTTCTCTATTTATAGCCCTACTTAGTACTATATAAGCCAGTGGTCCCCAACCTTTTCGTCTGGCGGGTGTCAGACAAAGGATCGTGGTGGCGGTGGAGCATCCGCTGAAATGCCGCTGAATTTCTGCATTTCGGCAGCGACGCCTCTCAATGACGTCACTTGTCAGTGGAAAACAGCATCATCGAGAGGTGTCACCACTGAAATGCCGCAGAAATTTGGTGGCATTTCAGCGGATGCTCCACTGCCGGCCAGGACATGGGCGCATTTAGATGCCCTGCATTGGGGCCCCCTGATATAAGCCTTAGGGAGAGGATTGAATGACTAGAAATCTAATTGAGATATTGAAAAACTCCCTTTACATACAGTGCTAATTCACAAACATCCATTTCTTCCATGAACTTGTACTTTCCTTCCTAGAACAAAAGTATGGCTTTTCTAGAAAGATAGTAAGAATAAATATAATATAAAACCCATTTTTAGACTGTTCTTTTCTGGTTGACTATATAGGGCCATATTGCACCATTTTTTTGTTTTGTTTTTTCCTAATGGGGAGTTCTGCCTAAAAATTTACAGTGTTGTCCATAACTATAGTTAGCCTGCAGTAGTTACTTGTTTCAACTGCTAGGCTCAGACCATGTCTGTTCGTCAAAGACTGATGATAAAACATGATGTTAGAGGAGGAAAGGGGTGACTATAGATGTCTGAAAATTTACCATATCTTATTAGACACTGAGAAACCTTGGGAAACTTTTACTTCCTGATTACTGTCTTTGGCCATGGTACATGTTTGCCCCATTTTGTTTGGTGTGTATGACTGTCAGCTCGTTCTTGGGCACCATGGCAAGATTGTCTTTCCACCCACATTGCATACAACACTGCTTGCATGCCAGATTTTCACACGTTGTCATTGTGCTTTCATTTTCTGCCTTGCACACTTCCATGGGCAAGAGTAAGCTTTAGCTCAGAGTTTGAAATGAGTGATTTAGGAATCTGCCAAAGTAGACTCCCGATGACCACTTGTTACTAGAAGGTCTCTGCAGCTCCTAGGTTGAAGGGTTAATACATTGTGCATTAGCACTTAGCATTTAGAAATTCTAGTTCCAAGTGTCAAGAGCTAACATTGTGTTTGACGTTCAGCACTGTACTGAAACTAAAGTAATTATTAAACTTCAAGACAGGCTCAACTTTGAAAGTTGCATTTTAGTTATTTTTAGCTATTTTTTTTTATTATATAAGCTAAAAGCAGTGTTTTGTCACTCTGACTTCCTAAAAAGTTAATAATTCTTATCCTTCAGACAACTATTACCTGTTTTCTGATTCATTTAGTGACCTATGCAATGAGTATATCTAGCTACAGGTTTAAGGTTACATGAGTGAGTCTGTAGGATCAGGCATTTAATATGGATTTGTGAATTCACATACCATGCAGGTGTCCTGAGAAGAAATGAGACAGCATCTTTTCCACTGAAGGTCTAGCTCTGGAATTTTCAATCCAACATAGGCATATGTCTTGGTTCTGTAAAAGTTAGTCTCAAGACTTTAGGATTTGCTTGTGTAGTTTTTGCTTTCCTGCCGCTTGTATGTTTTGTGTGGCTTCATATGGGGTTGTGTGTGGGTTTTTTTTCATGAAGACTCTATTGTTCCTGCTTTGCTATTTAATTGTGGTTTTGCCTATTTCATGTAAATTGTATTTAGTTTAATTCTATTAAAGCTTCAAAATACCATTAGGAATGTGTGTCTGTAAGGGACATGTTAAAGTTCCTGTGTCTAAAATTTCATTTATCAATAAGACTGAGTGTTTAGCTCTTAATCAGAATAAGAGGTAACCTTGCTGATTCACATAGGCCACCCAAAAGTTTGTCTTCTGTGACTGTTATTTATTTGTATTTATAAACGCTTTTGCTTGTCACCCAAGTCTCTGGATGTACTGACATTAAGCACTATGTTATATAAAAGTGAAGTTACAACATTTCCTACGATATCAGTAAACAATAAGCCATCCTCCATTCTAAAAACTAATTTCAATACCAAAGCTATTGAGAAGTAGTGCAGTAATGATCACCATTCTAGTAGGAGGAAGGACTTCATTTTTAAATACCACCCCACTCAAGCAAAAGCTTTAAAAAATATTGTGAAATTGTGCCAGAGCCTGAAAACCAACTCAGATAGGATCCCTAAGATTGGTAGGGCCCCAACCATATATGTATTTATACATGAAAACCAACCTCTTGAATCTCATTTAGAAGAAAATGAGAGGCTAGCACTCAGCCTGACAAGCATAATTAGTTAATGCTTTGAGAGAATTATCTTCTGTTACTAGGGGATAAAGTACATTGTAGTTGTAATGAAAAGTAAAAGTGGTTAGGAATCATCCTGGGCCATGTACCGAACAAAAAACTTGCATGTTTTTACTGAAATCCAAGGCAGAAATAATCAAAACTTGTTAGGATTCATGCAACCATTATCTTTTTATATCTGAACATTTCCCCACAGTTATCCAAACTTGCAAAACTTAACCAAAAGATCTAGAACATCAGTCTAATATATTACAGTTAAGATGGCAAACAATAACACAAATATTTTTCATTTTAATGAATGAGTGTCTCTTTTCATTTGGCTGCCGTTGGTTCATTATGCACAGAATGTAATTTATTTGAAATACTTAATCAAGAAATTCCTATTATGTTAAAGCATCTCGTTTCTATATTTCAGTGTGAAATAAAGAGCCTTTTTTAAATTGGAGGTTGGTAGATGAAATAGCTGGTTTGCTTATCACAAAGTAGCTTTACAATGTAGTGGGTTACCTTTTGATTCAAAGGGAAGGCCAAGGGTTCTTTATTAGGATAGTAGAGAAAACAAGTCAAAGTGCATTAATATATATTAATATAGCACTAATAATAAGCAGTATTGCGGATAAATAGAAGTTAAGGCCTCTACCACTTCAGTTTGTCAAATATTGTACAAATACCATGTATTAATGTCAATACTCACAACATCTTTGAAGTAATTAAGTAATTATATATATATTACTTCTGCATTAATGGAGACATGGTGATCTCACTTAGAGCATTCAGCTTCCTTTTAGCAGGCTTTAAAATTCGTCTGAATATCTGGGACACAGTGCAGACAAATATTGGACGTTACCTTAGGGAAAATGTGATGCACTTCAGGCTAAATTTTTAAAAAGTAGAGGGTGCACTGACTTCTTTATCTGAATATTTCTCGTTAATGTCTGAAGGAAGTGAACTACTGTTCTGATCCATGCTCATGCAACCCTCAATACCTTAAAAATTTGCCAACCATGACTTATACCCACCCATCCATTAGTCAGGGCTATTGTAGATGAACAAATTACTTTTTCAGAAACAGGGTAATCTACTTCAAGGAAGAAGTAGGGACAATCTGGCAAACAAAAACCAAAAAAATTAAGTTTAGGAAAAATAACGTTATTTTGACTCAAAATATAATCTGGTGAAATTGTTCACTGAGCCTGTTCTTTAGCAGTAGTCAGTCATGGGTTATACAAGTTATATGTGCCTTAGCTGTAATACCAGCACAGTTCTCAATAATGTAGATAATATATTACAAGAGTGTTTGCATATGAATAATGCAAAAGCTTTGAATGGTTCAATGAGTCAATCTAAATAGCCCGCTCTGCTGGCATGTTCTAGGGGTCATTTCTAAAGATTTCACCCTAACAAATTGGTTGCATTTAAAAGCCTAATAAAACTTAAAGCTGTATTACTGGTTGCATCTGTTCTTAGTACAATGGTTTATTTAAAAACATTTAAACTGTTCCTGTCAAGTAAATTACATACCCAAGAAATATAACTGACAAGTGCATCAGTTGAAGTACAATCTGAACTGCTCTGAATTTAAAGCACTCATTTATAATGCATATAAAAAGTTTATAATGGAAAACATCAATTTTCTTTGAAATGTTTACATTTCTTCAAGCTGTGTTCCTGACTTCTTTTGTCCTTTTATTCAAAGTATTTGGGATAAATGTTGATTCTGCTTCTTCTATTTTTTCCTTGGATTTGTTTGCATTGTTGCATGGTCCATTGCTTTTCATACTGCTTTCCACTGTGATTCTGGTCAGAGAAGTGGAATCTTACAGACAAAGTTATGGAAAATATATATTGTACTAAGGGCTGCAACTTTAAACAAAAAAAAGTCTATTAACCAAGCTACCAAGAAGACTTCAGCTGCTCATTCCTTGTTTCCATTATTTATTTATTTATCTATCCATCTATTTATAGTAGCTGACCACTTTCCATGTAATGTGAAATAGAGGTTCAGTGAACTTTATTTTGGCTTTAAAATGTTACCATCCACTTGCATCCCACATCCCCATCTGAAAATGTTATACCTATTATTTGTATAAGTAACACATAAGTTTACTGTACTGAAAGAAAATTGATTACTTTCTACATTTGATAGTACTTTGCATATATTCAGTTTCACTGACTGTTACGGTCACTTTCACATCCTGTCTTGTGCACTAGCAAAATTACACTCATGCACTGCATGTACATTCTAGCTCAGTGACATGTTTAAGGAGTAAGAATATGTAAAGAAAAATGAGTTTTCTGGAAAAAAAATCCAGTATCTTTTCTACAGTGGATTGTTCAATTACATCTTCATGGAGGATATATTGGTGGGAAGGTTGATGTTAATATAATGGCAAAAGGAGTCTCCTGTGGGTAGTGAGTAGTATGCAATTGGAAAAAATGAGAATTGCAACTGTTCTGGAGGCTTCCATTCGAGAGCAGATGCCATATCTCTGTCCTTTCAGTGACATATCCTTTGAGAGAATGAGATGGTGGAAATGTTATTACACAGAATAGGAATCTGATGGCACTGAAGAGGAACATTTTAGGTTTCTTGTTCCCTATGGTGATGGAGAGGGAGGGAGAGAGAGAGACAAAACAGTAAAGGGCAAAAAGATAAACGTTCATCCTTTTGGTATATATCATGATTGAGGATATTTGGTCTCCAGCGTATTGGCATCCACTCACATAGAATATTGTGAACATGCAATTTGACTCACTGGTGATCTTGATCTGTGCTTCATGCTATTAGCCTCTGACTGCAAGATCAAGTCACCATTGCTCATGATTTTACTCAAGATAAAAGCCCTGGTTTTTCATGAGTAACAATATCTCAGACAGTTATCTTTGGGGACTGAACCAAGTACTTCTGGTCTAAAAGCACATCAAAAAGCTCAGATTTTCAATCTGAAACAGATGTGTTGACACAATTCTGCTTCACAACAACATTTAAAAGGTTTGGTTTCCAATCCAATGTGAAACAAAAACAAATCTCAATCTCTGTGAAATAGAATTATTATCCTTTGAACAGCTCTAGAGACAGTTCCTGTCCACAAAAGTAATAACACCATTCACTCCCAACTGGGGAATATTCAGTACCCCTGATTGGCTGAGAAGCTCCATTTAAACCAGAAAGAAGCACAGGAGATTGTCTGAGCAACTAGAGAAATTCCTGGCTGGCTGCAACTATGGACCCCTCCTGGTTCCTGCCTCCCCCCTGCTTCTGGTTCCTTTCTCCCTAATCCCAGACCTCCATCTGTTCCCAGTTCCTACTTTTCTGTTCCTATATCTGACCCTGACTTGGTCTCCAGCTCTGACCCCTGGCCTGGCACCTGATGCTATCTCTGACTTTGACCTGGCACAAGCCTCTAACCGTTAGGCCTGATGACCCATGTCCTGATCATTACAGCTAGTATTGTCAGCCTGTGTTTTACCTTTACTACAGATGGAGCACATCAGTCTCCAGGTCTGTCCATTTGGCATCTTTCAAGAGCAACAGATTCGCTATTTAGATTTTAATTATTAAAAAATACATATGTTCTTTTCTTTAGTTATCCTTTGGATTCACCTTTCCTTTAGAGTCTTGTCTGAGTTCTCAGCTGTCTTTCAGGAGTCAGACACAGTAAGCAATCACACATCCTTTCACATTTATGAAAACAAGAATTTATTCAGAACTGCAAGTTTTGAGAACCTTGGTATTACTTTCAAAGGTCAGCATCTTGATTGAAATGAGCATTAATTAAGATAAATGAAGTGCCCTCACTCATCAACTTAATTGGATGAAAAGATGATGACTGATTCCCTCCTTTCCCTTGCTGCTTCATATAATGAGAAATGTAATATTGTTATTGGAAGGAGAGGGGATTGGGAAGCTACATACACTTACGTTTGTGATAGCATTAAGTGCTTAATGAAGGAGAAAATCTTATTGATAAAATTCAACTGATTGTATTGCATAAAATGCTTTTGTTCTGTAGCATAACTTCAGTCTTAATAGCTTTTTAGAGACATCAAGCTTAGATAACATTATTCAATATAACTTTTGCTCTTGAAGTAGCTAATTAGGAAGAAAACATATGACCCTTTTTCAAGGCAAAATTCTGCTCTATTAGCATATCTAGACAAAGAAAAACTGCTACTTAGTTTAATAGATATAACTCGCAAGGTGGCTTGATTCAGTCTGTGCTGGCGTAAGGTGCTAGGAATTGTACTTCCCTGTGCCAGCAGAAGCCACTTCACCCAAGTAGCTATGTTATCCTGGGTGTCATGTGACAATGGTAAAGCATCACCAAGGGAGTCTTTCTTCTAATCAAGGAACTTTTTGCTTATGGAAAAGCAACATTATCCCTAAATCCTACCTACCTTTCTCTCTGTGCAGAGTTTCTGCCTGGAACTTTACCCAGCTCCCTCCTGCCTGGTTTCCAGTATTAAAACAGTAGTATACGTATCCCATACCATCTAGTGTGGGCTTTGAATTGACACAGGCAGCTTATCTGTCCAACTGGGCTATTGAGCATTATTGTAGATTGCTGACTCTTAGAGCTAGGGTACGTTTCCTTAAAACATCAGTCATCTTTAACCACTGTATTGCAGAATTTAAGATTACTTATTCAGGTCTATTCATGAGTGTTCTTTTTAATCAGAACCCAGAAAACAGGAATCATTTTATACCTGGTTGGGAAATTTTTCTGATAACGTTGCCTCAAAAAGACAAGCTCACCTTGACATTTTTCTTAGGGTTTGTCCATAATGCAAGTTAGTGCACAGCAAGCCAGGGTTAATCTTGCTGCACATTATCTTGTCATGTAGACATTTTTTTACACTTTCTCACATGTTCCACTGCCATCTGTCCTGTGATCTTCCTCTTTTGTTATACCTGCCCAGAAAAGTTAGCTGTCTTAAGCATTTTTATAGTTCTCCTCTATTCTCTAAGGGATTTTTCTTTTCTTGTGCTACTCTTCTCCTGCTGTCTTTTCCTGCATGAGTTGCATTTTCATTATCTCAAGCAGCCACATCACTAGCTCTACTTGTGCCAGTTATCTCAGATGAAAAGGTTTTCATTTCATTGACACTTCCAGCAAACAATTTTGACTTTTAATTAAAAAAATCCACCACCGCCTCCCAAAAAATTAAGCTAAAAATCATTGAAAAGGAAAAATGAAGAATTTTAGAAACAAGCAGTTACTTTCCATGAACATTCACATTTTATCTAAAACCCAGTTATCTGTCAAATGTTCTGACAAATTTCAACTAGTGCCAAAAGTGAACTTAGTGGACCACAGAATCCTGCCCATAGTGTATAATACACATTCCAGAACCTCCTTATCTAGTCTTCAGATAACATCACCTGAGGGTTCTCTGTTGATGCAGTGGCTCCCACTGTAGCACACAGCAAATAAAATGCTATTATGATGTCAAGTCTCTATTATAAACTTGTCTCATTGTTCTAGTTTCTATACATGCTTCTTTCTTATATCCCCTCTCCAGTCATGGTTACGGTTGTATCCTGTGGTACTACTCTTCAGCCGTACCAGTGCTGGTATTTTCCAGATGGCCAAACAAAATTAATGGTTAAGAACTATGTGCATATGCGGGAACTACACACACAGATGAGTGCAAGAGAACATTTAGAGATCACACTTTCATGTTGCATCTAATTTACTTTTACATTGGACAAGCTTAAAATACAGTTTTGAGACTTCTCACTTCACTTTTTGCATTGAACTGCAAAAAAAAAGATAATTTTGCAGTATGCACTCAAAATTCTTCTCTTCAGATAATTCACATTTCAATTATCTCCACTGTAAGTGTCATTCTTAGGCACTTGCAAAACTGAGAACCTGTCACACAATTCCATGTCATGGTTTTCCAGTGGGAAGCATGTTTATGAATTGTTCATAGGTCTGAGATCACAGACTAGCATTAAAATGAATAAAACACTGCCTGAACACTTCACAAAATAATTATGAAGAAAAAACTGAGACATTAAGGAAAAATATTTATGAACTTTACTTCATGATGGAGAGAGGATGTACTTGGAGGGAGACACAGTGAAGAGAGGATGTAGTACAGACAACATGAAAGAAGATGGGAGGAAAAAAAGATGGGGAAAGAGGAAGGAAGAGAGGAGAGTGTGGATACTGAATATAAAACATTGGCCTAAAGAAACCCACACACACTCAAACCCAGAGTGCGTATAAACCAAGATACACAAATACTGTAAATGAAACAAAACAACAGACTGAAGGAAACAAAACAGAACAAAAGCAAGAGAGAAATAATGGACCATATTCTTAATAAGTGATTCTTAAGTTGCTTTTACAAAATGTGCACGGATAGATGAAAATAGATAATGGCATGGAAAAGTATGCTACTATGTGAACAAAGAGGGTTATTGTGTAATAAGGAGTTTTGTACCTTTAACTATATATTATTTCAGAATAATTTATTCTTATTGTAAGGTCTTTACTGGAAGGTTATTTTTAATATTTTTAGAAAGTTAGATTCCAAACATTTATCTGAAAAACAAAAAATAAAGCATTCTATTTTATGCTTCAGTTTTTTATGGCAGGAGACAATGTGGGATCTGAGGAACTTGACTATAGGATCGAGTGTGCAGAGCCCTTTAGGCTGGCATTTTTGGATCCAAAGTCAAATGGTTGAATTTGTTGGGATGCTAGGTCTTGAAAAGCATTGATATGTGTTTGCATTGGAAATGCTGGATTTGTGCATGATGCACCTGGTTTTCAAAGATGCTTCCAGGAAACATATTTGGGATCCCTCAGGTCTCACATAGTCTTAGTCCACCCAGTGACAGACACATCATTATATATTTTGATTTATGAAAATGATGACAAAGGGAGATGGAGTGTCCATCCACTTAGCCAAGGCACCCTTGATACAAACACAGACTACAGCAGCACAAGTAATATTCTAAGTGCAGCAGTACAGTTGAATATAACTCAACAGCAGTAAGCCAGCCAATTTACTTAAAAGCTCACCTCCCACTGCCCCCCTTCCAAAAATTCCCCACCTGTACAACTTACCTACATCTTCAAGTTCCTGGGAAAAGATGACCCCTGCAGCATACATAAGGTTTATCAGATTTATAAATAGTACATATAATGTTTGTTTCTATAAAAAGTTTGTGTCGATTAAAAGGTATTGCAATGTATACTATTACCGTAAAATCATAATAAAGATTCAACTGAAATATAGGTGAACCAAGATTTTCATCGTTTAGGACTGGATGTAGTTACAAAAGAGCTGTTTTATTATCCCTCGTCTCAATGGAATCATTTCAGAATTAAACTTTAGATGTGAACTCCACCCAAACCTTTCCTGAATTGCCTTGACAAATTGCACTGGATTTTGTGTAATGTTTGTAAAGTTTATGGTATAGGAGTACTTCTTAAAATTCATACAGACATGAATTTTGGGGACATTAGCAACTCTCTTGCATCACCACAGACATCTACCCTCTTTCCTACAGTAATCTAGCTGCCATCTATGCCTCTGTCTTTTGAACATTGCGGAACATGCCCTCCTGCCCTCATCTTGCTAATTGGCTGATGTTTAAACAGTGTGCCAGATTGGCTCTCCTGATCTGTCTTTCTATAGACTGAACATCTGCTGAACCAGTCATCAAACTGCTCCTGTTACCTCTGAACAATGCAGCAAGAAAAAAATGCTGAAATCTGCTTTTCTAGCCTATTTATGTCAATTGTCATGGGAACATACCTATGACTCTCCTGAGCCAAAGAGCATAGAGATGAGACGTCTAGAGAAATGGAAATTCACCAGAACATCACATGCAGAGTTAGAGACTGGTAGGAAATTGTAACATTTCTTTAAAAATTGTTTGGAAAGTGGGATTTCATGCCAGTGCCATGATAATTGAGAAGTATGCTACAAATCAATTAACTTTTTTTTTTTTTATGGGGGAGTGATTACTTATATTTTTATAAAGAATTAAAGTGAGGAATAGACAAAGAAATACAATTAAAAGAAGGCCAAGCAATCTATAAAGCTGAATGCTAGTCCACTGAGTCACAGCTCTTTCACTTTCTCTCATTACCATTGACTTTCAGTGAGATTTAGGCTCCTGTGCCTAAGTCACAATTTTGAAAATAGTGTGTTCAGCCAGGTGTTTTTGATAGCTTTACAACAAATCAGCATTTTTGCTTTGCTCTCCTGTGGATATGTGAAATCAGATACCTACAGTTCTTTCTCAGTCTTAAATGACATAACTGAATGCAGTTATCAGACTTTATTATTCTACTTCTACAAAATCTGGTTACTAGTTGAAGATTTTTTTAAAAAATTCTTATTGTGTGGTGCAGTGCATAAACCTGGAATAATGCATAGGAATAATTATGTATTGAGAATACCATATCTACTGATTTTATTACCTACAAATTGAGGCTACCCTTTTTAGAAATCTAGTGTAAGGTTTCCATTATATTTACAGTTGTATGGCTGCAATATCATTGCATACACTAAAGAATAGATTCTGTCCTCACACTTTGTGCAACCACGGTGATTTCAGGGAGGCTGAATGCAATGTAAGTGAGTGTATAGTCTGATCTTCAGTTTCCACTTATAAAGTAATATACCATGCATCATTTTCATTAGACAATAGCAGGTGGCTAAACTGCTCTAGTTGCCCCCAGGGTTTACCTTCTAAGAACAAGTTGATTTGATTTATTTTTAATTAAATAACAGTGGTAAGTGTGTTCTGCAATATAATCTGTGTACCAGTGTTCTAGTAGATTGTCAGCATTTTAGCTGAAATCACTTTCTGCAGCTGTAATAAGCTGTTAAACACTGGTATGAAGAGTTAAAATCCACCTAGGACCAACATTCCTTTTCTATCACTACCTATATTTACTGGAAACCACTCCTGCTCCCTAAAGAGCTGAGAAGCTTTTTAATAAGGCTACAATGAGATGATAGAGGGAAAGAGGATAACACAGGGGAAGAAGAGGGGAAACAGGAGAAAGGAGATGTGATTTGAAAATAAGTGGAAAAAATTGAGCAAAGAGAACAGGGAGAGTGGGTAGAGGCAGTTTGCCTGTTGCTCAGATTTTATTTAAGAAAAAATTCCTCTCCTTTCTTGTGGTAAGAAATACGCCATAGAGAATTACAGCAGGATTTTAAAGAATTTAAGGGCTTGTCCATAAGTAGTATTGGAGAGCTCATTTGCCAATAAATAGTATTGTCCATAGACTTATTGTGAATCCTTCCAAGACTGATATTGCTAGGAGTTATAGGATAGTTCTAGCAGCTGCAGATTTTTGGGGCAGTGGACTGGTTAAGTACTAGCCTTCATTTGTCAATACTTAGCTAATCACTAACAGATATATAGTTGGTAATGCTGAGCATCTATCAGATAGTCAAAAATCCCATTTTTGCTAGGTTTGATTATAATCTCTTCAAAATTTTCATATCCTTAAAATTGATCTGAACTGAAACACCATCCATCTTTTCACTCACAGCATGCGGTGGCAGGGAGAGAGGGCAGATGAGCTACATATTTGTTCCTTCTGCAGGTAGACCCTATCCTAAGTGAAGTGAATGGGTCTCTCCTGCTGTATTGAGGCCTAGAATCTTAAACTGTCCAACGTAAATAGAGGATGATAAGAGGCCACCTTAAATTGTAAACATGTTATGTGAAAGCTGTTTGTAAATTAAGAATAAATGGGACTCAAAACATTTGCTACAAATTAGATGTGTTTAAACTGTACAATTGTGATGAAGGCTTGTGGTGAGGTCACAATAGTTAAGGGAACAACATTTGTTGTTTTATAAGCGGAAGTGTCCCCCGGAACCAGTAGATGTGTGTTTGATAGGTTAATTTACATAAGATGAATTTCTCTCCCCTTTCAGATACTGCTCTTTTGGAGAAGACAGCTGCAATTTGTTGATTTACTCTCCCCCCTTGCCCTCCCCCAAAAAAATGCTTGCAGAGGGAGTGAGGGGAGAAGAGGATAGCTGCTGCTGCATGTCAACAAACTTCACCTTCATGATGGTGGTTATCCCCAGCACTTGCTGGGACCCCAGATTTACCATCATATCACTTTCAGATCCTAAAAGATGTATTGACCAGACAGGGAGACAGTCAAATTACATCACCACCTCCTGTGCTCTATCCTGAGCAACACTTTAGTTCTCCATTGTTATTCCCTTGATCTAGGGCTTGATCCTATACCATTAAAGTTAATGGAGGTTTTCCATTGACTTGAATGGGAACAGAATCAAGCCCCTAATGTGTGAATTTCCTCTGTCACATTTTCCCTACCTTTCTCTTTTTGCCTTTTATTTAATATGATTCTGGCTTAGCCAGCCATGACAAATCTACCCCTGCAACACTAGTGTGAATCTGTGACCACAAAAAACAAACTAAAAACAATTCCTTAGCCTGATCCTAGCAAAAGTATGGCTAGAATCAAGGCAGATACATTTCATGAGCACATTGTGTGAGGTGCATTTGACTTTCTTTCAGCAGCAAGCATCAGAGACAGAAGCTGCATTTTCTTTCTTTTGCTATTCTTTTCTCTTTTCTATGTATGTCTTTTCTTAAAAGAAATAAGATTATACTTTAACAACAACCAGAAACCTATAACTGAAGCTCTCCTTTCTCAAGAAAGGATAATACTATGTAACAAACTGTTAAGCAAGGGCTTTTCTCTCTAAAGCGACTCTAGGCCAGAATAAAGGAAATTGTAAAAATGAAGTTCTGCTTACCAAAAACAGTTCACATATTTAAAATTAGTATTTGTCTTCTTTATGTCTAATAAACAGTTAACAGGTTTTTATAGTGGTGCTTTGCAATGTGAGTAGGACAGCCATAATGTTACACAAACCCTGAACCACAACTGTAGCCTTAAAAGTATTAACTCAAATTAAGCACAGCCTCCACCAATAAACTGTCTAAACAATGCCATCTAATCAAACCAGGAATCTTTATTGCTGGACTGTTTGGAAAGAATGATATTGTTTTTTGCTTTGAGTTATTTTTTTCTACTAGGGATTTCTTTCTTTCTTGTGAGTGGAGTATGGACAAATGCCAGTACTTGATTTCATTTTGATCTTCAAAAAGAGATTGTTACATGGCTGAGCCCATAAAATGCTACTTTGTATATAAATATATGTGAAGATGGAATTAGGTGGTTAATAAAAGGTACTTTATACCCTGATTAAGATTTTACGAAGGCCTGCTATGATACATAGGTAGACTCACAATAGTGCAGCTGATATGCTGAACTTTCACCCTACTCCAGTTGTAAAAATATGTGATCTTCAGTCCTGTTCTTCCATTGGTGCTGGGCTTCTCTCCTTTTCCCCAGCTGAGTCATTCAAAAGATGTTTGGACTAGCTCTGAGGACTGCTTTCTGCAGTTTAGATGTTCCTATGTTTATCTCACAGCTGAAGATTTATGGTTCTTCAACTGTCAGTAATATTCTCTCTCCTTACTGCCTAGTAAGGGTTTCATTTTCTTATGATTCAGGGCAAATAATGCCATTTTCATCTATGTGAGCCTTGACCTCAGCCCAGCGAACCAGAGGCATTAGGCAAGAGACCTGTGGCTAATATCACCCCAACGAGCTAAAGTTCATGAGCCATAACCTAGAAAAGAATTGTGCCTTAAATCAGTTCAGCAAGTGAGAGGTACTAAACTAGTAATCTCACAGAAGCCTCTGCCTTGACATCAACTCCTACAGCTGGGCATCTAATCTTTTTTGTTATCTTTCTCCCAGTCTATTTTTCATTTCTGTGAGGGAGCTTGAAGAACACCCTGTAAAAGAGCAGAAGCATTTTGTCCTAAAGGGCTGAGTATAGATCATGTACAAAGAACCTCCTCTGTCTTCTCCCAAACACCCAGCAGACTGGAAAACTCAGTAGCTAATGTTAGACTGATCTAAAGGTCACTGGTTGAATCCAGGTTTTTGGAGCAACCCTTCGTGCTCCCTCCTCCCCCGACCCTCTATTTCTTTTATAAAGTAAAGATTTTGTAAATGATAGCATAGCTTCTCTCCTACGTCTGTAGAGGTCCTAATCAGAAAATTGTACAATCTCAAATTGGAAAAAATCTAAACCAGACTTCCTAGGTGAGGATCAAAAGTCGTTCCTGCTAGAGCATCTGTGAAGTGTGAAACAATGTTTGAACTAGGATTTTTCTCCTGTTTGAATAGGAAGTTGGAAAATGTCATTAGCTATTTCTCCCTTACCCTTCAAATAAGGACAGATTATTATTCGACCATATAAACAACTTGTGCTTTTATGGTATTTAAAGGAGCATGGCAAGGGGCTAAAAAAGCTAAAAATGACATCTCATGTCCTGGTCCAGACCAAAAAAGTCCATAATGATGCAGGCACAGGTTCACCCGATAGATAGAAATAACTAGTCTTATCAGTGAAGTTGCACTTTAGACTCTAAAGGGGAGTTCAAAATAGGCTTAATATTTGCACAAAATATAGAATACTAACCAGGAAGACACTGCCAACCTCTTAACTCCATCTGCAGTGGCAGAAACAACCAGCAAAACCAGAGCTGATCATCAGGGACTTTAAAGATCAAGGGCAAAGGATCTTTCTTACTTCTACACAGGCCGGATATGAAAATAGCCTGTCTTGCAATAGTTCATCATTTCTACTTCCAGTCCTGGCAGGAAACAGGAAGGGTAGATACACACAAAGATGAAAGAATTTGAGGGAGCAAGGAACAATACTAATTGTTTGAAACCTTAAAATAAAGGTTCAGTTCATGTTCAAGTTTTGCATGAAGGTTGGAGTCAGTTCTTGTTTTACTTGCCCCAACTCTTTATCAGATTTTTTTAAAAAAAATCCTGGAAATGAAGTATGGTGAGAATTTTCTTGCTTTCAGATCCAATTTTGTGGTGGAAATAAAGAACTGTATGCACTTTACAGTAAGTGTAATTGAAACATTGTGCCTCAGTTTACTAAAGGACCATCAGGTGATATGGTCTCAGGTCAGTGATTTTTGCCTTAATGTTTGGTCAACTTTATCAGCCATCACTTTTCAAAAAGAAAGGCGTTTTTTGTTTTTGTCTTAATGCAGTAGAAACGCAGGTAGTTTTCCCTTAGGGATTTACTCTTTGTGGTTAGCTATAACAGTTGAAAAAGGAGGCAAGCAGCTGTGACCCCAAAGCCAAAAGTGAAATATTATTTAGTGTGAGATACAATTCCTATAGAGATGAAATGCATGTTCATCTACTTGATTTTAGAAGAGAAGCAGCAGGCAAGGACCTAAACAATACATGGCAAGGGAAGAACAAAGTCCTCCTACGAGGGCAAGAAAAAAAGAATAAGAAGTGAATTGTGAACACTTCAGCCTCTCAGGATGCTGAACAAAAAAATGCCAAACCAGAAACTCAAATGTAAAAGGCAGCCTTACTAGCTTCTCCGTGGTAGCATAGCCTAATAGCTGTGTTCTGCACTATGGCCTGAGCCCAAACCCATTGAAACTGAAGGAAAAACTCCCTTTGGCTTTGGATCAGGGTCTATGAGACCTGGATCTAATTTAATATACAATAGGGAATAAAAGTGATTAGCCAAATTTCCTGAGAGAAAATTGTTTTGAACCATTCAGCAGTGAACCAATTTGATCTTTTGTCTTGTCTTTAAGTGTGCCACTTAGTGCCAGCCACAGTGGTGCTGTTCTGTGTTGTGACATTATGAATAGCTATGTACAGGCAACCTGGCAGGAAGCTTAAACTCATTTCACATAGGCCATCTGATGGTAAAGACTCTGACGTGCTTTCAATTTGGACTTTTTTTTTTAAATCTAGGATAACTTCTCTCACCTGTGTTTATGTGTCAGTTTGCCCAGCTTGTTGGCTGTGGTATTAGCAACATTACATCTGCTAGCAGTTAAACTTAGCACATAGGCGGAGGTTGACTCATATTCATAGAAGATTATTATTAATTAAACACAACCTATAAATCAAGTATCGGAGGGGTATCTGTCTTAGTCAGGATCTGTAAAAAGCAACAGAGAGTCCTGTGGCACCTTAAAGACTAACAGATGTATTGGAGCACAAGCTTTAGTGGGTGAATACCCACTTCGTCAGATGCATGTAATGGAAATTTCCAGAGGCAGGTATAAATATGCAGGCAAGAATCAGTCTGGAGATAATGAGGTTAGTTCAATCAGGGAGGATGAGGCCCTCTTCTAGCAGCTGAGGTGTGAAAACCAAGGGAGGAGAAACTGCTTTTGTAGATAGTTAGCCATTCACAGTCTTTGTTTAATCCTGATCTGATGGTGTCAAATTTGCAAATGAACTGAAGCTCAGCAGTTTTTCTTTGAAGGCTGGTCCTGAAGTTTTTTTGCTGTAAGATGGCTACCTTTACATCTGGTATTGTGTGGCCAGTGAGGTTGAAGTGTTCTCCTACAGGTTTTTGTATATTGCTATTCCTAATATCTGACTTGTGTCCATTCATCTTTTTATATAGGGACTGTCCAGTTTGGCAGATGTACATAGCAGAGTGGCATTGCTGGCACATGATGGCATATATAACATTGGTGGACATGCAGGTGAATGAACTGGTGATGTTGTAGCTGATCTGGTTAGGTCCTGTGATGGTGTCGCTGGTGTAGATATGTGGGCAGAGCTGGCATCAAGGTTCCTGGCATGGATTGGTTCCTGAGTAAGAGTCGTTATGGTGCGGTATGTGGGTGCTGGTGAGAATATGCTTAAGGTTGGCGGGTTGTCTGTGGGTGAGAACTGGCCTGCCTCCCAAGGTCTGTGAAAGTGAGAGATCATTGTCCAGTATGGATTGTAGACCACTGATGATACGTTGGAGAGGTTTAAACTGAGGACTGTAGGTGATGGCCAGTGGAGTTCTGTTGGTCTCTTTCTTGGGCTTGTCTTGTAGCAGGAGGCTTCTGGGTACCTGTCTGGCTCTGTTGATTTGTTTCCTTATTTCCTCATGCGGGTGTCGTAGTTTTGAGAATGCTTAGTGAAGATCTTGTAGGTGTTGGTCTCTGTCTGAGGGGTTGGAGCAAATGCAGTTGTATCTCAGCCCTTGACTGTAGACAATGGATTGTGTGGTGTGTCCAGGGTGGAAGCTGGAGGCATGAAGGTAGGCATAGCAGTTGGTGGGTTTCGGTATAAGGTGGTGTTAACGTGACCTCACTTATTTGTACTGTGGTGACTAGGAAGTGGACCTCCCATGTAGATTGGTCCAGGCTGAGGTTGGTGGTGGGGTGGAAGCTGTTGAAATTGTGGTTAAATTCTTCCAGTGTCTCCTTCCCATGGCTCCAGATGATGAAAATGTCATAAATGTAGCATAGGTAGAGAAGGGGCATGAGTGGACGAGAGCTGAGGAAGTGTTGTTCCAGGTCAGCCATAAAAATCTTGGCATATTGTGGGGCCATGTGGGTGCCCATGGCAGTGCCATTGGTCTGGAGGTATGTATTGTCACCATATTTGAAATAATTGTGCGTGAGGATAAAGTCACAGAGCTCAGCAACAAGTTGTGCTGTGTCATCAGGGATACTGTTCCTAACAGCTTGTATTCCATCTGTGTGTGGGATGTTCGTGTAGAGAGCCTCCACATCCATGGTGGTTAGGATGGTGTTTTCTGGGAGATCAGCAATGCATTGTAGTTTTCTCAGGAAATTAGTGGGGTCACAGAGATAGCTGGGAGTGCTGGTGGCATAGGGTCTGAGTAGAGAGTCCACATATCTGGATAGTCCTTCAGTGAGAGCGCCAATTCCAGAGATGATGTAGCATCCAGGATTTCCAGGTTTGTGGATCTTGGGTAGTAGACAGAATAACCCTAGTCGGGAGTCTAAGGGTGTGATGATTTGTTCCTGTGTTATTGTAGCGAGTGTCCTGAGTATATGGTGCAGTATCTTGGTATATTCCTCAGTGGGATTTGAGGAAAGTGGCCTGTAGAATTTGGTATTGGAGAGTTGTCTGGGAGCCTCTTTCTGGTAGTCAGACCTGTTCATGATGACAACAGCACCTCCTTGATCATATTAACCTATAAAACAGACACTACTAATAAAAGTGCCATTACACAGTGATTTTTGTGCTTGTTGCAAAGTATCTTCATACCATAGGAGGAGGAGGAGGTAATATCTCTGATGCCAGTGGGTGCAGGATAGCAGCTTGTTGAAACAGGGTGCTGGTTAATCAGACTGAAAAGAGAAGATCCAGCAAAATCTGTTCCAGTTGTTGTCATTGGCATGACTGCAGAATCTACTGTATCACCTCAAGATACTGGCTTTTGCAACCATTCTTCTTCTGCTATTGTTGCATTTGCTATAATTGGGGCTTTTACCACTAGCTGTTTGTCTCTGAAAATTTAAATGAATTTTTTTGTCAAAAAGAGGGCATTATTTTTGTTTGGAAGTGTTTTGATACATGACCCTTTCAATCTTTTACTTTCTTCCATTCCTCTTGCACCTCCTCCTGGAAAAAAGGTTAAAACTGAAAGAAATGTTTGATTCTATTCCAGATTCAAAACAAAATACAAATGAAAAAAATCTGCTCTGCAAACTTTTCCATATAGTTATTGACTCAGCTTGTGGATATGTGGGACACTCTGGAATGCTCCTTTTCTGCTCTCTCACCTACTGATGTGACGTAGGAATTAAATTTGACAAGGCAAAAGGAAGCCAGGAGTAAAAGCAAATGCATTTGAGTGAAAACTGGCAAACAGATGACTTTATGTATCCATTTTAAATCAATGCAGACAATGAGCTAATAGTTTCTGCACATGTTAAAAAAAAATCACACAGCTTTGCTGATGACTACAGTCCTACTGCTCTGTTAGCATTCTGGACCCAATTTTGCATTACCGTGACTATGAATCCCATTGAAGTCAATGAGAGCTGCAGAGGCTAAATAACTTCAAAAATGAAGTAAAGATTATCCAAAAATGGACCAAAGATATATTCTCCTCAACCTGTCAGGAATCAGGGCCTGCAGCAAAGCTAATCTCCAGGTGGCCTCATCACTACAGCAGGTCTGCAACAGGCTGCCCGATTGGCTATGCCACCAGTTTGGCTGCAGAGACCAGTAGGCTGGCTCTTAAGGCAGTAGCAGCTTGCTGGCTTCTTAACACTCATGCCCACCACTGTGCCTACTCCTGCCTTGGACCCCTCCTTGCCTGTTACCCTGCTCATCCAGTTTCTTCCTCCAGTTCAACCCTTGGCTCTGGATGCTGATGTCTGTTCTGACACTAGTCTAGATCCCCTGCATCCCAGTTGGCTGACACAGCCTTGGCATTGCAGAGTTCAATTCAATGTGTTTTCTATAATTTTTTAAGCCTCATCTCAGAAATGGCTAGATCTAGAAACTTCTGTCAAGAAGAGGCAACCTCTCCACAACCGAGCTTGTAATCAGTTTTCCATTGTAAGACTGAGCGGGTAATCTTTCCCCCATCCGATATGCTCCAGAAAATGGCTTCAGTATTAGATTTTGTATTTGTGACCCAAGACAGGGAGGAATTATTTTGGTCAACTTTAAGGTAAACCAGACAAAACATTTCTCAGGTAGGAGAAATCAAAATGTAAATTGCATTTGGTACATTTTACAGTGCTTTCATGTCCTGCTCTCATAGAGTGGCCTCCTCTCAGGTGCCCTGTCATGGTCTCTGCGCAGCCCTGCAAGCAGCCCTTCTTGGGTCCCCAATGAATTGAAAATAAGGCTTTTACAAGTTCAGTAAAATCCCCCTTTATGGTCTGGTTTATTTCATTAAAATTCAAAAATAAGCACAAGTCTTCTCTCCAGCTTAAGCTTGGCATAGCCCTAGGTGTCTCCACTGTGGTTGCCGGGTCTTCCCTGCTTTATTGAGCTACTTCTAGCACCTTGTAGCTGGGGCAACTCCCCTGTTCTCAGGCTTTCCCTGCAGAAACCTCTGTCTCACTCTCTACAGTTTTGTGAGCGTTCCACCCAGCTTGCTGTCCATTATAGGGGAATCAACTCCTCCATACTCATCTGGTTCTAATTAAACTTAATATCTCATCCCAGGTGTGGCAGGCAGGCTATACAGGACTAGCCAGATCCAAGCCTCAGGCTTTTAAAGGGACAAGCCACTATTTTACAATGCCATATTATTGAGCTGGGTTGTCAGCTGCTATAAATCAATGAAGCTTCATTAAGTCAATAGAGTTATGCTGATTTTACTAACACTTGAGGTTCTGTCCTATCTAGATTAGTTTGACTTAGAAGCTTGCAATTATATTTTTAAGAAGTGGAATTGTGTACGTTGTAATTATTCATGGAAAAAATTGAAAAATCAGAATTGCTCATTAGACTTCTAGAAACTCTAATAAAATCCACCAAAAGTCTAGCAGTCCTCGTAAGATTAACCAAATTTACAACAGAGTTGTATAGTCTACAGATGGTTGGATAGAATTTGGAAACCTCCTGGCTCCTTATTTTTTTTAAATATCAGTATGCATTTATGATGCTTTTCATGTGATTGTGCAAGTTATTTCATAGAATCATAGACTATCAGGGTTGGAAGGGACCTCAGGAGGTCATCTAGTCCAACCCCCTGCTCAAAGCAGGGCCAATCCCCAACTAAATCATCCCAGCTAGGGCTTTGTCAAGCCTGACCATAACCGGATACCACTTAACTAACAGAAAAGCATTGTAAATGAATAAACAGATGTATAACCTCAACCTCTGGTTAATGAAGTTTTCTGTCTGGGGACATCTTATTACGCTAAAGAAGATAAGAGCTGGAGGATAATAAAAAACAGACCATTTCAGTGGTGTATGCATTAGCAACAACAGTGATTTTCATCCTATTTAGGTAGATAAAGCCATTTGCACATCTGCATATTGCTTTTGGATATATGCAAATGGTTTTATCAGCCTAAATTAGATGGAAATCGTAATTTGAAAGAAATGGCAGATAACGTAGTGTAAAGTCTGTCCTTATAGCTATATCAAATGCAATATTTTTTTTGAAAGCATGATATTCATCTTTAAAATCCCAATGAGCTCAAGGAAGCTGATGTTTTCTGAAATTAATTTACCTCAGATCCATAGCTTTAGTTAGGCTGAAAACAAAAAGGAAATCTTAAAGTGAGATCCTGCCACTCTTATTCTTAATTGGCTACAGCTGGTGTTGGGTCAGGCCATTGTGTAGTCAGTACCTTACTTCACAAGTCATCCCAGTGATTTCAGTTAGCATCCCTTTCCTATCACCTCTTCCAATGGATATTTATATGATGTTAAATATTTCTGAGAAACAACATGAAAGGGAAAGTAACATTTGAGGGAAAACATTCAAAGAGGTAATATTAATACAATATAGTTATTGTGGGGTAACTGTACAGATCTTAAATTCTATAGACCTATCCAAGGAGAACACTAATCTTTTTTTCTCGGAAAGGTTAAGTGATTATTTTCACAAAGTTACTATGGAAAAGAAAGCTTTGGAATAGTGGTACAAAACCAGTGAGTATCATCAAATTCTGCAATCAGCTAACCCAGTAAATTCTGAGTTACTCCTATCTAATTACTCATGTTACTGAAAGCAAAATTTATACCTTTGGTCTTATGTTAGATTATCTGGTATTGCTGCTAAGAAGGCCCTCACACACTATAGTGATGATCAACCTTGTGAAACTAGAGACTGAATGTAAGAACAAGCATGCTTAGCTATGCTGGGCAGGAGCTTTGGAACTGAAAAGGAGACCACTGAATCATTAAACCACAATATGTTAATATATCCTATTCCATCATAAGCTTTAATAGCAAAATTTGGCCCTGCCTCTCACTTGCACTAGTATATATCCAAGTAAATTCACAGCTGTCAACAATCTTACTGTGGATTTATATCTTGGTAACTGACATGGAATCAGATTAATAATTACTATCAAAGTTGTCTATGCTTTATTGCTGTGTAGTGCTTGTTTCCAGAGAAAATTCAAATATCAAACTAATTTAGAAGACATCTTAAACCTACAGTGCTTTAAACAGAAGTACCCTACCTAGTAGGGTATGGGCTTCTACATGCAGAATTAGATTCTAGACTATTGGTTCTGAAATAGTAATCTGAAGGGCACTTGGTGGTGGTTCAGGGAGATCCGGTTAATCATTTATTAAGGGCTCTCCTGATTTCCAGGTGCTAAATTTAATTAAAGGATACTAAAAATACATACTTGCTTTCCTGGGCTTTTTCTATGTAAGAGATGGCTGTAGTTGCCACAATGATGCTGTTTGATTGCTGGGCCCCTGCAATCACACAGAAGCATGGTGTTCACAAGACAAATTCTTGAATTAGATGCAAGCTGTTTACAAAAATGTTGAAGAATCTTTGTTGAGAAAAATGCAAAGTGTGGGCTGCCAGCTATGAGGCCTCTCCCTGCTTTAAAGGGGTGTGGGGGAGAATTAGTCCTCTTGAGTCTAGAAGATATGAGGTTAATTTTATAACTGAATGTGTTTGCAATGCTTCAAATGGATAAAGATAGCATCTCTCATTTTTTTCTTCCTCCTAAACTATCCTTTAATCTTGAATTCATGCATGCATATGTCCTTGCTCTGTAAAGTAATGCTAGACCCTGTTGATTTAGCTCAAGATTACCAGAATATGTGTCTAAATTAGATCTCTATAAAGTTAGCTGATTCTCATTTGGGCTATTTTGATCTGCACTGTTTCAATGAAATGTAATTTTTCCAATAACATTGTAGAACAACAACAAAAAATCTTACTAATGATTGCTACAAACTTTTATATACATAATGCTTCATTACGATGTGTTGTATTGTAATACCCGGATAATGTCATCAGGTTTATAGGTAAATTGGATTACGCTCAAGGAAAAACTCACTAAAACATTCAAGTTGGTGCTTATTATTTTATGCGACTTTCACATAAAGACAGAAAAACAAAACAAAACCCACACTGAATCTGTTTGCCATAATGAATGAGAATGTAATGTAAAATTTTAATATAGAAAGATGTATTCCAATTAAATATTTTATTTTTTTCAGCAAAGAAATGAGCCAAAATACACTATTCCTATCAGTTATGCATGCTTTTCTTGGTCTACAGCTGTAGGACTGAGACACATGGTTTTCTCTCTTGCATTCTGCCCTGCCCCATAGAAGCTCATCTACATTAGCCATGTGAATGAGCCAGGCTAGGGTAAAGGAGGGTCAAGGCTGGGAAGCCACCTCTAAATAATCCCCTCCCCCTCCACATCCTTTGGGTAAAACCAGTGGAAGATAACATATACTTCATGTAGAGTTAATATACATGCTATTCCATTTTGATGACTCCTCTCCTCTTTATGATTAGTGCATATTTACTAATATATAATACACACATGGCCATCCTATCTGCCAGCTGCACAGGATGTGCATACACTCAGGATTTTTGAGCTCTTGAAACCCTTGAGGACAGTTTAATGGCGTTACAGTGATTGATGTTCAATTAAAAACCCTTGTCTTCCTTGCAAACCAACACAAGCAAAGCCAGAATGTAAGGTGCTACTTAATTTATGGGGTAAGGTGAGGAAATCAATGAAATACTATCCTAGAATGTCCATTGCCATTCTTAAGACATTTTCTTTTTTTCCTATTTTTAAGATGGTGACTGAAACTGAACATAGAATGTAAATTGTTAAAGTGCACTGAGACTATGGTGATGGGTGACTTAGAAATGCCTAGAGACAGGCAGGGCCGGATCTAGTCATTTCGCTGCCCCAAGCACGGCGGCACGCCGCGGGTGGCACTCTGCCGCTCGCCGGTCCCGTGGCTCCAGTGGATCTCCCACAGATGTGGCTGCGGATGGTCCGCTGGTCCCGTGGCTTCGGTGGACCTCCCGCAGGCGTGCCTGCGGATGCTTCACCGGAGCCGCTGGACCAGAGGACCCTCTGCAGGCATGCCTGCAGGAGGTCCACCGGAGCCGTGTGCCACCCTCCCGGCAACCGGCAGAGCGCCTCCAGCGGCATGCTGCCCCAAGCACGCGCTTGGTGCGCTGGGGCCTGGAGCTGGCCCTGGAGACAGGATCTATCAATGACTTCTATCTTATGTATCATATATTTGGGGCAAAAAATGTGTCATTTAATCACTAGCCTGAATAGGGGGCAGTTTGGAGCTGCAGCAGCCTATAGGGACTTAAGGGCAGGATTGTGCATCACAGAAGCACAATCTCTCCGTCACTGACCCATTCTCAGAAGATTGTGCAGGCTGCACTGTCCTATAAGACACTGCAAACTGTTCCTCTCAAGTGAGCAGACCACTCTACAGATTGTTGTGGGGTGGAGAGTTGGTAATATATAACCTGGAGTTGACTGTAGAAACAGTAAATGTGCTTCCATTGACTGCATGAATAGTAACTGATATGGCCTTATGCAGTCAGGAGGAAAGGAGGCTTCTTGGGTGTTTACTTTACCCTGCAAACCCATATTAGGCCCCAGCTAGTTCTTTATTCTTCTCTTTACCTTTCTTAATGCAGGAATTGGAATTTTTCTACCATCTTTAAGTAGTGTCTTTGAGTTGTCCACAATGACATCTGGATCTTTTTTGTGAAAGGTGATAACTAATTCAGAGCTTATCACTGCATACACGTGGGTTAAATTGTTCCTTCCAAATGTATGTTACCTTGTATGTGTCTAAAATTAATGCTTCACCTGTCATTGTGTTGACAAATTACCCAAACCTTACCTTTTAAGAAAGGTTCAAAATTGTACTTTTAAAATCCTTCTGCTTTCTCCCACCATCCCATGACACACCCCCACTTTCCCCAACCTTCAGTAGAGTTCACAGGCTTTTAGTGCCCTTACCTGATTGCAATGGAGGCTGCAGCAACTATGGGCATTTCTCTGATAGGTTCTGACCCTATTTAACCCAATATGTTCTGGGCCATGTAACTTCTGAATCCGTGGAGCCTTAAGATAGTGGAAATGTGCCCTAACTCACCAACTACAAAGTGAAGCAAATATTCCACTCTCTTAGAGCAAAGGCGTGGCCTGGTTACAAGTGGAATGAGATGCAATGTAGCACATGAAAGAATAGAATTGTTTTTGCTAGAATGAATCCTTACGTTCTCAGCAGTGAGAACAGAAGCAATAGTTTCTTTTTCATAACTTCTTTCCTCAAGTATATGAGTCTTGGATGTTGTGACTTGAGGGGGAGGCAGTTAGTTACATAAGGAAATAAGTATTTGACTTATTATATTTGGCGGCTTTTTTCATCTGTTTCTCTCTGGTCAGTGTCCTGGAAGTCTCTTCTCAGCCACTTACACCTACAGTTTCAACTATTAACCAACCCCAAATGGTCTTTTAACCATTTTTATACTCCACTCTGAAGCAGCCTGAAGGAGGCAAAACACAGTGATCTTAATTTCTTTCAAGGAGGTCTCCTGATGTTTGTGATAAACCAAGATGTAGCAAACTGGAAATTATGTCACCAGACTGACATGCATGAAGAAACATTTGCAAATCAATACTTCTATATAGAACTCAATTAGAAAGGTGCTTTCTGACTGTTTCCTTCTGTTACCCTGAATTTGAGGGGTGTGTGTACCTCAGAATGTGATCAAGCCAATTGCAACCATGTTATGTGCAGTCAGCCACCATGAATTAATAAAATAAAACACGACATAGTAAGGGTTAATTGGAGACAGGCTTTTAGCTGGCAGTTTCTGCTAATCCAAATGAGCGCGGGGGACAAGCAAGTGAGATTGAAAAGCTTGGTGGTTGGAAAATCTTAAGGCTAGATGCCTCTGATATAGAAGCTTATTGAAAGTTAGGAGAAGTGATGCTCTAGTAGGGATCACTCTGATCTATGCGTTTTGTAGAAGTTCGTTATGGAAGATTAGCTAATGGAGTGTACTTTGAAGCAGTCCTCTGAAGCCATCTTGAGAGATGTTTTTCCTGAAAACTTTTCTCCCCGTTGGATGAGCAACTGGTCACTGCAAACCTGCTGTTAATTATTCAATGCTGTTCCAGATGTTAGGTAAATATCTGGGATGTCCTAAACCTATTGTTTATGTCTGTGTGTTGCTTAAATCTTATAAACTGCAGTGTTAGATAAAACATTCTTACCTGCATGAATCTTATCAGATGGAATTGCTGTGTTCCCACTGATTTATTCCTGACACCACCTGTAATGAAATAGTTAAGTTACCACTCTTGGGCGGTCTGAAAATCCCAGCTAACACTTCTATACATCAGTATGCTGCAGAATCAAGCCACGCTATGCTGTAGCATTCAGGAATCTTTTCAGAATTTAGGGCCAGGATGCTATAGAGTACACATGATCTTCTGGAGACAGATCTTCCCAATTTAGATGTTCGGGTTTCAAACCCCCAAGCTGCTGTTCCAGAAAACAATAGTTTTCTCACCAACATTCAAGATTTTTCATGTCTGTTTTAAAGTCAATGTATTGTACAAATGAAAAACCCTTCAAATTTTATTATGGTTATCAACAAAACACTATTCTTTTATAGCATCTGGGGGCTATATTATATAGCATCTGGGAAATCAATGGCTCTAGAGACTCAAGACTGATCACAATTTCCATCTCCAAGCCCAGATAACTTAAAGTCCTACTCTAGATAAGCATTCACCCACCTCTTAACATGATTATGTTTTTATTCTGACTCCGTCAGAAAAAAATGGGCAAGAATAGTGGCTAAAATTGTTCACTGCATGAAATAAGATTTAATGGAGTCTAAGAAGAAGAGTTTATACTTTTAGGAGAGAAAAGATAAGTTTGATAAATCCAATAAGTCAGCATCTCTGAGTTTAAATAAATAAGCAAGTTGCCCAGAATCTTCAGAAACCATTTTTCCAGACCCACTTCTGAGGCAAGTCAGGAAAAAATTCTCCAGGTCCAAAGGCACCAAAAGGAATTACTGTGAAGAATGGCTAGGGCTGACTAGCACATTATAATATAAAGATTATTTTTTAAAGACTGTGTGGTGGGGAGGGGAGAGCCTATTTGATACTAGAAGCCAACAAATCAGACAACTAGGCCAATTGAACAAAACGATTCATGGCACGCATCAGAAGAACATCATGAAATTTTCTTACTCATAACCCTTTCCCAGCTTCTTTATTTCATCCATATTTCTTAATTATAGAACATAAAAACTACAATATTTCAGCCATGGTGGGCCATTGTTCCGTTTTCTTTTGCCTTTGTGATTAAAGAATAAATATTTTAGCTACAATATAGCAAAAAGTCTTAATCTTCTATTCTCTTGACAATTGCCTTAGACAGCAGAAATGTGTTCTGATAGATGTCTTGCCATCAAACATTGTTCCTTCCTTTCTAATATCCCAGTGTACATGATGGGTAGTGAGTCACGGGTAATCATCAAAATTAAAATAGAACAGGATATCCCTGGACCCTGAGACGGGAAGAGGAGGAATTTGGAGGAAGAATTATTTGTGTAATGAATTCATGAGAAATCCATGAACAAAAGCTTGCTACTTTCTACAAATTCTTACTTCTCTTTTTGAATGTTTGGTATGTGAAATCTTGACATAGATCAAGATAAGAATTTTGTAGCTTGGGCATATCCCACTATTAATTGTATAAATTCAAAATGGGCCTGTCACAAATTTCAGATCCTAATCTAAATCTTTAACTTTCTTAAAGTTCAGGCATGTTTGGATTTAGGGTTTTGGTTCATACTCATCTCTAACAAAAAAACAAAACAACAACAAAAATCTGTCAATCATTTAAACTAATTAAGCCTTCAGAGGGAGTATATATCTAGTGGTTACAGAATATGTGAGGACAGTCTGGACTCCTGGATTCTATTTCCAGCTCTGCCACTGACTCACTATCTAATCTCCATCAAATCACAACTTCTCTCAGGTTTCTTTTTGCCCAAAGATAAAATGGGGATAATACTGTGTTCCTATCTCAGAGAAGGGTTGAGGGTTTATATATTGATGTTTGTGCAATGCTTTCAAATCCTTGAGTGAAAGATATTATATAAATGCAAGGTATTAGTATTCTCTATAATCTCATCTATAAGCAGGAGAAAGTTTAGGAGACAATACTACTGACTGTGAACCAATGTTTAAATGTGACAAAGTGAATGGAATTATTTTTGCCATTCTATCACCAGACTTTATGTTCTGCTTAAGGCAACATAGACACAATGTGTAAAACAGGTGACTCTGATTATAGCATAGTACCTTCCAGATGAGCTTACCATAGCTAGATTTCTGGCAGATGCAGATATAGAGCTCTGCCAACTCCAATAGAATCTGAAGTTGGTGAGACAAAAAAGGAAATATGTGACTTGACAGGACTCAAATGCTAAAGGTTACTCAGTTACTATGACATCAACTTTTGTTTTCATCATCAGTTTCCTGGAGAGAAAAAAAATACAAAAACTTCCCGTCATCTTGATTTTTGGATGAGTGCTTGATTTCAGAAAGGTTTGCAGGTTGACAATGCCCGGAAAAAAATATTTTCTTGAGGTGGAACTTGAGGATGATAGCTGTGACTGCTTCAAAATCCTAATAATTCACAAAGTTCCTTTCGTCGTGTACTGGGTATCTTTGAACCAAAGGAAGAAAACTCAGTAGTGAGGTATGTCCTATAATACTGGGCTTTAATAATCAAGTCTGTGCAATGGGACAAATATTGATCCCATTGAAGTTGATGAAAACTCCCACTGGCTTCACTGGGGCTAGGATTTTGTCCTGTCTGAGCATCCATGCAGCACTTAGTTCTCATAGTCCTGAGATGTCATACACCTGGGACAAAAGTAATCTTGGGACAATCTCCTCTTTGGCTTTTACGCATCTGGAGGGGAAGTGCCCAGGACTTAAGTTTTTTAATTTCATTTTTGGAGCGATTGTTTTCTTCTTTACAAAGCAATTTGAATAAAATTTTCATAAACATGTAAGTGACCTTATGAAAACAGGATTTAGATTAATAAGCATCTTAGGCACATAGCAGTATAAGTTCCATTGACATAAGTGCCATTTTAATCTTCATTATTTTAAAACTGAAGAAATTAAGAGAGAAATTTATTTAGATATGAATCCTTTGCCATAATCTGGAAGAATTGTCAGTGTTGACGCTAAAATGAAAGGCCTATAACTGAACATCACAGAATGAACTATCTTTTACCTGCAGAAAGGGAAATTGCTCCAGATATTGCTATTGCTATGTGTGTTTGAGAAAGAAGCCTGTGCTTCAGCTGCCTATAATAATCATATTGCTTAGTTCTTTTAGTTAAGACACAAAAATGAGTGAGCTGTTAAAAGGATACTGGATTATTAAGGAGCTATTAATGTTTTGTAAGTGTAGTGAAAAAGTAGGAAAATGAGAGTAATATATTCCTTTATTGTGAAATGTTTGCCATATGTAAACTCTTGCTTCTAAGGTGCTTGTCTGAAGTAAAGAGTTAATTAATTATAATACCAAAATCTAGTGAAAACCATTTTTTGTAAAGGAATTTATGTAAGCACTGACCTATAGTTGTATGTAATTCTGGAGTGCTAATATTCTTATTAAAACAATGAAAGTTAAATAGTACAAGAAGATTATTGGCAACAGTGTTAAGGCTGACATAAATCTTTCCTTCAAAACTTGGGTTTGATTGAAATAGTATTTATTTAACGGGTAGTGATCAATGGCTCCATGTCTAGTTGGTAGCCGGTATCAAGCGGAGTGCCCCAAGAGTTGGTCCTGGGGCCAGTTTTGTTCAATATCTTTATTAATGATTTGGAGGGTGGCATGGACTGCACTCTCAGCAAGTTTGCAGATGACTCTAAACTGGCAGGAGTGGTACATATGCTAGAGAGTAGGGATAGGATACAGAAGGACCTAGACAAATTAGAGGATTGGGCCAAAAGAAATCTGATGAGGTTCAACAAGGACATGTGCAGAGTCCTGCACTTAGGACGGAAGAATCCTATGCACTGCTACAGACTAGGGACCGAGTGGCTAGGCAGCAGTTCTGCAGAAAAGGACCTAGAGGTTACAGTGGACTGGATATGAGTTAACAGTGTGCCCTTGTTGCCAAGAAGGCTAACGGCATATTGGGCTGCATTAGTAGAAGCACTGCCAGCAGATGGAGGGAAATGATTATTCCGCTCTGTTTGGCACTGGTGAGGCCACATCTGGAGTATTGCATCCAGTTTTGGGCCCCCCATTACAGAAAGGTTGTGAACAAATTGGAGAGAGTCCAGCAGAGGGCAACAAAAATGATTAGGGGGCTGGGGCACTTGATCTATGAGGAGAGGCTGAGGGAATGGGGATTATTTAGTCTGCAGAAGAGAAGTGTGAGGGAAGGATTTAATAGCAACCTTCAACTACCTGAATGGTGGTGCCAAAGAGGATGGAGCTAGGCTGTTCTCAGTGGTGGCAGATGACAGAACAAGGAGCAATAGTCTCAAGTTGCAGTGGGGGCCGTCTAGGTTGAATATTAGGAAAAACTATTTCACTAGGAGGATGTTGAAGCACTGGAATGGGTTACCTAGGGAGGTGGTGAAATCTCCATCCTTCAAGGCTTTTAAGGCCTGGCTTAACAAAGCCCTGGCTGGGATGATTTATTTGGGGTTGGTCCTGCTTTGAGCAGCAGGTTGGACTAGATGACTTCCCGAGGTCTCTCTTAACCCTAATCTTCTATTACTTTATGAACCTCAAGGAGTGGTTATATAATGGAAAACAACACCACCTACATTCAGATTAAAAGTGTAACGTTCAGGGAATATCCCCTCCAAATTCCTAATGAGACTCTCATGAATGAATATATCCCAAATTTTGGACTGAATCCAGTGCAGTTTAAGACAGCACTCAGAGACAAAATCAGTGTTAACTGTATGTTTGTACAGGACCAGATCCTGGTCTCACTAAAGTCAATGGGAACTTTTCCTTTGTCTTCAGTGGGACCAAAATGTGGTCCGTAATGGAGACCTGACCATTAAAATCCTATATTACAGTGGGGTACCTTACTACTGCATTTTCATGTAGTGGTTCAAAATGCCCCAGCTTCTAGAGTTGTGTGATGTACATCAGAAGTTAAACTTTCATTTTTAAAATATGTAATTATCTAGCTGTCATGGTCTGAACATAAACTTGAGCAGAGTGCCAGGACATCTGCCTAAGGCCTGAAAGAATAGCTCCAAGAGAAGATGAACTGCCTTATGCATCTCAATCATGTGTTAACGCTAAGACCTGCTGATCTGTTTCTTGAGGACAAAGTAGCCCCAACTGCTGCTTTTGGGTTATCACTGCCTGTCTTGAAGGGGCATCACCATCACCACTCCAACCCTGCCATCACCACTCCAAGTTGGATGATGGAGCCACAGGAGGCTTCATGTTATGATGTGCCTAGCACCCTGGATTTGCCCTAATCTGTCCCTGATTAACATTATTATTTTGTGCATTTGAGTATTTTGGTATTGTAACACAACTAAACATAGCTGCATACTCAATACATAAGCAATCTCAGTCAGTATGAGGTCCAGATAATATATCATGTGACCTCTGGCTTTACAGTGAAAACTGAACAAATCCACAGAATTCTGCTCAAGCATTCATCTTTAGAAAGTGAGATGGCAAATATGTTGCTTCCAGGTTCTGCATATTTTTGTGCACCATCAAAAGGTTTGAATGAAACTCAGTTAATTTCATTTCTTTGTTTGAACCTAAAACTACACAGGTTTTATATAGTTTGGAATTTACTAATGGAAATTTCACAGTCTAGCTTCACTTTCACTTGTGCTGCTTCAGAATCTTCTGTGCCTAAAACTCTCTCCCTCCTGAACCATTTAATATGTTTAAGGGCTTGATCGTTTGAGGTGAGGAGTGCCTCCCAAAGCAGTGATGGGTTGGAGAGGAAAAAAGCTATTAAATGAACAAATCAGTGACGTGCTGTACTCCTCAACTCTTTTTGAAGTCTGTGGTAGCTAATTGTTCTCAGCATGTTAGAGGAAGTAATTAGCATCTTGCAAGCCCTAAATGTCCCTTGAAAAGCTTTTTCGTTTCAGTTCACTCTATGACTTTTTCTCCATGTAAAGTGTTTTGTGATAGTGTAGGACACTACATAAAAAACATGATGCCAGGTATTGGCTTGGAAAGCTAATAAGTGAATTTGCCACACAGCAAAACAATAATGGAAATCAAAACATGAACATGTAATATATTTTCAGTTGAATGTGGGATGGAACATGAAAAGCTATTCAGTTTAATATTGCATCAAATGAGAAAAGCATACTAGACAATCATTGTCATCCACATTGTAAAGAGATATGAGGAAGTTACATTGTACAGCGTAATTAAACGTATTGTTCAATGCTCATAGATAAAACAAACTTGGGAAGTAAACAAGTTGAAGCCTCACTTTACTCACACTTACTTCAGTGGTGTTATATCTGATTTACTCCTGTGTAAGTGAGAAGAGAGTTGCATGTTTGAATTTAATTGGCTCAGTTGGAATTATTTAGTCAAAGACTATTAGTCAAAGTTAATATAGTTAATATAGCACTATACGGAATGCAGAAAGAAAAACAAACATACCTTAGCAGTTCCCTCTAACTTGTGAAGTGATAGCAGCTTGTTCACTCCCAATTAGCTTTCCAAAACTCATGCCTCTACATACTGGTTTAGAATAAAGAAAACTCCTTTGTGGGAAGTGGAAAAATTACTTTCCCACAATTGATCCCACTATGTGTTCCGTTTTTAATGTCTCAGGTTATCATATCTGTTTACAAGACTGATAAAGCATCAGAAGGGTAGCCGTGTTAGTCTGGATCTGTAAAAGCTGCAGAGTCCCGTGGCACCTTATAGACTAACAGACATATATGTCTGTTAGTCTATAAGGTGCCATGGGACTCTTTTCTGCTGTTAAGACTGATAAAGGGATTTCTAATCCAGTCATTATAACTAACTGCTATGGCAATTTCAATTGAGTTAAAAACATCTTTCAGTGGGTCATTATTTCATAAATCGCAGAAAACATCTGCAATAACAAATACCTCTTATCAATCGCAGAACATAATTAAATCATAATCATCCCTTAAGAGTCTACCTCATCGTGTTCATTACAACACACATCCTTGGTTAGTTTCCAGGGGTTCCTTCATGAGCATCTGGACTAGGTCAAGGAAGTTAAAAGATTATATACATTTCACTGAATATATGCCATTCTTCACTTTGTCACTCACTCAGATTCAAGTTAAGTATAGACAAATTTTCAGTTTAATAGGATAGAGAACACTAAATTTCATGGATAAAAAGGAATTTGGATTATGTTATATAACATAAAAGAATTGCAGGAGTTTTAATATCTATTAACTAGAGAATCAGGCTCAGGAGACTTAAACTGCTAATAACACTTATGAAAATAATACAAATGCAGTCCCTCTCTCTCTGTATAGAAACATTCCAAATTAATAAATTCTATATTGTGCATGTGCAATAGGCAATTTTTTCTTGGTCATAATTATTTCTGCTCATGCACATAATCCTCAATGAAACTATTTATAGGCCAAGTTTGAAATTCTACCTGATTTTATCTTATAAGTACAACAAAGATATTCCACAATTTGAGAGGTGTGAGTTATCAACATGTGATGGGGTGTCTGCATCACACACAACATTTCAAGGGGTTAAGATGGTTCTGCAGGCCAATTAACTCCATAGCTGCACCTGGAGGGGGTGCTAGGAGGCAGGGAATTCACTGAAAGCAGGCTCAGCTGAGCAGGAACAGATAGGTTGGTGCTGGGAAAGTGCAAGTTACTCCCTGGGAAGTGGGATGAGAGTTTGGAGCTCATACTCCCATAGAAAGGGGGGAACCAGGAAGCAGTCCAGGAAAGGAGTAGTAAGGGCTGGGAGAGTAAAGCCCCAAACTTCTGGGTTGAGGATCTCTGGACCAGAACCCAGAGAAATGGGTAGGCCCAGGTTCCCCAACTGGCCAGTGGGGAAGTAGCACCCTCAGGGCAGTCCCAGAGAGGACTGCCTGAGACTGTTTGCATGGAAGGACTTTGGGTAACCCCCTGGAAGGTGGAAGCATGTAGTGACATGGCCAGAGGCCTGATTCATGAAGAAGAGTTCCTGAAGTGAGAGGGGCTACAGGACAGGGGAAGACACCATCAGAGATGGGATAAAACGCAGGCACCACTAGCGGTGAGTGGATTCCGCAACACAGTGTCACAGGGAATATACTAAAAATCCCAATTCCAAAAATCCAGATTAAATACCATGGTGGGAAAGAATATCCTCAGAAAGGAATTCTAGGAACTAGGTTTTATCGGAATTCCCCTCTGACCCAGGACCTGAGCAGGATCAGACAAAGGCTGCTGGTGGGAAAGAGCAGTCACTCTCTGGGAAGAGGGATAAGAGTTTGGAGTTTGACCAATGTATTGACAATCTATTGCTAGAATGGGAGAATTCTGTTGCTTTGTTGTGATAGGTCAGATAAGTCATATCTTGTTGAAATATTGTTTTTGTTCCATAATTGTGTGTAAACATTTCTTGATGTAAAGTTCATAATTAAGTATTTTCAAAAACTCATCTGACTTTCCCATTCACTTTCTGCACACATTTTTAACAGTGAACTTGATCATTTGAATTTTCACAGAAAGCAAATAGGAAAAAGGTTGAAAACATGGCTGCACCGAAGTCATTTAATAATGTTACCAAGTTTTCCTGGAAATTGATTTTACATGTTTGGTTTTTTTTTCTTTTTCTTTTTTTTCCCCTGTGTCCCTTTTACCCTACTTTAATTGGGGGAAAAATAAAGTTGACATTTTCCTATGGAAGAGTTTTAGTTTTAGTGGTGAAACCGATTTTTTCAAAGGGAAACTTTATCACATTTTTTACTACCTCTACCCAAGACTATCCAAAAGTCTACAATCAATTGCAGTATTGAGGAAAACGTTGTCTGGATTGCTGAATGAACTGAACATTGTCTGGCCTGACTTCTCATTTCTGAAGTACTGAGAAATGAGGAAGTAGGTGCAGGAACCATATATCTGCCCAGAAAATTGAGAGCGTAACTTGACTGCTTTCTCGTGTAAGAACTGCATAAGAAACATTGGAGACTAGCTATTTAGGAAGTGATGTATACATCCAGCTGTGAAGTTTCCTGCTGGTTACAATGTTTAGTATCTCTGGATATATAAATTTCCTCCCTCAGACATTAATATCTGAATGATGCATGAACTATAAAATTCTCTATCTGACTTAAACCTGGGAAAATTCATAATTCTTGTTGATTAACCTGCTAGTTTGCTTTGCTGGTTTTGGGGTGAATGATTTCCATAGGAATTAACCTACTTGATCAAATGACTGGTCCATCCAGTCCAGTATTTTGGTTCAAGTCACTGTCAGAGAGAGAGACAAATGTGTAGTTATAGGAAAACCTACTCACAAGGGAAGTTTCTTCTTAAAGCTCATTAATGTTAGAGATTCGATTATACCACACAGTTTTGAGGGTTAATAATATCCCTTCCAAAACTCTTGTTTCTCTGCTAATATTTACAACTCTGGCTATATTTGTTATCCATGTAGATGCCTAATCCTTTTTACCCAAGCCTTAGAGATGAGCTCAATGACCTAATAGAGTAAACTTATCTCTATTTTCTGTGATGATCATGCATAGACGTTATCAGTCACAGAACTAGTTACCAAAGAAGTGTCTGGACATGGAGTCCAGGTCAGCCACAAAGCAGCATGCTGGGCATTCTCCTCTTTCATCCTGTCAAGTTTGCAAGGCAGACAAGAACTGTGGAAGTGCAATGCTGGTGGGGCTAATGTGGAGGCAAAAGTAAATCAAGACATAGCACACACAGACTATAAACTTTTGGAATGAAGATCTGCATTTCTCATCTGCTGTCATTTAAAGGACAAGGTGAAAATATGGATCATGTAGTTTTATTTACCAGTGTAAATGACTTTAGCAGTTTTCCTCTTACTGTTTTTCATTATTCTCTTGTATGTTGAGATGAACTTGAATTTTTTTCTAATTCATCCAGGCCCCTGTGCTGTCTTTCAGATCTCTACCTTTGCTTTTTAATTTTTTTTAACCTTCTCAACTTCATTTTGCAGTCTTTTCAGCCACTCCACTTAATGTTTTAAACATTACCCAAGCCTTGAGGTATGGGCACAATGGCCTTATAAGTCTTTTCAATATCTAATTTCTATGATGCTCATGCTACAGTTCCCTTGTTTTACACTCATTTTATTTCTTGACTTTCCTCCTTCATCCATATTGGCTTTCCTAAATTTCTCATTTTATTGCTACATGCTATGCATTCCATGTCCTTTGGGCACATGTTAATCTATTATTCACTTTTCAGTTTTTCTCTCCATGCTGTTTCCCGTCTGCTTTATCATACCGGATTGCTCTCAAACTGTTGCATTGCAAGATTTGGCTCTAGAGGCCTGATTTAAAGTCCACTGAAGTCAATGGGAAATGTTTCCACTGGCTTCAGTGGGATTTGGATCAAGCTTTAAATGGGTTTAAGAACCGAAGTCATCTGTAAGAATTTCAGAGCATTTTTTCTTTTGCTCTGCAATGGAATCATAACACATAATTTCTTGGCAGTTTTAAAATATTATTAAACTTCCTGTACATAAAGGACCAATTTCAGGTATGATTCCATTGAAGTCATTAGGTTTGTCACTAGTACAAATAAATCACATATCTTAATCTTTTAATGTGGTTGATATAAATTCTTCACATGGGGCAGCATCTCACTATTGTTGGTATAGCACATAGTAAGTGAGGCACTACTATAAAAATAATGGAGTGGAGAATCCCTGGAACTAGAATTTGGTGAATAAAGGATTGATGATAAACTGGGTAGAATTGAATCTGTATGTTTCCTCCATTAAAGAACAAGGTCAAAGAACATGTAAGTGCACACCAGTGTTTCTTAAAATGCTTGTTTAACTGAACTAAACTGATGACCAGATGGAGGCTCTGGAACCCTAGTACAACAGAACAGTTGGAGCAACAGCATGCTAAGGAAGGAGCAGATTAAAGCAATCAGGTTAGTATTTTGGGCATTTTACAAGGGAACCTCACAACTTGATTTCTACTGTCCTAAAATGAAACACTAAGTAGAACACAGTATCAGGAGACTTCCAAAGTGTGTACCAAATTCCTGTTAAGCCAGCAATGACAGTAGAACAGATCCTCAGCTGGTATGCTTTGGAGCTATGACCATGTTCATCAGATGAGGATCTATCCCAGGATCTATCGTTTGGGACCACAGTGTTAATTTTTGCCTTTCACCTTCAATATCATGTCCTGCTCTGTAAAGGGTATTTTGTATGAGGATAATTTCTTAAACTGAATTTTGCCCAGTCAACTTAGCCAACATATAAAGATCTGGCAATGCCAAAAAATCCTCTGTCCCGTTCACAGCTAGTCAAAGGATTTTGTTTGATGTTGGACAGGACCTGGGGGAGGAAAATGTCTCTGATTATTAGATCACATGAGGCAGGAGTCTTCAGAATCCAGGGACAGTCGAAGATCCACTGGACATCAGGGCCATGTTTGTAGAATCTGTACCCTTCTGGACTAATGCCACCACTCCAGCTTCCATGTCAACATGCTGATAGGGACTTATCTAATGGCTACTGCTTCTTAAACCATTCTAAAAAAGAAATTCTGCGGTGCAGTGGTGTTCAAATGAAAAGTTTATACAGACTGCTGCTCAAGCTCTCAGAGACAGCATCCTACTCCTGACTAAAGCCTCTCTTTTCTAAGAGGCAGGTCTTTTTGGTATCTGTTCTTGGGGCTAGCTGGAATATTTCCTGTGTCTCCTTTGCCCTACTTTAATCCCTTTATTGATAAATGACATGCCATGGTGTATACATTCAATCACAGTACCTGCATAACTATGTCCCTGGGAAATATTTTTCTTCTAAGATCAGCATCATGCTGGTTCATATTTGAACCCAAATTTAAATACCAGATGCTGCCATCTGGATGAAAACTAGACCCGGCTCAAAAATGATATTCCTGTGGGCCCCACATGCATCCTTCTTGTTCCCACTCCCAGATAATTTTTTCCAGGGATAAACTTCAGAAAGGCAACTGAGTCTAGGGAGAACATTAGGAAATCAAAGGATAGTATAAAGTTGAAATCTACATAGTGTTAAGATGAAAAATAATTAATAATAATTAAACAGTGTTCATGCATCATACTGAACAAATATTGGTTTGTTTGTATTTTTCCATTTCTTTCAGGAACCCTTAACTTTACAAATGCCTAATATGAATTTTTTTTTTGCTAATGCAAAATTGGTTACTAATTATTTATGGATCATTCTTCCTGTCAGATTCCTGTTAATTAACTGGAAGCAGTGATCCAATAAAACAAATTGCGAGATGAGTAAGTTGTCATATCTTCCTTAATTAGTCCAATCAGAAAAACTCTGTAAACTAATAGTCAGTAAAACCAGGAGAAGGCATTCCAGACATTGCCTTACAACGACAGTAAATACCTAATTCTATGGTGGATTTGCTACATTTAGTAGCTACAAAAAATTGCACAAGATTGTTTTCCATACTCACACAAATTTAATTTAAAAAGGGACTAAGGGACTTTCATAACAGGGGATATGGTCAAACTCATGAGACATAAAACATAAATTCATTTAGCCTCCTCTTGATTTTGTACATGTTTCTTGCTACATCTGTAATTACTTGAAGGCATTTCTTTTTGCTTGCTATTTCTCAGTTTATTTTTTGTCTTCCTCGTTACTGAATTTGTAGTGTTGCTTCTTTTCTTGCACTGAAGCTGTAGTGTTGAAGTTATAACACTATGATCATTCAATAGCAATTGGCTCTATACATGGGCACATTCACAAGATGTCTTAAATACAAGATCATGAAGATGTGGCAGCAGGGGTGTAAGGTAGGGAATTATTCCATATATGAAATACTGACATATAGAAAGCAGAAAATGATTAGCCACGTAAATTACATTTAGCAAAAACCAGAACACTGGATTTGACCATAGCAGAAGTTTAACTCCAGGACAATCTTAATAATCTCATCTGGAATATCAAGGATCCAGATCTATTTCTAGAACAGATATTTTCTTGGTGTTGTAGCCTGATCTGTGGATTATGTATTAATCATATTGATTACTTAAGAATTCCCAGTTATCACTTTTGACGTTTGATAGGCTTGATCTTGGGACAAGAATTTAGTATTATTATTAAAATCACATTATAGTTGGGAACTCAGATTTGCACGGTTGCAACACTACACTATAGGAACTCTATATTTACAATAATGTATTAATGCATTTAACAAAGACAGAAACACTCCAGCTCAGTAAAGGAGATAGAGATAATATTAAATGTACATCTGAAAATCACACCATCTCTTCCAGAACAACCTGAAATGTTAGCCATCACCTTCCTCATCATAATCAGTGGCCACCATTCTGGCAGCTCCAAAGGGCTACATTTTTCTCTCCTACTGTTAGGTTGGAATGTGACTTTTATAATATATTATGCTGACGCCACTATGTCTAATGTATATTTGGTAGAGGTTTCTCCCCTCTTCCTTATTTGTATTTTCTCCCCCTACTATTGGAGTATCTTCCTATAGATTAGTATATCAATGATATCATCTTATCATATATGTCAATTTGTTGCCATGGGACTCTACTAGTCAATCATCTGCAGATGTTGACTCATGTTCCTGTCACAAAATTCCCCTTGCATGTTCTATTTTCAGTTCCCCAAAACTTTGGCACAGATAAATGACCTAATGGTCACCCCTAAGTTCATATGCCTCAAACTTTATGCTAAATGCTGAAGCTAATGGCTTACAAGAATACAGGCCTACAGGTTCCCTGCATTACTGCTGAACATAATGAATATAATGAAGGCACAGCAGTGAACATAATAAAGGCAAACTAGCCCTATGGGCTATAATGTACAGTGCAATCTGTCTTGTTTATATGACTATTCATAATCCAACCCTTTGCAGAAATAAGGTATTGACATTAACCAGTGTTGAAATAAATGCTTACTGCTGTAGATGTCTGATGACTCTGACATTTAAAAAAAACAAAACCAAAGTGGAGCTCATACCCCACGGTTAATAAGTAGAAGTGAGCTTCTGCAAATTCATCTCTCTTTGCAAGTGTGTGGGAAGAAAATGGGGTAGAGTGTGACTGCATGATTCTTATATCCCTGTCTACCAGCAGTCAGTCAATATGAACTAAAATCAATGCATCCTGAGACTGGAGTGAATGTGTGGGGAGTGAGGTTGCACTGGAACTTCCTTCAATCAGCAGTTCTGTCCATGATCCTCCAGTGGTCTGCAAAGGATGGCAGATCACTGAATGTGAACTCTCCTCCAGTTGCTAAACCACAGGAAAAGACACTGCTTTTCCAATAGAAATTCTCCATGTAAGTGGTTGCTGTGAGTGCCACAGGGATGCTATTTTCATAATGTATTAAAGGAAGGTGATCCATGTGATGGGAGAAGAGATGGTCCAGGATATAACCTCTTAATTAAGATGTGGCCCAAACAATGGTAAAAAGTTGGAGAATCTGTGTTCTATATTCTTCAGTCTCTGTCTCTGAGAAACCAGAGATGGTGTCTGGAACTGGGAGATAGGGGCATGAGATTAGTCTTCAGCACTGGTAGATGAAACCAATGAACTCCCCTCTCCCGCCCACCCCCCAAAAATCAGCCTAACAATTTTCCATCGAAAAATGCAGTTTTGTCAAAACAAACAAAATTCACAGGAACATGCCACTTTTGATGTAAATTTCAATGGGGAAAAATCAAAATGTTTCCTTTTTACAATGCTGAAAGCTTTTCTACATTAGAAGCCAAAAGGAAATTTAGTTCAATATTTATAATTTTGTGTTTAACATTGTAACACTATAAAAGTCACAATTTTGATGGTGCTGAATCAAAAAAAATTGGAATTTTCATTTCATGGGAAATTTTGGCTTTTCATTCCAATTCTGAACAATTCCCCAAAATCTGAATTTCTTGTGGAACAGGCTTTCTCATTCCAGACCAGCATTGGACCTTACTCTGTTGCTAGCTGGTACCCATTGGTGGTAGTCAGACAGCAGGTGGTGCTTTTCCTTGTCTCTTGTGATATCCTCAGATATTTCAGTAATGATTGTGATGGGTATCAGGATAACTTGTATACTTTATAAAATTTATCTAATTGTTTGTTAAAATAGCTCTGCTTGTGTAATCAAGCCTGGCTGTATTCTCTGTCTCATTCTCTGTAACATAGCCTGTAACAGTCAGTGAGAAGTGTAGCACTGCATAATATCTCAGAGGCTTTGTGGCATTTCCAACTGAAGTGAAACTATTTATGCCATAGGTTGTACCTACAGCTACACATGAAGCAGCATTCAGTCAGTCAGTGCTCATGCTGGGTGAGGAACAACAGTGATTGTTGGTGCCCAAAATAGCCAGTTGTACTGTAGATACTAGAGAATCTTCCCTTCTTCTCCCCTCTACCAGCAACGTCTTCTCCATTTCCCCATAAAGAGAAAAATCTGGCACACCTGTTTGTGGGGTGAGGGGAATCATGGAAGAAGGTTTTGTTGGGATCCTGGATGTTGAGGGGGGAGGGGAAGAAAATGGTTTCTTTATTTGTACAAACCCCACCTTCTCCCTCCTAGCTCCTACCTAACTCTAGGCACAATCCCAGCTTCTCTGCCAGCTTTTATCTGATGATCCAGCATCAACCTGACTTGCCTGAACAACCTCATTTCCTCTGTCTTGATCCATGGCACCATCAAACCACCACACTGGCTCTGTTGCCCTGCAGTGAAATAAAGAGCATTCCGTGGCTCAGTTGATGTTTTATATTTAGCCCATGCTCACAGTGAGATAAAGTGATCACTAGTGACTGTTCACTGAGCCATGTCAAATGACTTCAGTGGTTTTGGTCTAGTTCTTACAAACATGTGTCCACATTGCATAAAACAGTGGTTCTCAACCTTTCCAGGCTATTGTACTCCTTTCAGGGGTCTGAAGCATGTAACTTAGCTTTGCAGGACCTCCTGTGGCATGGAGCCCTAGGCAATTGCCCTGCTTGCCATCCCTTAAGGCCGGCCTTGCATTTGCAACCCCAACCCCGGCTCATAACCCTCTGTGGTCCATGACCCCCCAGCTGAGAAACCCTAATCTAGATAAATTGACATAATCCCTGGAAGACCTCTGTGTACCCTTAGAGGTACACATACCCTTGCTTGAGAAACACTCACATAAAACACTGCCACATTCAAGACTAATTTGAAACCTGGTTGGTAGTGCAGCAAAGGGGCCAACAATTGATTGGAAAATGAAATATCCTGTAATTTTTTCAGTATTAGAGTTAAGGCATAATGGTGGGCAACATGCAGAAGCTTATACTGATAGCGCCATAGAGAGACATTACAGATCAGACTCCAGACTTCAGGGGTGTTGTTTTTTCTATTACTATGAATGTGCTTAGAAGCCAGAACAATGGGTGCACTTTTTAAAAAATAAGGATAAATATTTTCCTGGGATCAAAACTGAGAATGAATAAACTAGTTCAAGTGAAATGAGAAACAACCCAAGGCCTAAATTCACACTCAGTTTGAAGCAAATCTTTTTTTGAAATTAAAGTTTGGATAACTTTTACCCCCATATTTTTCACTTTTCTATTCTGCTGCACTTCTGAGTTCTGTCTGGAACTGGCAGTGATGGGAGGTGGTGAGCAAGGTTGTTCAGATGGTGTTTCTCACAGACTAGAAATCAGCAATCTCTTCAAGACAGACCCTTGGATTATTATAATTATATTTAAAACATTCTTAGCCAAATTTTGCAGACCCGAGCAGTGTGGAAAGGTCATCTTCTTAATGTCTAGGTACTTATCCAAACCTTCTGAGATCTGCCACTCACTAATTCACCTCAATTACCAAATAATGCTGGTGGGGGGAGGGAGCAAAGTATATTAGACTCTTAAGTTAAAGTTTTATAAAGATATCAATAATAACATACGCTAGCTACTCTCTTGCCCTTCTGCTTAATTTAGTACAGTCATCTGAGTTTCTTTTTGGCACTTACCAGTTAACAGATAAATGTGATAAAGAAGCTTTCCTAGCTTCAAGGAGGTTGCCAGTTATTGAATCAGACTGATCTTAATAACAGATCTATGGAACAGTTCACTTTTTGGTAATGAAAATAAAATCTTTATTTAGCAAGGTTGCCAGCTGTCAACTCTTTGTGCTTTACTACTGATATACATGCGACTCATAGCATAAGACAAAATTTGCAGCTATACTGAAGGATATAGAACTACAAAATTGTGGCTAAAGAAAGCACTCACACAGACTAAGCTTTCAATATTTAGAAAGAACACAAGATGCAAAAAAGATCCAAGCACACACAGTGTCCCTGCAATACTTATTTGAAATAGACTATGGCCATTCAAGAATTGGTTTTAATAACTCAATTGTCCATCTATTTTGGTATCCTGGATAACATTTACAAAAGTACTTAAATGACTTAGGACCCTCTGTCCTGTTAAGATAAGTTCCTGTCTGCATCCTAAAACTTGCCCATACTGGTATTGCCCTGGCCTCTTCTTTTGTCATTCAGTGTTAAACGCATTCTAAACTCTATGCATTTCCTTACCTTTTGGGGGTGAAGCCAGACTTTTAGGCACCTGCTCCCCTACTTGGTGTAAACTTTGCTTGTACCAATCAGAAACGAACACACACAGTTTTTGGGCCCCGTCCCCTATGACACTTCTATGATGTCATAGTGGGTATTTTAGGCTGGTCTGCCATGTGCAGGCAGAAGAGGAGAAAGAAAAACGAATCCTGTGTACCTTGTACACACCCGTAACCGAGCCTGATCACCTCAAAGCCTCTCTCAGCTCACGTGTTTTAAGCAGAGTTTCTACGTTTGCCGGTCGTTATGAGTTGGTTTGTATTCGTAAGTATTGGTTATTACTAAATGCTGCATCTGTGTTTATAAATATTGTTTACTGAATCTTTATTTATAAATATTGTTTGATAGTAAATACTTTAGCCATTGTATGTTTTAAGTTCCATTAACCCTATTAGCTAATCATACGCTGCTCCCCTACCCCTTGTAACTATCCCCAATAAAACTTTAAATTAATTAATTTTAGTTGTGTGCGTGCCTGCAGTTTGCATCGTGACCCATACCCTCCTTGCATCCCTTACCTATACAGTCTATTGCCATGTGCAGCCTGGTAAATAACAGGTCTGCATTTTTCTTTCGCCCCTAAAAGTACATGGCAATCTACATGTCCCTTTTTTCAAAAATGATTTTGGCATTTGGGAATGTAAGTCTCATTAATGGTCAATAGGACTTAAATGCTTTTGAAATTTATACCCCCCTGTCTTCAACAGCGCATGATAAGAGATGTTTCAGAAGATGTCAAAAGGCTCAGTCACTGGTAAAAGACTCTTATTGCATTAAATGAGGGTTAATATCCCATGTGGCTGGTTTTTTATAGGGTCACTAGTGCAACTATGCATTTATTCTTATTATCCATATAGTGGTGTAATCCTTTTTTGAATCCTACTGAGCTCATGGACACAGTGTTTGGCAATAAGTTTCAAAGGTTAATGATTGCAGTGTGTATGTGTCAGCATTTCCTTTTATCAGTTTAAATATTTTTTGCCATTTCATTGAATGTTCCCTTGTTATTCTATTACATACGTAGGTGTTCTTGGTTGACCTTTATTCCACCATTATAGTGTCACCTCTTCATCTTCTGTCTAAACTAAATAATACATATCCTTTTAATCTCACCTCATATGAAAATCTTGACTCTAATCATATTAATTGACCTTCTTTGAAACTTTCTATTGTTGGTACAACCTTTTTGAAGACGGGTGACCAAACTGAACACAGTATTCAAGGTTTATTTAAATAATATCATTATAGCATGTTCAGTATTATTCTTGCTCCTTCACTTACCACAGTCTAATACTTTGCTTTTTGACTGCTGTGTGGTGTTGTGATATTTGCATTGAGCTGTCCACAATTATGCTTACCTTTTTTTAGTCACTACAGTTAATTTTTAAGCCATCAATATGTATGATTAGATCAAATTGTTCCTTCCATCTTGCACTTATCTATATGAATTTTATCTGCCATTATATTCTCTAATAATGTAGCTTTGTTAATTCCTTCTGAGGTTTCTCACATTCCTTTTTTTGACTTGACAGATCTAAATAATTGTGTGTCATCTGCAAATTTTGCCACCTCATTTTCACCCTGTTTTTCTGATCACCCTAAATAGTATTCCACACAAAATACATACTGTAGGGTCAAGGATGTGTGAACTCGTTGGCAACAACTATGAATTCAGATATGAACTGCAGAACTAGTAACAGTGGAATGTAATCTATCACTAAAAACAGCTTCTCTACCAGATGATTGGAGGATAGCTAATGTGATGCCAATTTTTTAAAAAGTCTCCAGAGGAAATCCTTGTAATTACAGGCCAGTTAACCTGACTTCAGGACCCAGCAAATTGGTTGAAACTATAGTAAAAAACAGAATTATCAGACACTCAGATTAACACGATTTGTTGGGGAGGAGTCAACACAGTTTTTGTAAAGGGAAATCATGACTCACTAATCTATTAGAATTCTTTCAGGGGACCAGCAAACATGGACAAAGGTGATCCAGTGAATATATTGTACTTTGAACTTTCAGAAAGTCTTTGACGAGATTCATCACTAAAGACTGTTAAGCAAACTAAGCAGACATGGGATAAGAGGGAAGATCCTCTCATAGATCAGTAACTGGTTACAAGACAGAAAATAAAGGGCAGGAATAAATGGTCAGTTTTCAGGATGGGGAGAGAGGTGAATAGTGGTGACCCATAGGGACCTGTACTGGTACCATTGCTGTTCAACATATTCATAAATGATCTGGAAAAAAGGGATAAACAGTTACATGGCAAAATTTGAAGATGATAAAAAATTACTCAAGAAGGTAAAGTCCAAAACGGACTGTGTAGAATTACAAAAGAATCTCCCAAAACTGGGTGACTAGACAACAAAATGGCAGATGAAATTCAGTGTTGATTAGTGCAAAGTAATGCACATTGGAAAACATAATACCAACTATACATACAAAATTAGCTATTGGCACTCAAGAAAGAGACCTTAGAGTCATTGAGGATAACTCAATGTATAGTGGCAGTCAAAAAAGCTAACAATGTTAGGAACCAAGGCATAGATAATAGACAGAAAATATCATGATGTCACTCTATAAATCCATGGTACACCCTCACCTTGAATATTGTGTGCTGTTCTGGTTGCCCCCTCTCAAAAAAGATATATTAAAAATGGAAAAGGTAGAGAGAAGGACAACAAATATGATTAGTGGTATGGAACAGTTTTCATATGAGGAGAGAGTAACAAGACTGGGACTTTTCATCTTGGAAAAGAGACTAAGGGGGATATGATAGAGATCTATAAAATCAAGATGGAGAAAGTGAATAGGGAAGTATTTACCCCTTAACATAACACAAGAACCAGGGGTCACTCAATAAAATTAATAGGCAGCAGGTTTAAAACAAACACAAGGAAGTACTACTTCGTACTGTTGAACTCATTGCCAGGATTGTTGTAAAGGCTGAAACTATAATGGGGTTGAAAAGAGAACTAAATAAATTCATTGAGGGTAGGTCCACCAATGGCAGTTAACCAAGATGGTCAGAAGCTGGGAGTGGACGACAGAGGATGGATCACTCAATAATTGCCCTGTTCTGTTCACTCCCTCTGGAAAATCCAGCTTTGACCACTGTCGGAGAACAGGACAGTGGAGTAGATGGATTTTTGTCTAATCCAATGTGGCTGTAGATACAGTATGCAGAAAAACAAATTGTGGTGCAATTCCCCTGTGATTTCATTTATGGATATCGTGACCATTTGGAAATATAAACAAATGTAGAGAGGAAAAAGTCCTAGACAGAAGATAAAAGCCCAAGTCTCAAGCTGGATTTAGGACCTAATAAAAAAAATGAACCACTGGGGGCTAGGCATAGAGGTGGGTGAATAACTGATTTGTTTTGATTAGCTGTCAGTTCCAAAAAAATTGAAATAAATTTCAGTGCAACCTGAACTAAATCTGAACATTCTAAAAAATTACAAGTATCAGGGATAGCCGTGTTAGTCTGTATCCACAAAAAACAACAAGGAGTCCAGTGGTGCCTTAAAGACTAACAGATATCTATTAGTCTTTAAGGTGCCACCAGACTCGTTGTTGTTGTTGTTTTTTAAATTAAAATGAATTGAGAGTTAATTCTGAGTTGAATGAAACATTTTATTTGACCCAATATGTGTTGTTTCCAGGAATTTTTAAATGGTTAGGTTCACAAAATTGCAGGAGGAGGCAGTGCCCATCTCACAACTTTTAGCCCAGTGAGTAGGGCATGCACCTGAGAGACTCAAGCTCAAGTCCCTTATCCTCATTAGGCACAGGGAGGAATTGAACTTAGGTGCTCCAACATTCTCCCTAACCACTGGTCTAAAAGTTATACAGTGACTTGTTGTACTATCTTCTGCTGTATGGTGCTTAATGCCCCTGTGAATCCAGTCTGGTGCTGGCGGGGTTTTTTTTGGGAGGGGGTGAGAGATTTTTTTTTTCCCCAGAAACTATTTGACAAATTCACAAATAGTTTCTTGTCAACCAAAACTTCATTTTTCAGCAAATAAAGAATTTGTGCACACTTTTTTGCCTAGCTGTAGTTAGGTGCCTAACCTACTTAGTTCTCTAGTGGAATTTTCAAGAGTGCCTATCTACCGCATTAGGCATTTAAATACATTTGAAAACCTGGCCTTTATGAGCCTAAATCCAATTGAAACTCAATAGGAAAGTCCTAAATGCTTACTTTTGAAAATGCTTTTCAAAATGTTTCCCCTATTCTACAGTGTCCTGCTTTGCTGTACTCCATGCAGTTTCCATTGTATTTTGTTTAAAATGTAATCCTTTATCTACAAAAACAAACATGCAGAAGGCATTCTAACCACAAAGAGAAACTGAAATCAATTAAAATACAAATTCCATACTTTTCACTCTATTTCTGTTCTGCTCTTGTCTATTTTCAGTCTCCGACCCCCGCCCCCCAACTGGACAGAAGCTGCATGACAAGCTGCCAGCTTCACATCCTACTCCAACTTTTGTCTTGGTGCATTCTTCCATCCACCTCTCTATCCCAGGTAGTTCCTCCCAGTTCCTGTCTGTCATTCTTTCTACATTGATGAGAGTGCAGATGTGAATCTGCAAAGTTACCTCTACCTGGTCATTTTGTAGTTCTAGGAGTCGGAAAGGCTTGTTCATTCTCACACTCATCCATTTTGCACTGTTTATGTATGTGAAAGAAAGGTATTGAGAGACAACTGTTCACTTTAGAGTTTAAGATCAGGAACATACAGAGACAAAGTGGCAAAAGGTTCAGGGCATGTAATTGATGTAAAATGACACAGCCATTCCTAGTGAAATCGTTCATAATGACCTGACCAATGTTGGACAGATTGTGGATTATGTGTTGTCCAGTAATGAACTGTCAATAAGTAGATTGATTCCAGTTACTCAGTAATCCGTGTGCCACAATCATCTTCTTTCCCAGAGAGTGTTTGTAATAAAACTATCCATCCTCTAGCATGTTTAAAATACATTTTGTACAAACACAGCGTGATAGGACATTCAGTAAGAAAGACTGTGATGTGGATATGATACATTATATTTCTTGAAGTATTGCACACTGGCAGACATCTGATGTGAATTTTATTGGTGAGATGTCACCCAGCTAATAATCAATTATATTTGTGAATACAAATGTAGTGCTTCTTTGGAGAAGTGATAAGAAGCCTTTGAATGCTAATTAGGGAAAGAATGCAAATCAGATCTGTTTGGGATCAGCTTTGGTTTACCCTGTTGATTTTTGACAGTTTTCATTGTTGTAGACCAGATAAATTGTTTGCTTAGGCTATTTCCATTCCATGGGGCTCAATCCTTGCATCTTCCGGAATCCACATTACCTCTTTGCATAAAAGTAATACAAATTAAACATGGATCTCTCATTCTTCTATAAACCTATAAAACTATGGGCTCCGTACAAAAACCAGAAGTTATCAGATTTCAAATACAGAGAATTTTGGGTGAAAATCACTCTTGTGTTAGGGTCTGCACAAAGCTTTAAACTCTGTTTAAGCCCCACTGAAGCTTTTAAATCACTTAGACATATGGGGATTAATGAGTACTTGGAATCACATGTGGGTTGTGCAGACCTGGGTGTATTGCACCTCTATTGAGTTTATAAACTGTGAGACTTAAAGCTGTAACTTCAAAAATAATGAATACTGTTATAGTGGTAAGCTAATTTTCTTGACAAAATTAAGATAGAAAAAGGTTCATTCATTCTTTTTCCCCAAAAATTTATTTTCAGTATTGTGCATCTGACTTTTATGTCTCTCAGTGTTCATATTAGGTTGAAGAGCAAGACAAGGTATAGTTAACCATAATGGGCCAAATTCAACTCTGATATAACTTCATTGACTATGGTGGAGTCTATTCTGACTTAGTCATATTCTTGCCACCTGCACTCAAATGAAGGGAGAATTTGATGCAAATGAATACAGCATTGGTTTAGTTAGTTATTTTAACCAGGCTGTCATCCTATTTTTTCATTTTACAGTTAGTCTCAGATTCCAGAATCTTTCTTTACTCTCAAATTTGCTTTCCTCTGCAATGCTTAAATTAGAGGATCCTGTGGAAAACTTTTGGGGAGTCTAGCATGTGAAATTAACAATCATAAATTAAAACAGAAAAAAAAACATTTTTGATGGTTAATACTCTTGGTTGATACTCTTTGAAATACATCAGAAAAAGGTGGTGTTCTCTTCTGAAAGGCAATTTGAGTAAAATAAAACCTGTGAATTTCACAAGCTGAACAATAAGTGTTGAAAAGTATAATTTTTGTGTGACAAAATAATAGGAATCTGGCACTCCAAAGATTGTGCCACAGCAAAGATGCTAATAAATGTAGCTTGCTATTCAAAAAGAAAAAGATACATATCTTCAAAACTATTTTTTTTAAGAATGCTAGTTATTTTGGAGTAGAGGAGAACAGACTTTCAATTCCATAATAGTTTCAGGTATACTATAGGCAAAATTGTGATCTCATGTTTGTACATATCTGAAATAACTGGGTCAGCCTAGTGTCAGAGATCAGAATTTGACCCAATATTTCATCATAGATTCCATTAATACAACTAATTGTTTACATTGGCCTTGTATTATTGCATGTTCATGCACATTGTGCAATAGAGTATCTAAGGTTATTTTGCTCTGGAGTAAAAGTGATGGGCGCCAGGCCTGTGAACTGTGCAGTGCCAAGTCTGAAGTCTGCTATGTGCCCACTCTTACTCAATATTTAAAGGAGAACTGGATAAATTCATGGTGGTTAAGTCCATAAATGACTATTAGCCAGGATGGGTAAGAAATGGTGTTCCTAGCCTCTGTTTGTCAGAGGATGGAGATGGATGGCAGGAGAGAGATCACTTGATCATTGCCTGTTAGGTTCACTCCCTCTGGGGCACCTGGCATTGGCCACTGTCGGCAGACAGATACTGGGCTATATGGACCTTTGGTCTGACCCGGTACGGCCATTCTTATGTTCTTATGATACCATAATTGATTAAAAGGAAGTGGTGAAGAATGGGTAGAGAATGAGCATGTTGGGAAGAAATGAATTTTAGCACAATTCTCATGTTACTAATAATCAGTTAGTGTTCTTCTACTCTCATCAATGTAAGGTCACATTCCTTTGCATTCTCTAGTCTGCTAATCACTTTTTACCTTGTGTTGACGAGTGCTCAGCCTTCAGCACTTGTATAGTGCTAGTTCAAACTCAGTGTTGGGGTTCAGTTTTTGAATATTGAAAACTTAATTAATGGTGCTTAGCAAAGAGGTACCCCAATACCCATTTGTGATGCATAACTGCTGATCTCACCATCCAAACTAAAACTGAGCATACAAAACTAAGGTTTCCTACAAAGTTTGATAAAAATATCATAGAATTCTGGGTCATTATTTGAATCCTGTACAGAGGAAAGAAGTTTGAAGACTTCTGATAGTCTACTGCAGAAAGGAAATAGACAAATTACACAGTGTTGTTCTGCCACAAAATAGCTGTTGAGAATATGTTATAAATTCTGCAGGGTGGGGACCAGGTCATTTCTATATGTTTGTATGACAGCTAGCACATTGTTGGGCACTCCGTGAAGAAATAATAAAAAATATGATGAAGAATCTCATGCTGGGATGTACAAACCCCACCCCAGAAAGAAATGGATTTAAGAGCTACTTTGGGCCTGGCAGCCCCACCCTATCGCACATGCACGTGTGGATTGAAGGAGGAGCTTAAAAGAGGAACAGAGACCAGCTCAGTAGCAAGTGGAAGTGGAGGTGAACAGACCTATGGTCTCTTGACTCCTTGAACATGTGCTGCAGGCAGAGGTGGCTCTAGGCATTTTACCACCCCAAGCATGACAGGCAGGCTGCCTTTGGCGGACCTCCCGCGGCTTGCTGCCCCAAGCACGCGCTTGGCATGCTGGGGCCTGGAGCCGCTCCTGTCTGCAGGAGATTCAGCTGCCTGGGACCTTGAACTGTTTGTGACTACCAGACCCATTGAGAAAAGGGACTTTTTACTCAGAAGGTATGAAATTTATGTTTTATTTACATTGTTTCTTTCCTTTGCCTGTGAAAAGAAAGGGACTGATAGGAAGAAATGCAAGGAAGCAACAGTATAGCACGTTTGGATACAGACCTTTGCTACCTGGGCCCTGAATTTGAAGCTGGTGGAGAGTGTGGGCCTGGGTTTCCCTATCTACCTCTAGAGGGTGCAGAGGGCTGTAAGTCTATCTTGACATGGGAGAATTTGGAGGGGTAAAAAGGCCCCCAAAACAGTGGAATGGGGACCTTGAGACAGAAACTGAAGGAAGATCTCTGTAGTAGCAAAAATGAATCTAGCATAGTGTGACAATAATGGGGATGTTTTAAATAATGATTAACATTGTATCTTGGCCTGCCACTAGCATAGTATTCCTGCACAAAATACAGGGATGTATATTTTAACCTTGGATGCTGTCTAGGTAGCAAAGCCTATCTGCCTGGGTGGGGGGGAGGGAGGAGGAGACTTATTTAATGATCACCTAAGGCTATCCAATTAAGGGTCGTTAGGAGAGATTGCCAGAGCCATTAACCTTACAATGAGTTACTTAAAGAAGTCAATTTGTTTAGCTTTTCAAAAAAAAGGTTGAGAGGTGTTTTGATTAAAGAACACTTCAGCACCTGGTATTATATCTGTAGTCCGGTGGATAAAAGCATAGCAAGAACCAATGACTGGAAGTTAGTCTGACAAATTCAATCTGGTAACAGTGAGTGTTATTACAATTTGAACAAATGGCCAAAAGAAGTTTTGGATTGTCCATCTTTTAATGTGTTCAGCTCAAGGTTGGATGTCTTTCTAGAAGATACGGTTTTATCAAACACAAGTTATTGTGCTCAATACCAAGGATAAAGGTGAAATTATATGGCTTGTCTTATACAGAAGGACAGAATAAATGATCCAATGGTCCCTTTCTGGCCTTAAAACATATGAATTTTGAACACTGTTTGGTTTGCAATGATAAAATTCAACTTGAAATGGTTGAAGGGAATCTACGCACTCTTGTCTTACTAAACAAAGGTATGTGGTGAGTACTGAATGCATCTTTTTTTTTTACTTGTTTACTTAAGATTAAAATAAGAATCTCTTTTCCTTATCTACCTTACTTTCCATATCTTTGCTTGATCAAAAGAGACATTATTACTTGTTAGTGTGTGAGTTTTACAAGGCTTTTATACAGCAAATTGAGAAATAAAGAACTTCAAACCATGCTGGTTTGAAAGAAATGAACATCTTCAACCCACAGCCCAAACACAAAGATGGTTTATCTAGACTATGAAAATGTTACCAGTTGGCTACATAAAGGTAACCTAAGAGAAGATGCACAAAATTAGCCATTTCATTAATGTCGGAGAAAAACTCAGTTCTCGCTTTTTTGTTTGGGTACAGCAGAGTCAGATACTTTATTCTGTTTAGCAGCTACAGCAGGGAGAGAGTGCACTAGGACATAGGGTCTCTCCTTCCTAGACAAGTCTCTCAACAGGTTAACAATTACGGCAAGCATTTATACTTTTGTTACAGACAATAATAAGCAACAGCTGCATTTTGTTTATACATAGGTCATCCTGATATCTTGTTTTTCTCACTTAAGAGACTCCAGTCTACATTTTGTATTATCTACACAAGGTCAAAAAACAACTTCTCACACAGTTCTTTTCCACTCGCCTCACACAATCCTCGCTTCTACAAATCTCGTGTTATTAGGGTTACAGTTAGCCTAACTCTTGCTAACAAAGACTGTCATGCATTAAGATCTCCTACAAATCCCTGTCAGTTCTTTCTGTACTTCCACAGTAAGGATCATTATTATTTATTTACGTATCTGCTATATCATATTCAACTTAACTACAACTCTTAGCAGATTGAGGAAAAGTATCTTCCCCTTCCCAGAATATTCTTACCATGAAAGTAAATAATCCTCCATAATAGAAATTAGAGATGTTAAAAAAAAAATTAGATCACTCCATTGAGATTCATTGACAGTGGTGTCTGAAATGCCACTGGGGACACGTTCGGCCAAATTCTGGTCCAACAGACATTTGTTTAAAGCCAGGGCCACAGGGACTTGCTGGCCGCTGCTTCCCACAGCTCCCATTGGCCAGGAACAGTGAACCCTGGCCACTGGGAACTGTGGACAGCCATGCCTGCAGACGGTCAATGTAAAAGTTGTCTTGCAGCCTGCCAGCAGATTACCTTGACGGGCTACAGGTTGCCCACCCTGCTGTAGTCTCTTCTAGCCATTGGGTTCAGTACTTGCCTTTGTATTGTTTGACGTTATAATAATTTGCTCCTTATTATATCTTCCATGTAAGAATCATTACAGGACTTACTTACAGAACACCCATGTTGTTGTTCCTACTTACAGATAAAGAAACTGAGGTAATGCACTGGTGTGAGATTTAGCCAAGTTCTGTGGCAGAGCTCAGAAAACAATCAGTATTTTGTAACTTCCAGTCATGAGACTGAACATGAATATCCTAAAAGTGCTTAACTTTGGTGTCGCAAATCCAGCAATGCATGCCTGTAAGAGCACTTGTTAAATCACCATACACAATTACTAGTGTGTGAGTTCTCACACGGTTGTTCAGTATTGCCAGCCCCAAGCTTCCAAAAATCATCAACATCAATAAGCCCCCCAAAATCTGGTTTAAAAATAAACTTTTTAAAGTTGGGTCACTTTTATTTGCTTTCTGGTGATGGGGATTTTAGGATTCATGTCTTCCAACAGCTAGCCAAAGACTCAGAAAGTAATAATTTTTGATAAGTACATCAGTAGCAGGAAGCCTACTAAACAACTAGTGGGGCAACTGGAGGATTGAGATGCTAAAGGAGCACTCAAGGATGATAAGGCCATTGCAGAGAAACTAAATGAATTCTATTCAGAGTAGCAGCTGTGTTAGTCTGTATCCGCAAAAAGAACAGGAGTACTTGTGGCACCCTAGAGACTAACAAATTTATTTGAGCATAAGCTTTTGTGGGCTACAGCCCACTTCTTCGGATGCATAGAATGGAACATATATTGAGATATATATACACATACAGAGAGCATGAAAAGGTGGGAGTTGTCTTACCAACTCTGAGAGGCCAATTAAGTAAGAGAAAAGAACTTTTGAAGTGATAATCAAGATAGGCCAGTACATACAGTATTCTCACACTTCTTATAGTCCTCTCATGGATTAGTAACTGATTAAAAGATAGGAAACAAAGGGTAGGGATAAATGGTCCATTTTTAGAATGAAGAGTGGTAAATAGTGGTGTCCCCCCCCCCAGGAGTCTATACTGGGACCAATCCTATTCAACATATTAATAAATTATCTTGAAAAAGGGGTAAACTGTGAGGTGGCAAAATTTGCAGATGATACAAAGCTACTCAAGATAGTCAGGCAGACTGCGAAGAGCTACAAAGGGATCTCACAAAACTGGGAGCCTGGGCAACAAGATGGCAGATGAAATGTAATGTTGATAAATGCAAAGTAATGCACGTTGGAAAACATAATCCCAACTATACATACAAAATGCTGGAGTCTAATTTAGCTGTTACCACTCAAGAAAGAAGATCTTGGGGTCATTGTGAATAGTTCTCTGAAAACGTCCACTCAGTGTGCAGCAGCAGTCAAAAGAATGAACAGAATGTTGGAAATCATTAAGAAAGGGATAGGTAATGAGAGAGAAAATATTGTATTGCCTCTATATAAATCCATGGTACACCCACATCTTGAATACTGTGTGCAGATGTGGTCACTCCATCTCAAAAAAGATACTGTATATTGGAATTGGAAAAGGTTCAGAAAAGGGCAACAAAAGTTATTAGGGGTATGGAATGTCTGCCTTATGAGGAGAGATTCATAAGACTGGGACTTTTCAGCTTGAAAAGAGATGCCTAAGGGAAGATATGATTGAGGTCTATACAATCATGACAGGTGTGGAGAAAGTAAATAAGGAAGTGTTATTTACTCCTTCTCATAACACAAGAACTGGGGGTCACCAAATGAAATTAATAGGCAGCAGGTTTGAAACAAACAAAAGGAAGTATTTCTTCACACAACACACCGTCAACCTGTGGAACTCTTTGCCAGAGGATGTTGTGAAGGTCAAGACCATAACAGGGTTCAGAAAGGAATTAGATAAATTCATGAAGGATAGGTCCATCAATGGTTATTAGCCAGGATGGGCAGGAATAGTGTCCCAAGCCTCTGTTTGCCAGAGCTGGGAATGAGTGACAGGGAATGGATCATTTGATGATTACTTGTTCATTCCCTCTGGGGCACCTGGCATTGGCTACTATCAGAAGGCAGGATATTGGGCTGGATGGACCTCTGGTCTGACCCAATATGGCAGTTCTTATGTTTTTAAGCTTTGGAGACTGCCAGTGAAATAAGGACCACAGTTTGACAACTGGTGAGATACATTTTACATTATATATGTCAGAGAGACACTTGTAATGCAGTACATATACAGAGAGAAGGCTCTTTGTGTTCTTTAGGTATAGCTCTGTATTAGAGAAGGTTGGACTCCCAATGGGTGAGCTCAGGGAGAGATTGTACTTCTTTGTGAATTCTCTAGTATGCATGCTGCACCACACTTGGTAACTGGACAGCATTCTCCCTTGCCATGCCAGCCTATCTCCATGGGCCAATGCAAAGTGTATAGTAGGCCCATGGTTCTTTCTCTTCCCCTTTCCAAAAAGGTGATGTATGTCTTGAGGTTTCATTGAGGGACTTGTCCAAGCTCTCCCTGTAATTAAGAGATGGTAGGGCAAGGAAACTTGTGGGGAGGGATGAGGTCTCCTTTTACCACCAGACACACACACACACATCCCTGTGCAAGGACTAGCCACATCAGAAAGACAGAAGGAGAAACACATACATGGAAGCAGTGTAAATTTATCTACTACAGTATTGTTAGTTTCCTCTTTTGTAACTGCCAGCTGTTGGGCCCAACATTTTGTAACTGCCAGCTGTTGGGTCCAACATTAATAATAATAATTTTTCGATCTGGCAGGACTTGCATCGTTTTGAGGAGTTCTTAGAATACAAACATGTTGTACAATATCCATGGGGCCAGATCTAATGCATCCAAAGGTGCTGAGGGAATTGGCTGATGTGATTGCAGAGCCATTGGCCATTATCTTTGAAAACTCATGGCAATCGAGGGAGATCCCAGATGATTGGAAAAGGCAAATACCGTGCACAGCTTTGAAGAAGGGGAATCCAGGAAACTACAGACCAGTCATGGATTATGTCCTCAAGACATCCATTTTGAAGCATTTGGAGGAGAGGAAGGTGATCAGGAACAGTCAACATGGATTCACCAAGGGCAAGTCATGCTTGACCAATCTGACTGCTTTTTATGATGAGATAACTGGCTCTGTGGATATGGGGAAAGCGGTGGACATGATATACCTTGACTTTAGCAAAACTTTTGATACCATCTCCCACAGTATTCTTACCAGCAAGTTAAAAAAGTATGGATTAGATGAATGGACTATAAGGTGGATAGAAAGCTGACTAGATCATCAGACTCAACAGGTAGTGATCAATGGCTTGATTTCTAGTTGACAGCCGGTATCAAGCGAAGTGCCCCAGAGGTCTGTCCTGGGGCTGGTTTTGTTCAATATCTTCATTAATGATCTGGATGATGGAATGGATTGCACCCTCAGCAAGTTTGTGGATGACACTAAGATTAGGGGAGAGGTAGATATGCTGGAGGGTAGAGTTAAGATTCAGAGTTACCTAGAGAAATTGGAGGATTGAGCCAAAAGAAATCTGATGGGGTTTAACAAGGACAAGTGCAGAGTCCTGCATTTAGGAAGGAAGAATCTTATGCACTGCTACAGACCGGGGACCAAGTGGCTAAGCAGCAGTTCTGCAAAAAAGGACTTGGGGATTACAGTGGACGAGAAATTGGATACGAGTCAACAGTGTGCCCTTGTTGCCAAGAAGGCTAACGGCATATTGGGCTGCATTAGTAGGAGCACTGCCAGCAGATCGGTGGAAGTGATTATTCCCCTTATTCAGCACTGGTGAGGCCACATCTGGAGTATTGTGTCCAGTTTTGGGCCCTCCCTTATAGAAAGGATGTGGACAAATTGGGACAGTGCAGTGGAGGGCAACGAAAATGATTAGAGGGCTGGGGCACATGACATAGGAGAGGCTGAGGGAACTGGGTTTATTTAGTCTGCAGAAGAGAAGAGTGAGGGGGGATTTGATAACAGCCTTCAACTACCTGAAGCGGAGGTTCCAAAGAGAACAGAGCTAGGCTGTTCTCAGTGGTGGCAGATGACAGAACAAGGAGCAATGGTCTCCAGTTGTAGTGAGGGAGGTCTCGGTTGGATATTAGGAAAAACTATTTCACTAGGAGGGTGTTGAAGCACTGGAATAGGTTACCGAGGGAGGTGGTGGAATCTCCATCCTTCAAGGTTTTTAAGGCCCAGCTTGACAAAGCTCTGGCTGGGATGATTTAGTTAGAATTGGTGCTGCTTTGAGCAGGGAGTTGGACTAGATGACTTCCCGAGGTCTCTTCCAACCCTACTTTTCTATGATTCTATGAATATACACACTCACATACATCAGTTAAGGGAAAGAATGTTCAAACCCTCCAACACTAATGAAATCTTTAAAGTATAATCTGGCAGTAATTTATCAGCTATCAGGAATCCAGAACTGCAACAGCCATACTGTGTTTTTTCCCAGTACAGCTTAAAGAGATGTGTTTTCTTTTTCATTACTTACAGGGGACAGATTGGGGATATTAGATGGATGATACAATAAAAAGCCTGCCTTTCTTAAACTGCTTATGACTCCCATTTTCTTTTAAAGGACACTGTCCAGACATACTTCATAATTGTGGACAATATCTTTTATATCTCTGTATTATGCTTTACAATCAGCAATACACTCTTGGGGAATTTGAAAGTAAAGTGTGTTTTGTTACAGAAATATTTTTTGCCTCATCACACCTGCATATGAGTTTTATTGTGGGGATGATCCTAAACCTTGGGTTATTGGCATGCATCATTATTATTTTTGATAAAGAACTTTTAAACACACTTTTAAAAAAATATAATTTGGGGGTCTCTACATCTTTCTGTGATATATAGTATCATTATATAGTTCTGTGGGTCACACTCTCTTTGCACTAATGTGGGAGTTAACAGGGATACAAATATGGGGCCAACTCAGACATGCTTTCTGTGGGATTAATTTAGGTGCGTTCATTTGTACTTATATTTAGTTGATTTGTGTACCAAGGCTAATGGAAGGTTACCTGACTTCAGTCTTAGAATGGTAAACTGTGATAATTATTGCCCAGTCCTACAAGGTGCTGAGTACTTCTGATTGGGTGTTAAGAATCATCCACATCTTCTGTACAGGCCAAAAAAGTTATGAAGAGAGAAGAACATGTGGTAAAATCTGCACAATGTCTGTGCCAGAACTTTGCATTCTGTGGCTTGACGCTATGCACGGTTTTTGGTTAAGAGAACGCAGTGCTCTTATTTAGCTATTATCATTGCAATTGCTCCATTTTGAGTCTAAATATCAATAATACAACTGTATGCAGTTTAGTTATAGCTGTGTCAGTCCCAGAGAGACAATTAATATCTTTTACTTGACCAACTTCTGTCCAGAAAGTTGGTGTTAGTGTGGGAGTGTTCCAGAGAGAGTTTAACGGTGGTGGTTGTTGAAGTTGTGGCAGAAATCTATGAGGGAGTTTCAGCCATCTGTTCAGAGGATGAAAATATCATTGATGTATCTCAGGTAAAGCTTTGGTTTTGTGGTCCATTTGTCCAGCATTTGTAGTAAAGCTGTAATGTAAGAAGGCAGATTTCTACAGATATGGGCTATAACAGGGACTGGCAGTACGGTGCGATGTTATAAAAGTCAAAATCAATTTTCAAATAAATATTTATTAACTCTAGCAGTTGTATTGAGTCTGTCAGTGATTGCACCCGTAGCTTACATTTTGTTTCTTTAAAAATGTGTAAAATCTTTGCTAGAAAAGAATTGTTAAGCAAACTCTTTGGAGATCTGTATCCACAGTACATGGAATGATTTTCCATAGTCACATCTGCATCCAGTCCAATCTATGCTTTCCCTTTGAAGAAAATATGATTACATTATTCATGTGAAATCCAGTGGACAAAATACTGAGGTCTTTACTCAGGTAAACTCCTGTGAGCTTCAAAAACCATGTTGGAAAACTGAGCCATAATGTGGCTCAATTTGTTTTGGAGAGGAATTCAAAATCAGTTCAGCATCTCATACACTCATCCTGACTTAGATGCTGCATTGAGTTTAGATGAATAGAAATAAAGAAGTATTGCAATACAGTAAGAAAATATTATCCCTAACTGAAAATCTTTAAATTCCCCATTCCTTCTGGATCTAAAAGACTAATTTTCTGCTCTGGAGTAAATCAGGAGTAGCTTCATTAGCATGACACTGGCATTAAACTAATATAAGAGAAAAGTCAATCACTGGAACAATTGCACACGTTTCCTTCTTTGCTCCTTGAATTGTACTTATTACATTAGCTTTTGTCTAGAGAATTTCAGATGCACATCAATGTTGAATGCCTTTCCAAATCCACTGTCAAGAGAAATAAATACTTTTAGAATGATTGATTGATTTGGGGGGAGGAAAAAGTACAAATAATAAGCAAGACAGCAACATACAATTTTATTTTCAGAAAATAGCCTAAAATCTGTGACTTACCCTCCTGGGGAGATCTGAGGGATCATAAGATTTAGTGAACTGGAAATAGAGTGCTTTTCTGCTTTGAGTAATGTTAGGACTTCCAAGGGCTTGGGGGTAATGCGACAAGCAGACACACAGGAATTTATATTTATTCCTCAGCAAGAACATTTAATATCCTATCTTCCCAGGGCCGAAACACTTTAATAGAAGCTTCTTATCCAAAAGCTTGTCACAGGGGTTCTGAAAGTTATGATATTTGAAACACTGATAAAGACTGAGAAGGTTAATGTGAGATGAGGGTCTAGAAGAGATCTCGGTTACTAGAAGATTAGAGATTGCAGACAACCTGCAGTGAATTACAATTTACAGAAGAGATTTCTGATTCAATTCACTTCAATGAAGCACTGAGGGTAGTGTATTGCTCTAAGGGACTTTTATCTTGTGAACAACTGTCTAGCATACTAGTGAGCAACTTTTAGTCTATGCATAAAACCATTTCAAATGTACCACCTGGCAAAACACTCTTAAAGAGTATTTTCCCATTGAAATTAATTAATAGTGAGTGCATGATACTAAATACTGAGGGCCAGATCCTCTGCTCTTGTTGTAAATAGTTATAGTTCCTTTGTCTTCAGTGGAAATACTGAGGATCTGGCTGTATATATTTATATATATGCTATTCTTACCTTCGTATGGGATTCAACATTTTAACATTACAATGCATTTTAGTTTGAACCCAAACTTTAGTATTGTTTTGGCACTCTAGTCTTCTTCTTTCTCCCATTCCCCAGCCTGGGCCTCTAAGCTGCACTAGATCTGCTTTGCTTTTGTATTTTTCTAGAGAAGTCAGGGAAGTATTCATTAAGCATCCTGTGTTCACTTTCCAGAACACTATGCAGGGGGGAAGGAACCCAAACATTTGTATAAGTTTTTAGGCTATTACACCACTGTGCATGGAGGTCAGACTCTCGGCTTGAAATGACTATGGCTGCTCTATAAGATACATCTGTCATTTATATATATGTAGACTTCTGCATTCAGTAGAACCTTAGAGCTGCAAACACCAGAGTTACAAACTGACCGGTTAACCAGACACCATGTGAAACCGGAAATAACCGATCAGGCACCTGCCCCAAAAATATACACTGTACTGTGTCTGTATTGCATCTTAAAGGTCAGCACATCTGGGCTGCCTGTCCCTACCCCATCCCAAGTGTGAGCCACTTACATCTAGGAGTGAAGATGCTGGGGCTGCTAGCCCAAGGCAGTCTGCAGAACAGGAGCAGCACTAGGGTCTACGCTGCTTTCACCCTGACCCCTTCCCTGTTCGGGAGGGGAGTGTTGTTTTCACTCCTCTCCTTCCCCATCAGGGAGGAGGACAAGCTTGCAGTTCAACCCAGGGATGTCCGAGACCAATACAGGTTCAAGTAAGTTTTTGATCAAGTGAGGAAAATCAGAACGTGACAGGATTGAAAGTTCAAAACCACATGGCCGTTTATTGATGGGGCATAACTTGCAACTTGGGCTGGGGAGGAGCACTTTTACCAACTAACAATACTATTGGAACGAGAATATTTACACAACTTGAAACAATCTATTTACAACCAACAACAGGAAACCAAATGATCTGTGATTAACTGCTTACCAGAAATTAGAGCAGATACACCAAACTGAGTAAACTATATACATTAACCAAACATTGTAAAGTACAACAATTAACCACAACAGTAATTAATACAACAATTTAACTTTCATATACTATATACATAACATGGTACCAAGTCAAATAGGGGAAAAAGGAAGAAGCTAAGCAGACAGAGTATTTACAGCAATTAGAATGCATATACCACACTCCAGGCGCAGCTGACCAGCAGTACAGACACCAAGAGCATGATGAATTGGCGGGAAATAATCCGTAATGACATGACCCGAGCAGGCTAAATCCACAGGAGACCCTTCTGGCTGAAAGGGTGATCAGACCTTCCAGCTAACATGCGGATACTCCTGCAGATTTTGGCGTGAGACATGGTTTTATTCGAAGGCTCTTACTTGTGTCAGCATCTGATTGGTCCCTAGCTCCTTCACCTTCCAGGTTCCGAGCTGGAGCCCTCCATGTAAACAGGTTCTGCACACAACACACTACCCTTATGCACACGGCACGCTGGTATTTTTGCACAAGGCACTAGCCTGACCCCTAGGTACCCAGGCAAAAAGAACAGGAAAATGCACACGGCACTTTAATGTAGCACACCGCACTATGATGTTGCACACGGTACCAATGTGACCTTTTGACTGACAATTGGCCAAGCAAATGCCATGTTTGAGCATAGGCTTTAGGGCTGCGACATGCCCCCGTGGCCGATTGGTGGTCCATTACGAGAGGGTCAGCTCACGCCTAGGAAGGGGGGCGAGCCTAGGTAAGGGACAAAAAGAATTTAGACAGAGGGCTCGGTGTCCAACTGGTCGTCAGCTGACTGGGAGGTGGAGTATGTAGCTTGAACAGGTAATGCAGATACAGCTCTAACCACCAAAGCTTTGGTACACACAAGACTTAAACAGAAAACAACAATAACAACTCCTGCAGCAATTAACCAGTATTTAAAGGATTGTGCCCATTGTCCAAGTCCCCAGCCTGATAAAGTAGTTTGCCACCAGTTCCAAGATTGGCTTTCCTCGTGGATGCGGACAGCCAGAGATGATAACTGTTGGGTAATGGCGGAGATGTTATTCCATCCGGGACGCAGGTGAAGGCAACATTGACTTTTGAAGCGAGAATCAAGGTTCTCTAAGGCTTCACAAAAGTCCTAATGCAATAAAGTTTGTATCATTAGGCGATTCTGCTCAGTATATTCAGGTAGCACAGTGAGAGAATTATCAACCTGTTGGAATCCAAGAGCTGTGAGATTAGTGAGTGTTTCTAAATTTGTGGACAGACTGCGGAGCTGGTCGAGAGTGAAAGCATAACTAAGGGGATTAAACTGTACATAACCCCAAAAAAGTTTCTCAGTGGCGGATTTTAGACGGGTCCACCATGTGAGTTATTAAGGGTGGCTAAGGTGAACTCAAATGCCTGGCAATACCAATTAGGGGAAGTTGACCGTTGCCAATTGGTGTGATCATCACAATTATATTGTGTACCACACCAATTACAGAGGTGTAGAGGCATATAGAAATGAGAGCAGTTGGGATATGTCCCCCGGGAAAGGAGAGAGTCAGGACCCAAAAACACAAAACAGGGACTGGCAGGAGGTTTGGGATCAAACATGGAGATGGGGTGCTAGGAGTTTCAAATCGGTCCGACTGGGAACAAATATCGCCAGGGCCAATCAGGGTCATCACACCGGGAGGCAGGTTCCTTGCGAGACACATTTTTAATGGGTAGGAACTTAAAAGAAAAAGGGGACCCCCGGGAGTGGATAGGGGGTTAGAACATACTACACAATGGTGATTTGGGGGAATGGAAGAAATATCGCCTGAATTAGCAGTCAGAAGTTCCTGACGGGCATAGGCTAGGACCCAGTTCACCAGAGGGTTTGGATGTGGGTGATGCAATTGCGAGCAAACCTGAAACGAGAAAAAGAAAAATAGGACGAGCCCTAGGGCAGGTCCCATTATGACCGCCGGCTAAGCCAGTTATGATGGACCAGCCGGGTTTCTGATTGGCCGGTGCACACAACGTGCGAGGATGGGTACAAGCAAGGTGGGAGGCAACTAAAATTATTCCTTGAACTTCAGCTAGTTAGGCTGAGGCATGACTTGGGAGAAGTTCAGCTTGGAACGTTTAACATCGCTGACAAAGAATACCAGCGCGGGGGCAGGGGGCCATGCCCCCGTCAGATACGATTCATGGGCTAAACGCACTAAGCTCAGCTAGATTGAGATCTTCCTCAACTATAGAACTTAAACATAATACCCAAAGGCCTCCTGGTTATTAAAGGTGACTAAGGGAAAATACGGACTGGGATCATTAGACAGGGTGTTGGCTGCCATTATGCACTCGGTCTTGTGCTGTTTTCCTGGTGTGGGTCCTCCGAGCGATCCTCCCACCCCAAGGTTATGGCCAGCTCTCTTTGTTGTACAGGGCTTAATTTACGAGTGGCATCCTTGCTAAGCTCCCCTTTATTGAGTAGAAACCCGAAGATTTTTTGTTCTATATAAGAACGTTTGGAACGCTTGGGCTTAGTCCCGGGGGTTACTGTGTCTGTGGTTGTCACGGATGGTTGAGAGGGGAAAACTGGTTTCTGGGGTGGGGATGGCTCCAGGTCAATATGTGACCATTGACTATAGACTGCATTTAAAGTAGTAAGGTCCTGTGGCAGAATCAGGTGCCAGCCTTTGCAGTCTGGGTTCCCAATAATAGTGCGGAGGGATTTCAATCGCACCAGCATAGCCTCAACGAGACTGAAAGTTTCCTCTAACTCCTGAATGAGCTGAATTACTTGCTCGAGCGCAGGGCCCCCGCTTGGGAATCTCGGGGGCTTAATGATGGACAGAGAGGTCCCCCCGACCACCTTCCATAAACGCACCAGATCAGTCCCAGCACGAGCTTCCTCTGACTTGGTACAAGTCGGCTGATAACTGGCCTCTTTGGGGGTTAGCTGGAGGCCCATGTGACATGTCAGGCGGCAACCTGCAGCACCGATAGACAAGCTAACAGTGTAAGTCTGGCTCCCAATAATGTAATTCCAACTAATTGCCTCGGGGTGCCCCCGATCAAGCAAGACATGACATTGAAGATGATTAAACTCATAATCGGGGGTTTTGTCAGTGACCTTGGTTCGCCACGGACAATTAAAGTGCACGGGTGACAGGGAACAATTTTCCTCACTCGATCCTGTTTGTGACGCCATGTCCGAGACCAACACAGGTTCGAGTAAGTTTTTGATCGAGTGAGGAAAATCAGAACGTGACAGGATTGAAAGTTCAAAACCATGTGGCCGTTTATTGATGGGGCATAACTTGCAACTTGGGCTGGGGAGGAGAGCTTTTACCAACAAACAATACGTGAGCCCTCCACGTAAACAGGATCTGCACACAGCACACTACCCTTATGCACACAGCACGCTGATATTTTTGCACAAGGCACTAGCCTGACCCCTAGGTGACCAGGCAAAAAGAGCGGGAAAATGCACACGGCACTATAATGTAGCACACCGCACTGCGGTGTTGCACACGGTACCAATGTGACCTTTTGACCGACAATTGGCCAAGCAGACACTGTGTTTGAGCATAGGCTTTAGGGCTGTGACAAGGGAAAGAAGCTGCCTGGAAGGAAGCTGCGGGCACTGAGGAGGGAGTTCAGCTGCTGCTGGAACTGGAGCCCAAACCACGCTTTGTTCAGAGTTCCGAACATTTCAGAGTTATGGACAACCTCCATTTCCGAAGTGTCCTGAAGATTCTCCTGTAGTTGATAATAGGTGTAACATATTAGTTTGCGAATTGCCCACAGCTGAATGAGTGTAAGAGAAAATATGCACTAATATCTGAACTGCAAGGGCCAGATTCTGTCACCTTTGCCCATACTGCACAGCACTTACTACAAAAATAATCCCATTGAAATGAGGTGAACTACATGTCTTGTGAGGTATGAGAATCTGCTCCTAAGCAAACTCTCAGCTTTGCATATACTGGGAACAAGTGACCTTCCTGAACTTTATGGCAAATAAGTGGATGTCATCAGGTTTCACACTACTCTAAAACATCACCCATGAAGAAACAATTTAGCTGTTCCTGTACATTTTTGTAGCAATTTCCCAAAGTTCTTTGTACAAACTAACTGATGCTGTTTTTCTACCAAACTCTAAATAAAAAAATGTAGAAGCCTATGTTAAGTTTCCCAGTTTCACATTTGGACACACATTTGCATTAAAGTGCCAAATGCTGGCTTCAATTGTTTAGGCAATTTAAATTAAGCATCCACATTTGAAAATTGGGCTCTCTATATCTGTGTATGGACAAGACCTGACTATATAAATCCTCAGCGTAACCTGAGAATGATGATCGCTTGTGCAGTCCCAGTTAATATTAATAGCACTGGTGAGGCATCAGCTAGAGTACTGTCAAGTTCTGGGCACCACACTTTAGGAAAGATGTAGACAAACTGGAGAGTCCAGAGGAGAGCAACAAACATGATAATTTTTTTAGAAAAGTTGACCTATGAGGAAAGGTTTAAAAAAACGGGCATGTTTATTGATAAAAGTAGACTGGAGGTGTCATGGTATAATTCCCCACTCTGAACCTTAGCGTCCAAAAGATGGGGCACCAGCATGAATTCCTCTAAGCTCAATTACCAGCTTACTACTTGTAGCGCTGCCACCAACCAGGAATTCCAGTGCCTGGTACACTCTGGTCCCCCCAAAACCTTGCCAAGGGACCTCCAAGACCCAGTCCCTCTGGATCTTAACACAAGGAAAGTAAACCCTTTCCCTCACCGTTGCCTCTTCCAGGCTTCCCCTCCTTGGGTTACCCTGGAAGATTACTGTGATTCAAACTCCTTGAATCTTAAAACAGAGAGGAAAATTCACCTTCCCCCCTCCTTCTCTCTCCCCCTCCCAGACTCTCCCTGAGAGAGAAAGTAATCCTAACACAGAGATAAAATTAACCTTTCTCTCCCCCTTCCCTCCTTCCTCCCCACCAATTCCCTGGTGGATCCAGACCCAGTCCCCCGGGGTCTCACCAGAATAAAAAAACAATCAGGTTCTTAAACAAGAAAAGCTTTTAATTAAAGAAAGAAAAAACAGTAAAAATTATCTTTGTAAATGTAAGATGGAATATGTTACAGGGTCTTTCAGCTATAGACACTGGGAATACCCTCCCAGCCTAAGTATACAAGTACAAATTAAAATCCTTTCAGCAAAATACACATTTGAACTCCTTCCAGCCAAATACACATTTGCAAACAAAGAAAACAAACATAAGCCTAACTCGCTTTATCTACCTAGTCCTTACTATTCTGGACATATAAGAGACTGTATCAGAGAGATTGGAGAGAAACCTGGTTGCACGTCTGGTCACTCTCAGAACCCAGAGAGAACAACAACCAAAAACTAACAGCACACACAAAAAAACTTCCCTCCCTCAAGATTTGAAAGTATCCTGTCCCCTGATTGGTCCCCTGGTCAGGTGACAGCCAGGCTCACTGAACTTGTTAACCCTTTACAGGCAAAAGAGATATAAAGTACTTCTGTTCTATTAACTCCTACTATCTGTTTATGACAGGAGGGGAGACTTTTTAACAGCCCTTAATGCATCTGAAGACTTTTAAAAAAAGAGGACACTGATCAATTGTTTTGTGTATTCACTGAAGGTAGGACAAGAAGTAAGCAGCTTAATCTGCAGCAAAGGAGATTTAAGTTGGACATTAGGGGAAGCTTTCTAACTACAAGGATAATTAAACACTAGGATGGGCTTTGCCAGTCACACTGAATGTATTGCTGTTCTATTTTAGTGGGAGAACAGCATCATTTGCAAACAAAAGAGCTTTTTCATGACTCTATTACTGTTACACACACACACACACACACACACACACACGTCTTCTGACATCCTTAGACCTGTGGACTGTTGGCCCAAAAGCCAATGCACAGAACAGTCAATTTAATGAAAAGATGGCAGAAAAAGAGATAGATTAAGCCACCTTTCCACCTCTGGGAATCTAGGCTGCTTTGGGGACCAACATAGCTAGTGCTCTTGGAACTGATCCAGTTTATGGCAGTCTCCCCCACAATTACCAATGGATTGTTCTGCAGCCCAGGATAAACAGAGTGCAAAGAGTTCCTCACCACATCCCCTCTCACTTCTGGCAGCAACTCTATGCTGGTGGAAGTGTGGGAGACAATCCTGTATCATCCCTAGACTGGAGATATTCTTCTTCCCATCTCCTCGTTATAGCTCCAGGTGGGATAAAGAGATCTTTGGAGGGACACATTCTCACATGCAGTCTTTTAACAGCCTCTTTATATTCTTAACATTTAAAAAAAACTGATTGAAAATATTCTAAGACAAAACCTCTTTGTTATAACTTCATACAAAAATATTCTTTCTCTGTGGGTTTCTAGTTAAGTGAATGTCTAATATATTGAGTTGGACATAAATCAGCTAGCAGATTGACTTCTTTAAAACACTGTAATCTAGCAGAATATTTTTAATTAACTTAAAAAAAGATTTTTGACTGGTGGAAGCTTCTGTGCTTTTCCTCTGCCCCTTTTGCTCTTTTCAAGGCAGCAGTCTGATTATTCCAGCATGAAATTATGTCAGTTGCAGGATTCAGTGCTGGTGCCATGTTCTGCCCGCCTAGCAGAGGATCCTGATAAGAGTATTAAGCAGTCAGTCTTCCCCACTCCCACTGCCCTCATCCATCATTCTGAGAACAATCAATGTGTAACTGCAGCACATTGCTAGCTCCTGTTCACTCAAAATGTACTGTAAGAACATGACTTTTTTCACAAACTCAGGGCCCATAGCACGCAATATTATCTTTAAAGAATTCTTGGCAGCTAGAAGTACATGATAATTGGACCACAGATACTTCAGGATGCTTGATGCATTTAGTATGAAATAGGCATTGATGTCTAAAAATGAATGATGGGTGTATTGGCTGGTCTTATTTTCCTTTGATATAAATAATTACTATAATTTAGCTGGTGTAAATCAGTGTAGTTCCATTGATTTTCCACCGGAACTACACTGATTGCACATCAGATGAAGAACTGCACTCATATTTTTGTATTTAACAAAAGAGGTTGTCCTACAGGGCAGCATATATTGCTCTCTATAAATAGATCTAACAAACATGTTATTCTGAATCATAAAATTGACAAATTACCAGATTATCACTGGAAATGTTGGCACGTTGCTGCTGGAAACTCTAAATGAACTTGGAAAGGGATATCCCCCATAAACACATCAACTTAATGCACAAAAAAAACCCAACTAAACTTCTTTATGTCCAGCAGGTTACTTGATATTTTACTAATTAAACAACAACAAAAAATATTAAAGCTCCTGAAAGTAATCTTGTGTGTATTGCTTCCTGGCTATAACTGCTCTTTGACCTTGTGCTACTTTACTTTACTTGACATTGGAATGGCTATTTTTTAAATTTCAAAAATGATTGCTCTTCTGGAGGAATTCTTTGACAGACACATCAATGAGACTGGCAATACTCTGTGAAGGGTAGTGGCCATGGATGGTCTTCCATCTGCCAATCATTATTAAATGCACTTTTGACAGGAAAGAGTCTAGAGTAGCAATTTTCTTTCCTCCTCCATTTTCCGCCCATAGACACACGCTTTCTCCACTGCTTTTACTGATGTTTTAACTTGTATATCTCCTCAGCCCACACAAAAACATTTTTTCTTGATGTTTACTCAAAAGCTAAGGTGGTGGAATATTGGGGTCTTTGTGGAAATATTGACAGGTGAACAATATTCCGAACTGTCTTTTCATTTTAAATAGATTATATTGCTTTGAAAAATAGAAATTTATCACTAGATTATTAAATGTATTTAAGTGCCTAAAGATGCAGGTAGGTAGTGCCTAAGCAAGTTGAGCAACTAACTCCCATTAACTTCAATGGGCGTCAAGCACCTAACCCGCTTAAGCACTTTTGAAAATCCCACTGCACCTGTCTGCATCATTATGCACTTAAATGCCTTCTAAAATCTGGCCCCAAAAGCCTAATCCTGCAAATCCTCATGACTCCGAGTAGTTGCATAGAAAGCATGATTATAGGATCAGACCCAAGAAGAGAAAAGAAAAATATTATGCATACAGATATCTACTAACGCCGAGAAAATCAAAACAGGTCTGCTGCTGGACTTGTCCTTCTCTCAAACTCAGATTATGGCAACATTACAGCCCCTGTCAGCATAATTTGTGTCATTCAGGGGTGTGTCTAAACCACTCTGCTGAGCAACATAAATTACACTGACATAAGCGCTCATGTGCACAATGTTCTGCTGTTTGCAGAGATGGTTTTATTATGGAAGCGAGAGAACTCTCTCCAGTCAGCATAAACCAGCGGTGCAACCTGCGGCCCATCAGGGTAATCTGATTGCGGGCGGGGAAACATTTTGCTGACGTTGACCCTCCGCAGGCACAGCCCCCCACAGCTCCCAGTGGCTGGGGTTCGCTGTTCCTTGTCAACGGGAGCTGTGGGAAGCAGTGGTACAGCTGTGGCACTGTACGTGTAGCCATGCCCTCTGGCTATGTCTTCCCTGTAAGCTATGGATGTGCTACATACTTGTGCTATCCCTAGCGTGAGTATGCGTACACCAGCAGGGAGATACACCCCTAGCTTGCGGTGTAACCATAACCTAAACCAGAGGTCTCCAAACTGTGGGGTTTGCCCACCTCAGGGGGCATGGAAGAATGTTTGGAGAGTGTGATGGGGTGAAGGCCAGACCCCAAGGGGGGCGTGGAGACAGCGCCACCCAGCCCTACTCCACTCCCAGCTCTGCTCTGGCCTCTCCCCCAGCCACAGCTCTGGCTCCCGGTTCTGCAGCCAGCCATGGCACTACACCCAGCCCCGACTCTGCTGCTGGCCCCAGACCCACCCCCAGCTGCAGTTGCAGCTTTTGGCCCCCTTACTCCTGTCCATGCCCTCCTCCTGGAGCAAAGGCCTCTTTCCCAGCCCCAGCTCTGGTGGGAGTGGCACAGATGGAGCAAAGGGGGACATAACCCTGAAAGGTTTGGGGACCCCTGATCTAAATTAACAGCTCCAAAGAGACTACACTCTAACTAAAGAAGAAAGACAAACTATCATTTTCCCCATTTGACAAATATGGTAACAAGTCACTGAGAAATTAATGATTTGCCAAAGATCACACCAGGCGTCTAGTGCAAAGCCAGGAATTTAACTCAGATCTACTGAGTTCCAATCTAGTGCCTTAAACACAAGATTATCTCTCACTGTACCCATCTGCCATGCCCAACCTAACTTGGCCTAAAAATTTTCACCAGAAGCCCACACTTTAATGTTGGATGCTTATTCCTAATGATAGTTTCTGAATTACAATGAATGCCTTATAATGCATCATCTCTGCTTTGGAGGGTCTCTTCTATCCATATGGAAGGTGAGATTTTATTCTTTATCAGCAATCAGACTATTGTTGAAAAGATAATGGACAGAGATTGATAACAAATGCTGTCTGTTCTTAAAGCTGTCAGATAAGTTATAGAAATTGCAAGTCTTTGTCTGGTACAGATTATTTCCTTGTAAAGAATCTGAGTTACTATATTTTGTGTTTAAGGGAAACTGGCACTCCAACTATCTTCCATACTATTTCTTCTTACAGAAGAAAAAATCAATGAGGACCTTGTAATTTATGAACTATGTATGTGGTGCAGGCCATTTTTCTTACATAAAATTTCTACCTTAATGCTGCCTGAGCATTTAAGACATAGATCATCTGCAGTCTGATTGCACTGAGTTTTCCACAGCAATGGACTCTATATCATCAGATAACAATATCCCTTGTCCTCTTCCAGAGGATACACACATACAAGATAAAGGTATTGGAAGAATATTTGTTAGGACTGCATAGAATAGAACCTGTGTCTGTTGGCAAATGGAACTGGTTTAGTCACAGGGACTCAAAGAATGCAGCTGTAACTTAAATAACTCACATACCGTCAGGGTGACCAGAAGTCCTGATTTTATAGGTACAGTCCTGATTTTTGGGTCTTTTTCTTGTATAGGCTTCTATTACCCCCCACCCTTGTCCTGATTTTTCACACTTGCTGTCTGGTCACCCCACATACAGTAGACGTATCATCATTATATCCAGATGACAGTGGGTTCAACTCACATACTCATCCTCTCACTGGAAAGCACTGGGAATGCCATGGAGGCAAAATGTTCAGACTGGAATTATTTCCACCGACCTGAAGAGATTCATAGATTCAAAGATCAGTAGGGACAATTGTGATCATCTAGTCTGACCCCCTGTGTAACTTAGGCCATAGAACCTGCAGCAATTATTTCTTTTTGAATGAGAGCATATCATTTAAAGATAAAGACATGGTCTCCTTGGAGAAAAATGTAGCAGTTGCTTTCTCTACAATATCAAGGATTTTTAAATATGGCTGTTAAACAACATGGGCTAGATTCTGATCTGGTGAAAACGGGCATAGCTCCATTAACTTCAGTGAAGTTATGCTGCTTTACAGGGCCGGCTCCAGCCATCAGCCAAGCAAGCTCATGCTTGAGGTGGCCGATTCTATGGGGCGGCATTCTGCCCAATCCTAGGCACTTTTTTTTTTTTGGTTCGCCAATCCGGCCTCCCTGTAGTGGGGGTGGCGGTGTGGAGGAGGGGAGTGCCCTGCAGCAAACTCGGTAGGGCAGCCTGTGTCCTTCCCTCCCAGCTGACCAGAGCAATGCAGAGCCGTCCCAGCAGGCAGCATGGTGGTCGGGGCCGTGCGGCGAACGTCCCACTGAAGCCCTGGCCACCCCCCCTTCTATCTCTCCCCTCCACTCCCTCCAGCTCCCCTCCACTAGCTGGGGCACAACTGCAGTGCATCCTGGCTCCTGGCTCCAGCCCGCTGCACGTTATTTTTTGTTTTTGTTTTTTTCCCCTGCTTTGCCACTCCGCTCCCCTCCCCCATTTTTTTTTGCTTGGAGCAGCAAAAAAGTCAGAGCCAACCCTGCCGATGTAAACCATTTAAGGAACTGGCCCTGTATTGTTAACACAGAAACTAACATAGCATAGACTTTGTATAAAGTTGTGTGTATGTAAAATTGTCTAAAATGTATCTTAGTGGCTCCTAAACCCCTTATGGTTCTGAGATTTAAAAAATAGGAATCAGGATTGTATGCTGTGGGGAGTTGCTTTTTATGTTTTCCTTTTGGTATATGGTAGAAGTTGCACATAGAAGCTTCCACTGTGAAAATCAATAGGGCTTTGTGGCTTTCCCTGGTAGTGCATATATTCAACATTATAATCACAATACTTTCTTCTGTCAATCATGGTTTAATTTTAACACAGAAAATACTTAGACTGCTTTGGTATTTGTTCAGTGGGGCATATTATTCCCTGCTGGAAGACATGTAAATTATTAAAGCTTGTGTGGTACCTGGGAAACTCTCTAATTGAATGGAACTTCTAATCCTTGTTTGAAAATATAAATTATTCATTGTAGGATTTAATTTAAAAGTAAGCAGCATGGCTACTATGGTTACTTACACTGCATTCTGGTGAAATTGAATGTACAGATGAAGTCCACTAAGCTTTGTTAGTTGTCTTCTAACTCTGTATATCTGAAGGCTGCATTTCTGCTTCTCTTAGTATATCCACTCTTTGTGTTTGCCTCCCCTATCTGAAAATCAAATGTAAATTAGAAAAAGAGATGGTATTAAGTGCCTTCAGCCATACCACCTTAGGTTATGCTCTCATTCAGTGGATTAGTAATAGAACTTGGATGGGGGGTTCTCCAAAGGAATGGCTGCAGGAAGTGGTATTGGTATTAGGTAGGTAGGTAGGTAGGTGGTGTGCTTCCCTCTGAGTCAGAACAAAACTAAGATTCTGGATACCCTGACCACTTTTCATTATTAAAGGGCCTGTGTCACTTTTTGCAACGGCAGAGATATTAGTCTTGGTGTCTGAGCAACATTTTCAGTTGCCTACTTACATCCTGTTTATGTGCCATGGGAAGAGATAAACAGGCCCATGATACATCAGGCAGAGCATTTAATTTATCTGGTTTTCAATTCTTGCATCAAGTCCAAGGCTAACATTACCATTCTGCTATCATAATGACTGGTCCCTGAGATGTCATCTCCCTGAGATAACATGATGCCTGATATGAAGAGATGTTAGCATGAACCATCTACATGCTATCTTTGGATCAGATCCTTGGTTTAAAACCTGAATAGTTTTTGAATTACAATGAATGCCTTATAATCAGATTGTCAGTTTAAAACAAGGTATGCTTAATGCAAGATCTAAAGATGAGGAAAGGGGGTTAGGGTGCAAAGTTGGTTTAAAGCCATCTATGTTCACCCCTGTGCTCCTGGCAGATTTCCATACATGGGGAAATCATTCCTGGCTTAGTAGGACAGCTCTTCAACTTGCTGGACCAAGAACTGAAGTTCTGGTCCCTAATGTAATAGCCTGATCAGAAGCCTTTTTTTACACTCTCCGTAGGAATCACAATAAATATGTCTAATCCCTCTCAATGGTACAATGTGTTAATTGCTCCCTCAAAAGAAACCAAGTATATCCCTTTAAGCTAACAGAATAGAAAAAAATGCTTGTGAAGAGCCAGTACAAGAGGGAAGAACATGACAAATCAAAACTGGCTTTCTCCTTTTTGCCAAAATATTCACAAAAATTTCCCAGCTCTATTAATCATAATGGAAGTGCAGGAAGTATTATTGATTGTTTCTATTTTTACTTACTGTAAGTATACACAATTGTACTTCTTCAGCTGGTTTCTGGGAATTGTATTCCATTCATTGTTATCAAAAATATATTACATGTATAACTTATTCATAAGATTATCCACCCATATATGCTGCTTTGCACCAAGGGGGAAGGTGTTTTTGTATTATTCGCCTGTGTTGTTTTAAACTGTAAATCAAAGAAAACATTCTAAAATAGAGATATCCTCTGTAGCTATGACTATATTTGGAATCTGTACTAAAGTTTATAATGCTCAAAACTCTATGAGAACAGATACACAAACAATTAAAACTTTCACCAGAAGTGCATGTACTCCTCCAGCCAGTGATACATGCATAATACAGGCCTGTTACCAGAAGGTCAGAACAGTGTCAGTGTGTTACTTCAAAGACTCTCTTGTAAAAACAAACAAATGAGGGTTTCATAATAAAATTGAAGCAGTCTCTTGAAAACTGTAGCTCATGGAGCTGATTTTTCCCAGTGGTATAATAGCATTTATTATATCTCTACACAGGACAGTGACAGGAAGTGCACCATCTTTCCACCGTAGCGCACTACACAGGAGTCAACATCATTTGACCACCTGTCTATTATCTGGTGGTGTCACTTTCATAAGTTTTTAAAGGCATGAAGTCAGATTGTAACAAGTCATCAGAGCCTCATATTGGGGACAGTACCGAGCTGGCCTGTCCCAACAGGAAGTGCCGCACTTCCAGGATCTCGGTGGTGAATATTGGGAGAGCATCTACTTTTACTTATCTCTTACATAGCAATTTGCTTGTGGGCAAGACAAAAAAGGCAAGGTTTAAAAAACAAACAAGAACAACAAACACCTAAATAGTCTTGAGCCAGTCAGTGGCCTCTGATCCAGCAGTGTTCAGCTTGGGCAGACATCTGAGGAGACCAGCAACCATCCAACATGTGTGCAGCATTCTCCTCAGCACCACAGATGCACAGTGGATGATCCTAGATGCATCATGTATGGTCAGTCCTGGTCCAGCGAACCATGTCATGCCTGAACCACTAGAGATGGAAGTGTGGGAGCCCAGTGCCAGGTAGTGATTCATCCAGCCTGATAGTAGCGATGTGGAGGTTCCTGAAAATGGCATAGGCTCACTCCCATTCTCTCAGTCACCATGAACTGATGATGATGTTAGCTGGATGCAGCGTTGTCTTCCTATGTAGTCAGTGGCAGCATGAATCCCAAATATCCCTGAACAATGGCATGTGTAACATCTGCTCTACTTTATTAGTTTGCTGATTGCATTCCAGTGCTGGATGTTAGGTGGTGGCATTTTGTTTAAGGCTGGTAACCAGACAAGTTTTTGTATGGCTTCAATGTGCATGTGATAATTCTCACAGATATTATCAGTTTGTTCAGGAGACAGTTTCTGCTCTTGACCTTGTGAGCTACTTTAGTGAGATGGTATTTGTACATGAATGTGAAATCCAGGTGACCATTAGATACCCTGGCTTTGTGCCAACCACTGACCCTTCAAAAAGCTGTTAAACTCAATTTAGCTCTGAGGATGGTTTAAGTGGAAACATATTTACGTAATCTTTGATGGACTTGGTTGCAGTTTCCATTTATTACACTAGTCACCAATGGCAGCCATATCCCTGTTCAGAAACACTTCAGTCTTTTGGAAGTCACTGTCCCTTGAGGCTTCTCTAATGGAAACCTTTTGAATACAGCTGTGGAGAAGAGTTTTGACAAAACTGCTTTCATCAAAGTATGTTGTTTTGTCAAAGTCAAAATATTTTGTGGCGATATATCAGTTTTGATGGAGTTTTCAGTGGGCAGGTTTCAGAGATCTAGGCTGGATTCTCTGATCAATTCCAGAAACAGAGGAATAAAAACGATTCCTTTTCAGTCTGATAATGGACATTTCAACACAATTCATTCCAAAACACAAATTAATTCCAAAATTAAAAATGTTTTGGTTTTGTTGCAGTGTGGGATGGAAACAAATTTCCAAACCTCAAAAGTTGTTCTGAAACAGAGTTGTTATTCTCTGGCTAGCTGTATTAATCACACTTTAAGTGTAGAGACCAGTGTTTTCATGCAGATACATATATTGTAATCCTTTGCCACACTGTACTAACTTTAAAGACACAAGGCTTGATTTAGATCACAGGCTATCTGTAAAGTGTTCCAGATCAGACTAACTGTTTAATAGATTTTTCATAGTTATAATAAAATGTTTTAAGAAGATTTAAATACTCCTGTGAAAATTCATTCTCCAGGTTCTTCATGCTGCACACAGTTATATAAATAAGGTCATGAAATGTTATATAACATTAATACACATTCTTTTTGCATCAATACTGTTTATTAGGTAACATAAAGAAGATAATAAATGCGTTATGGAGAAAGGTCACCATGTACAAATTTGCATGTAATGTAAAGTTATGATTACAAAGTATTGACTTTGATGGCCCATAACATTGCAATTATAGATGTGAAGATATCAGATCATCTGCAGATTCTGTAGGTAATTTGGATTTTCTGTGGATAAGTTAAATTGTTTTCATCAGTTTACTTATTGCAATATACCATAAGTCAGGGCCAAAGAAATGTTAGTTGTTCTTTTTTATACATGCTTTTCTCTTTCTTATTATCTGGTGTTAAATCTTATCTTGTGTCATAGCTGATGCAATATGTTATGATTATGATATAATACGAGCTAGTCTATGACCGAGTAACAAAACATTGAGTTTCTCTACACTGGGGGTTTAATCTGCACCTTTTGGATACATGTCAGGTAATGCACATGGGATACTTGTGCTATCTTTCAATTCACATCACTGTGCACACAAGCTGGTGGCTTGCTGCACACTAAGCAAGAGGCCTTCCTGAAGGATATCCCGCAGTCCTTTGCTTCACTGTTGAGCACTGAGCATTCTGGGATATTTATCACTGTGCATTGTTGAATGTGTAGCAGAAGCCAGGTGATTCAATTTAAATACCCCATACTTCCACTGTCTCCATTCCATGCTCCCTTTCTGGGTGAGCTATCACTGTTTTCAAATTTCTGTTAGCCAGCATGGACCCCAACAATGCTCTGAGACACTATGCTGGCAATTGTGAATATGCAGAGGCTATTTGGGCTGTATTTCAGCACTCAATGATGGATTTGTTTGGCTTTTAACTTTGTCCACAGCGTCACTGAGCAGGTGATGTGGCAGCAGCTCTTCTAGCAGCAGGAGATTCTTCAGTGGTGGGAAGAAGTGGGAAGAAGAAAAGGACACCAAGCAACTGATCCTAGAGGGTTGGTTTCTGAAGCAGCTTCACACCATGTAGTGCCATTTCTGGGCCTGGGAAACGAGCGAGGATTGATGGGAAAGGATCATTCTGGGATGCCCAGCAGTGGCAAGAGAATTTGAGGCTGGAGAGGCAACATTTTATTTTGAGATGTTCTGAATAAGCCCCAGAGCTGCAATGACAGTATACTAACAGGCAGTGCCCCGTATCCATGGGGAAGAGGTTCATCGTTACCACCTGGAAGCTGGCAACCCCCAAATGCTACTGGTCCATAGCCAGCCAATTCAGTGTGCAGAGATCGACTTGGGGCCATTGTTATGAAGATGTGTGATGACATTGAAAAGATGCTCTTGCATCAGGTCATAAAGCTTGCTAATGATCAGGAGATTATTGATAACTTTGTATGTATGGGGTTACCAAATGTTAGGGTGCTACTGGTGGAACCCATGTGCCTGTTTGCTTTCCTTCCTCCCAACACCAGGGCTCAGGATTTATAAACAGTAAGGGTTAATTCTCCACCTGGGTTACTGCTAAGGTGGGTTGGAAGAGTTTGTGACATTAGGATATTTCAGAACTCAGCTCTATGTACCAAAAAGTACTGTTTGCCTCCAGGATCACTATGGACAGTAATAGCATAGAGATTGCTCCAGGGATCTTGGAAGACACAGATTATCTTTTGCTTCCTTGGTTAATGAAGCCATTCACAGGCTGCTTGGCCAGAAGGAGATACTTAATTATTGTCTTAGTAGTTGCAGAACCACAGTGGAAGGTGTGCTTGGCCATCTGAAAGTAAGGTGGGAATGCCTGTGGAATTGGTTGGAAGATGCAGAAACAAATGTGTCTAAGAATATAGCAACATGTTGTATTTTGCAGCCTTCCCAATGGGAGGGAGGAGGCTTAGGTGCAGAGACTAGCTCAGAGGGTTGAGCAAACAGCAAGGCATCCACTAGAAAATGGAAACACAGATTAATATCATCAGCAATGCCTATTGCTCTTACTTTGAATCTCAGGCCTGAAAATGTACAGTTGTACATCCAGCAGTTTACCCTGGAGGGGTGTATGTGGGATGGATGGTGAGTAAGACAGTCTTGTTTCTAGGTAGGAATGGCAAGGCTTGAATTTACCAGATGTGCAGGAGAGCTCAAAAGAGCTGGACTCCCAGATACAACTGTTCTCATTACACCAAGGAGTTGTTCCCATAGCCTGTATTGTTCAAGGACTGCAGAACATGACTGGATGACAACTGTGCAGTGGTGGCTGCCCTAACACCAACTTGCTGGCTTTGTATTACCTCCAGGAATTGCCTTGGCATCACTCTATCTTTTGCCGTGGCAATGCTGTCCTTGGCCACTCCCACAATCTCACTGAAGAGCTGTCTTTTTTCCTTCTCAGTCCTCAAATACCATCTCTGTCTTTTTTGGGGGGAGAGGAAGTAGGGGAGAGAAGTCTCTGCAATCAGGTCTGTGGTCTGCAAACATTTCAACCCAAGTTTTAAGTTTTCTCCCCCTCAGGTTAGCTAGTCCTTAAGGGTCTGACCACTACAGGTGCTGTGACTATGGAGTAGGAAAATTCACTAGTGGTTTTGTTGATATTCAATAGAGACTAATAGCATTTGTATATGCATTTCTGTCTTTCCCTTCCTGAGATTCTTCCCAGTTGTGTGGGAACCTCAGAAATGCCAGGTGGTATGTGCATGAGGAGGGCTTCGTTGGGATTTTTGCCTGTGCAGGATGTGCTGTTTGGCTTTGCCATAGTGTTTTAAGGCTTGGGGATTGGGAATTATGTTTCCAGTTTAGCTTTGCAGTTTTGCTGTGCTTATTTGGTGTCAGAAGGGTTAGTGGAGAGATCCCGGGGTGAGTTGGATAGTAAACCCCTCTGTTTCCTTATGGCTGTCCTGACTCTTAGTTAGTGATGTTAAACTGAGTCAGGTGCCTTATTCAAAAATTAAAGGGCAGACCAGGAAGATTTGGTCCTTACTAAGCTGACTAAAACACTGATAGACTTTCTGTAAGTGGTCAGTTTTAATAGTGGATTTGTATGGAGAAACGAGCAGATAGCATTAACACAACAGATTCGAAAGGCCACTGTCACAAAAGTTTGATCGTAGGAATACAATGCACACTTAACTAATCAGATCATTCAGTTTCCTAGTGATATTTTATAATGTACATCTGTGAGGTTGCAGTCTATATGATTTTATAAAAATATGCTAATGAGTGAATATAATGTAACTGGAATATGCTTCATGCAAAACGTCTCTTGTAGGGTATAATTACAAAGTTTATAATCTACGGAGTGTGTTTATCCTATTTCTATAAATGTATCTCTCTTGTATCTAAAACTAGAAGTATGAAATATAATTCTGAGGGCCTACTGTAATTATGCAAAGTGTGGGCAATTAATGGTGGTTTGGAATTTTGATGGCTCCCATCAACCAGGACAATTGACTGTGGATGGCTCTGTTTGCAGGCAAGCCTTCCTGTGAGAGGCTGGGAGGAGTGAAGGATTGGGGCCTTACAGTGACATGTGATTATGTCACCTGAAGTGGAATCCATATTTAACCTGGTGCTTTTCCAGTGAGGAGAGGTGGGAACCCAGAGGGACAAAGGATTCCTGCCTTATGCAAAAGATATATAAGTGGGTGGAACAGAACAAATGGGAGCCATCATGAGGAATCCCAATGCTACCACCTGATCTGGAACAAGAGCTGTACCAGGGAAATAATTGTGCCCAGGCCTGGAAGATGTCCAGTCTGAGGAAAAAACTTACCAAAGCATCTCTAAGGGTGAGATTATCTGAATTCAGTTTGATTAGACATAGATTTGAGTATTTTATTTTATTTTGTTTGGTAATTCACTTTGTTCTGTCTCTTACTACTTGGAATCACTTAAATCCTACTTTCTGTATTTAATAAAATCACTTTTTACTTATTAATTAACCCAGAATATGTATTAATACCTGGAGGTGGGGCAAAAAGCTGTGCATATCTCTCTAACAGTGTTATAGAGGGCAAACAATTTGTGAATTTATCCTGTATAAGCTTTATACAGGGTAAAACAGATTTATTTGGGTCTAGACCCCATTGGGAGTTGGGCATCTGAGTGTTAAAGACGAGAACACTTCTGCTAGCTGCTTTAAGCCTACAGCTGTTGGTGGACATGATTCAGACCTGGGTCTGGGTTTGCAGCAGGCTAGCGAGTCTGGCTCAGACCAAGCAGTGCACTGAAGTCCTAAGCTGACAGGGCAGGAAGGCAGGGGAAGAGGTAGTCTTGGAACATCAAGTGGCAGATCCCAAGGGGGGTTCTGTGATCCAACCCATCACCTCATCATTACTCAAAAGATTTACAAGTAACAGCATTTGTTTATCACTTTTATTTTGGCATTAAAGAGTCTACAAGGGTTTGGATTGTCTGCAGGGTCATTGCATTGCATATTTTGTAAGTAAGGCATATTTCCACAGGGATCGTTTCTATTCAGCTTGGCACCCCTAGATAATAATCACCTATTTTTACCTTTGCAGAACGTATAAAATCTATAATAAATTACTATAGCTATATAGCTAATCATAGCATTTTGTTTTTAAAAAGTTCATATTGATACAATGATACCATGATTTAGATCCTTCAAAGCTAGAGCTAGTCAAGAATTTTTGTCAGAAAATGCTGATTTGTCAAAACTGATGTTTCCCATGAGAACATGTTGGTTTCAATGAATTGTTCATTTTGAAAAAAAATTGAAAGCTTCAAAAATATGAAAATCTCATTTGATTTTTTTAACAAAATGTTTTGATTTTTAGTTTCAAATGACTGTTTCAAATATTTTACGTTAAAAATGTAAAAACAGATCAATATCTAAATTGAACAATTTTAATTTATCAAAATAAAATGTTTCAATTGACCTAACAAAAATTGTTTTTCAGTTTTTAGTACTGAGTTTTAATGAGTTTTACTTGCTAAGTAAAACCAACATCCGAGATCAGTTTGGATTAATCTCTCTATGACATGTTGCAGGAGTAGGATTTTATATTTATATTAGAGGTTATAATAATTGACGGTTTTAATAATGTAGAATGTATTAAATGTATTAATCTATGATTTGATTTCATCCTGCCAGCCACCCTTTTTTATTTCAAGGCAGGAAAAGACCAGAGTAGTCCTCCTGGCTGATTATGGTCACCTATTGTTTTAGGATAAGATTTCATTACAGTATTTGCTATATGGTCTTGCTTCTTGCATGTATTGCAAGCTAAATTGTGTAAGGTTCTTTTGTAATCCTTTTAGTAACCATATAATCCTTTCCAAAATGTTATCCTGTCTGAAAGTCTCTGTAAAATTGTTCGGTGTGAGTAAAGGATGTGTGTGCATGGTTAAGGGTGAGTGTGAAAGCCATCACAAATGTCCAGATGGTCAAGAAAAAGTGAGAGACTCGGAAACACGAGGAGACAATCAGATGTATCCGATGCTTAACATGTTAGTAGTATTGATGACCTCAGAGGTGAAGGTGAGATAACAAATAGGAGATAATGATAGGAAGCCTGACAATAACCATCAAACGACAACAGCAGAAAACCCCAAGATTAACACCACTTAAGGACTAATGAATACAGGATGACATTGCAAAATGCATGGACTCAAATGGGAATTTACAATTATAAAGCTGGGGTATTTTGCCATGAAACTCTGGGTTCAGTCCTGCAAAGCTTCAGAGCATTGGATCACGACTGACAGAGACCAGCTCCTCACTCATGTTCAATCTAACTGGCCATTAGATTGACTCGAGCTATGACAGACCGGTAACTATAAAGACCATCTGCAGGACTTGTGTGTGTGTGTTGTGTAATTGAATGCATATGCTAACTGTTGTGTTTTCAGTAAACTCAGTGTATTGCCTTTTTCCCTGAAAAAGATCCCATGTGCTTTGTATGGGTATAACAATGTAAATTCTCATCACCCATTTCATAAAACAATCTATTTATGTGACTACCCAGGTTTTATTGGCATCCACCGCTGCAGCATGAAAACACATTTGGCATCTGATCACCAAACTTTCAGGAATCTTTAGAACACATGCACACACTGCTGTCTATGTATGAGTAAATTCCAGTTACAAGGACAACCTGAAATTCTGATATACCACAGGTGTTTTTCAAACATCCAAGATGTCATATTTTTAGAAAATGCAACTAAATTTCATGAACCGTACTGTATATTCGTTCATTTGTTAGAAAGCTAGTTTCCAGTGGCACATTATAACGTCCTGAATATCTAAGCACTAACCATGTAAGTCACTGAATGTAGGGTCAGCTAGACTACAGTTTTTCTTTGAGAAACAATGTTGTGAAGCATGACTGACTTCTATGCTTCTCCACAATGTAAAACATATTTCTTCTGCTCTGCAAGACATTTATTTAAGAGCAGAATACCATCTGTTGGAAAAACTCTACTGTGGAGAGATTTTGTTACAGGGAAAGTTGATTTTATATTCTTGAAATGATAAACTATCAATCTAAGGACCAAGACCTTTCAGGGAGATGAAAGGACAAGAAGAAAGATTTGTTCTGTTTGCTATTTTGAGTATTAAAGGCAATGTCACTAATCCATTTTAACTATCAACAAGATGGTTATTTATTTAACATTTGAATATAATGCCGCAGGCTGTCTACAGGAAAAATAAAGACATGATCTATCCTCTGAGGCACTCTCAGTCTAGGTTAGATGGGCATAATGCAGGGAGATGATACCAGCCAAAAGTAGAGACAGTGAGAGACTATGCTGCTTTTTTTCACAAGGCACTCGTCATGTTACAGTCATTCCGTTTTTAATTTTATATTTTATTAGGTTACTGTGGGTTATTGCTGGAGGCCATCAAATTCATTTTGTTTTTTATCTAAAAATACATTTCTTCAGAGCAGTTTTATCTGTTTGGAGATCAGTGTATTAAACATCCATTCACTGGGGGAGGGTCTTGAAGATTGCAGTGTGTTCTGAATTCAGGTCCATATAGTTCATGGCACTGGGGGGGGGGTGGGGAATCACATTTTAAAGGGCATACACTCCCCTATGGCTGCAAAAGGCAGGATCTACAGCACTGCAATAAACTCCTGACATTTCTAAGATCTTTTGGGAACCAGTCTTCACCAACACTGTGTGGCTGGGATCCTGTGGATCTAGGGCAGGATTTATTCGATTGGAGGCAGAAGAGGGAGTGAAGAACAGCCATTCTGTAGAACATGATTTGCTATAGAAACAGTAGAATTTCTGAAGGATTATCAGCAGGGTTAATATCCCTTTGACCCCTCAATGAGACTACAAATCCTTCCCTCTTAAGGTGACCATGAGAAAATTGATGAGAAGAAACTGGGATAGGCAGTGGATTGGAATGTTAAAATATCACTCCAATTAGTCATTCAATTTTGCATCAAAAGTGTAGTGAGGTTAAAAAAAACCCCACAAAACAAAACACCACCCACTTCAGTCTCCATTTTTCAGTTTGATAAACTGTGAATAATAGGATCATTTATTTGGACTTTGTAAATATGCCCATCCACTGCTCTGGGTTCATGACCATTAAAACAATTACAAGTCTTTTTTATTTAATTAAAAAGCATCTTTGCCTTTCAACCTATATAAAGTATCAAATACCTTCCTCATAAATGATGTACATCCTCCCTAAACTATGCTCCATCTCAAAAGACAGGGAAAACAGATATTAATTTGATTGAGTCAATTCTGAGAAGTAGATGATGGGGCCAGATTCCCTCCTGCATCCACCTGCTGGACCTAACAGATGTTCCCTATGCTCTGCCCTTCCCTCGTGCCAGCATACTTTAGCTGGGGGCTCCTCTAAATTGTCCTAGCTTGCTCAGGTCGCCCAAGGACTATATGTGAACTGGGAAGTGCCAGAGCAGTTTTTGCCAGAAATGAAGGCTATTCTGGTGACTAGGGCAATAGCCTAGGACTTAGGAGACCCTTACTCAGTTCCCTTCTCTGCCACAAGCTTCCTGTGTGATCTTGGGCAAGTCACTTAACTATTCTATGCTTCATTTCCCATATGGAACAATGGATGTAATAGCACTTCTCTACTTCATCCGGGTGTTGTGAGGATAAATACATTAAAGACTGTGAAGTATTGTAAGATCTAATGACGAAAAGTGCTATATAACAACTACATATTATTATTTTTCTGCCCCTCCCCATTCCTAGAGACCCCTTCTCTTTCCCAGTATGTTACTTGCACTGGGGTCCACCAAGAAGGAGGTCTAGGAGCAGACTTTGCTAGTGTCATATCTGATGGAGATTCCCCTATGCTGGGGGTGGCCTTGGCTGGGGAGTTACAGGAGGATTCTGCTCACGTTATGTGCCCAGGGACCAAAGCAGACCTGAGAATCTGCCCTGATATATACACTCAAGAGTTCTCCTTGCATGTTGGTGGTTTGAGTGTAGAGAAACCGGGGATTGGAATATAGTTTAATAAATAATCATTTCTAATGGATACACAATTTAAATATCTGTTTTTATTTTTGGAAGTGGTAGGCATATTGCTCAAAGCTTCAAACTCATCAAACCACATATTTCAAGTAAATGAGAGACTTTCATTTTATAAGTATTATGTCAGGATGACATGACACGCTTTTATTATGACAGATCTATGGATCTGCATGAGGGGCTCATGAAATAAAGGTGAATAGTTAATGGGCTATAATCCGACTACATTAAATATATTTTTCTGGTTTTGAAAGCTAAGCTTGAAGATACAACATTAAATACACTTTCTTCTGTTTAAACTATAGTTAAAAATAATTGTTCACCAGCCTTTAGAGTGCAGTGGTAACTGTAAAACATTTACACACACCAAAGACCAAGTTTCCCTCCCAGCGCCCACCCTCTTCAAAATTGTTCCACCAGTGTCTCTCAGTCCTAGCCTAAGGGGATGGAAGTAAGGAAGTAAGGGGTAAGGAAAACTACATTTGCACTGTAGAATGGAGCCCTCTGCCTTTATTCGATTTGTAAATAAGTGAAGGACTTCATTTTCCAGTGCTATTAGTCCACCTTTCACAACCACTAAAACCTGCACAAACAGACCCCTCAGACAGAACATGTACCTGCTGGTGTGTTTTATCTGCTAAAACTAGTGTTCAGATTTTATACATGTTCTCACTATGCTATGTATGTCAGAATGGTAGCCTGTAAAACTGATAGTAACTGTTTGGGACTGGAAGATGAAATTCAGAGGGATGAAAATCAGTGCATTGTCAGTACCAGACTCTTTATGAGGAAGCAGCCTCATAATCTCAACCTTTCTCTCTTTAAAAAAATTACAACTGCTGTATATTTAGCTTGGGAGCTCTTTGTATTAAGTGTGAGGGTTTTTGCTAGCTGTGGATGATCATATTTCTTGGCTAACTTTTCCCTGATTCTGGTTACATTGTACAGATAAACGCCTTATTACTGGGTAGTACAACTACACTGGATGGGACAAGAGAATGAGCCAAGCACCAAAAGTCACTAAAGGCTTGCAGCTTAACAAAACTCATATGCTTCATCTACATCTGAAATGAAGAGGTTGATAAAACTTCTCGTATCATTTTTGTCTTTCCTTTCTGCATTGAGCTGAACAGCTTACACAAACTGATCCTTCCTATGTTTTTAAATCATTATTACACTTTAGGTATGCTATCTACCATATGTCTTTTTAAAATGTAACAGTTGTTTTAGAGAGATCCTCATAATTTATTGTGTTCAGTGTTGGGATAAGCTGGCTCACATGTTTTTTCAAAAAGCTTTAATGACTTCTTTCAGTGTGTGAAAAAGCTTAAAGAATGTACATGCCAGAGGACCATACTGAATAATCTTTGCATAACTGCACAACTACACAACTATACTGCTATAGTCAGTTTGTATTTTATTATGTATTTATTTATTAGTGTGTTATATTTCACAGTAATAGTCTATCAATTCAGATTACTCTTTCCAAGTTCTCCTGTTTTCACTGAATCATGCTCATTTTATGCTATATTTTATAACCAAAGTAGAATATGTTACAAAAGATTTTTAACTTACTTTTATTTTCCTTACATGTCAAATCTAGTTTCATATGCATTCCATTTGTTTTTAGTTCAAAGTCACCAGGTTTTCTTTAATCAGAAAATATACTGTTGCTGTCCTCCAGTGCAGCAAGCAGATGATTCTGAGGAACTCCACTGCAATTGCCAGATATTTGGGTCTGGCCAAGGCCTGCTCATTGCTGTAAGGGCCCAGGGTTCCTGAACCTGGGCCCAGGGGCAGTCCTCACACTCTGGCCTCGGCTGGGCAGCTCATTCAGAACTGGTGGAATTGAAGAGCTAGCAGAACTCTGACCCATCCCAGAGGTATCACCCATGAATGTCCTGCCTGGGGGCAATGACCACTGACCCCACCTATAGGTCTGACCATACTGTTTAAGACAGAAGGAGGCACAAGAAGTTGTCTGAGCAATTGAGAGACTTCCTGACTGGTTGCTGAATTGGATCTTACTCTTATTTGATACCTGTTCTTCGATTCCAGCTCTGACCCCTGGGTTGGCCTCTAGTTCTGACTACCCATGCTCTGACCACTAGGTTCAGACTGCCCATGTCTTGGTCCTCCCAGTTGAATTACGTGAGGAGTTCAAAGTTGGCTATAAGCCATCTTTATGCTCCCCTGACTTCTGGGGCTGATGGATCCAGTCCTGACCCGATTTCAGGCTCCTGATGTAACTTGTTCTGGCTTATAACTTCCCCCAAAGGGGTCATTACACCAGCTAGGGACCAACAAAGCAGAACAGTGCTCTAGACTTGCTCCCTGAGCCTTTAACATACCCCATAAACAGAGGGACAAAAACTGGTGATGGAGAGCCAGATACACCAGCAGTGTTGCCAGTTATCATGAAACTGGCAAATGTTGGTGATTCTTAAAATCCCAGCTACTGGAATGATATTGCATGAGAATCTTGCCTTTTTTTTTAAAATAAAAAATTCTAGCTCTCCTGCTTGCAGAGAAGTTTGAAAATGAGAAGTGAGTGCATCTAAAGGTTCAAAAACCAGAAGGCAAATAAAAAGAACCCATCTTGTGGTATTTTACATTTGGAGTTGTTGTAGTGCTTACTTTATGCCAGGAAAATCCTCAGTTGCCCTGCTATGGCAACTTTACAGCAGCTTTGCATTGCTGGAGCATGGGTCACGATCTGAGTGCAAATATTTAACACTGGGCATCTGAATGGAAATATGTTCTGTTTCTTTAATAACTAAGACTCCTTAACAATGATAGAGAATGCTTAACTAAACTAATTAAATAAAAAATTAGGCTCTTAGTCCTTCTGTGCTATGTGGAGTAGTTAACTACAGTCCTCACTTTTACAGAGTAGGACAGTAGGGAGATGTAGTAATTGGCTTGCTGAAGGTGAGAGAGGCAGAGTCTAGGTCAGAACCAGGGCTGAAATTTATTGTTCTACAAATCTAACTTCAGTGTCTAGAACAGGAAGAAATATTGACCTGGGGAGGAGGGAAGAGACTCTAAAACTTCTAGTAGATAATGGATGCAATAAGCAGCATGAATTTTATAAAGACGAAATCTTGCCTGAGTGCTTTTTTAATTATTTTTTACAGAGTTACAAAATTAGTGGATGTCCTTTGATCCTGGGCCAGCTCCAAGAGGTTGTTCCAGCAGCTAGGAATTGCTGGAGCTCAGAGATGCTCCTTACATGCATCACACCCCATTCCTCCAGCCATGTTCACTGTGCCAGTCATAGAGATTGAGCTGCTGTGGTGGTTCTTTGCCACCCAATAGTCTCTATAGTCTGGAATGATCCTTGCATGGCTGGCTAGAGGTTTTAGGACCACTTGGCACCAGCAGAACAGTACAAAACTGTCCTAAAGTAAGGGAGAATCCGACTCCTTCACTCAAGATCATTACCTCAGTTTTTCCCACAAAGGGTGGAAAAGAGTCAAATGTTCCTTTAGCCAGAATATGACTGCAGGGAGGGGCAAGTCTATAGGAGCTGGGTGTGCACATCTGAGAAGAAGAGGCCAAATACCTTTTTTTTTAAAAAAAGAATATTGATATTTTAGGATTTTGTTTTATTTGTTGGGCTCTTTGTTTAAACCTGATAATAACTGTCTTCTGGATCTGCCGTTACCCAGCTAGCCATGCCCTGACCAAACAGAGACATTCATGCACACAGACCACATATAAGGGTTCAGTGGAGGTGTCATAAACAGATGGTTAAGGGTTAATGCCTCTTTTACCTGTAAAGGGTTAAAAAGTTCACCTAGCCTAGCTAGCACCTGACCAGAGGAACCAATGGGGGAACAAGATGTTTCAAAAGGAAGGAGGGAAGTTTTTCCTTTGTTTAGAGTTTTCAGTTTCAGCCAGAGTGAAAAGATCAAGGAACCAGCCTCTTATCAGAGTAGTAAGTTTTAGAAAGGAATAAATAAGTTTATATTTATTTTTTTTGTAACCTGTCTTATGCAAATTGAGATAGAATCAAATCGGGTATTTGAGTATATATTTTGTGTAACTAAATTTGTGCCCAGGGGAAAATCCTCTGTGTTTTGAATCTGTTGCCTGTGAGAGTAGCTGGTATGCTAATCTCTCCCAGAGGGTTTTCTTTTACCTTTCTTTTCTTTAATTAAAAGCCTTTTTTCTTAATACCTGATTGATTTTTTCTTGGTTTTTTAGATCCAAAGGGATTGGATCTGGACTCACCAGGGATTGGTGGGGGAGGGGAAGGAGGGGGGATGGTTAATTTCTCCTTGTTTTAAGATCCAAGGGGGTTGGATCTGTGTTCACCAGGGAATTGGTGAAGTCCCTCAAGGCTACCCAGGGAGGGGAAAGTTTTGGGGGGACAGGGAGTGCTCCAGACACTGAAATTCTGGATGGTGACGGCGATACCAGATCTAAGCTAGTAATTAAGCTTAGAAGTGTCCATACAGGTCCCCACATCTGTACCCTAAAATTCGGAGTGGGGAAGGAACCTTGACAGGAGGGGAGCAGAGATAATGTAGAGTTGGCTCAAACCATCCCTGCAACAAAATTTAAGTTAGAAGTATGGCTAATTGATCCTTTCCTCCCTTTTCTGGGGGGAAAAACTGGACTGGACTTAACTAATTTTTGTTCCAATTAAATTGGTGACTTCTCCATATTGCAGTGAATTGAAATCAGTCTATATTTTGATACTTTATGGAGATCTTTGAATAATTATAAGTACCTAACCTGTAAACTTTTTCAATTATCATTTTTCATTAGCATACCTGATGATGTTTTACTATAGAAATTAAACACGTTTCACTTTACTGAACTCCAGATATGTCTCTCTCATGACAGACCCAGCTTATGCCAACATATTCAGGGCCTGGGAAATCTAGTTAAATTTCCAGGCTTTCTCTCACATCCTAGAGCAATGAGCTAAAACTTAACTACTTGGCTGGCTTCAAACAATTAATATATTTTTTAAGTATAGAGGAGAGGATATTTAATTTTAATTTACTGCTACTACATTTAGTTAAATTCTGAATGAGGACTTTCATTTGACATGATAATCTTTGAAAATTCATGAGGGAGAGCTGGGGCAGTGTCTTTTAATACATTAATCGACTCAGTCTGCCAAAAATGGCAATTTATTTAAATTTATAATGAAGGTCAGAACAAGTGCCTATGTAGTTTCATCCTTGGTACATTGCATGTAGAAGCCTTATTGAAACTTTGGCCCTAGTATAATTTTATTAGTTTTGCTGACATGATTTTATGTTATAACCCTTAATACTTTATATTTGGGGTTTGCCTCATAAATGGGTAATAAAATGTGACCTTCAGACACCACTTTAATCTTCAAAAAACTGATGAATTTTGTTTACTATTAATAGTAATGAAACTTCCTATCAGTGGTTTAGGATTCTTCTTAACAAAAAACCTACTTCTGTATGTATGAACATCACACATCAAGTCAGTCAAGAAGTTATCATCACAGGCCAGTGCAGCATTAAGACCCTGATAAATACAGTCCTCTGTTTCTTCCTCGTTTGGGCTCAAAATGAAAAGCCCAAAATACATTAATCCCTGTGTTAAAATTTCTAATCCTGAAAATGAGCTGCTTTCTCCCTTTTTTTTCCCTCGGGCCAGAAACAAGTAACTCATACAAGGGACTTACTAGTTTTGTTACAATGCTTTTGAAGGCCAAACGAAAGCAAGAAAGTTTGTACAGAAACAATATTTTCTGCTTTCTTAAGCTTGTACCATGCTCCATGTGTGCAAGTAATAAAGGTAAATGGGAGTTACTGCTGGTTCTTCTGGCTTCTCAAGAAACGATCTCTATGGTAATTGACTTCTGTTGTCTCTATGAGCTTCTGTCCTCAGAAACACTGGGCCAGATTCAGGCCTTTATGCAACTTCAGGGGTGTACATGGGCCATGAAGAGAGACCTGCCCCTGCACTGCCTGGTGAATTCTCCCAGTTTAGCGATAGCATAGGGCTAGCGTATAGGACTTTTTGCTGACATTCTTCACAGTGCCCAGCATAGGAGAATACCATGGGCAGGAAAGGGAAAGGCTGGAACATTCCATTCTACAGCAACTTTGGGCTACAGTGGAACCCATTTACAGACAGGTAAGATTGCTGTATAATTAGAGTAGCTCCTGGGGTTGCAGTGGCCACTGGAGCAAGCCCAAATATGAGAGAACCAAAGGTGGCCTAAAGCCTCTTTGGCCCCCAAACTCATCAGCCCTCATCATCTGTGGTTCACACCATGAGAGAGAGAACATAGAATCTGGCCCACTGAGTTACTTAGCTATTGCATCGTAACACTTTAAAGTGAGATTAAGTATGCATAAGGGGCCACACCTCTCTCTCAACCATCCTGAGTAACTTGCTTGGCAATCACAGGGGACTCTTGGAAGACAGAGGGGAGGGGATCCATCTACATTGAAGCCAGAGGTATGATTGCAGCACATGCAGACATACTTGAGCTAGCTTCAATCTAGCAAGCTCAAGTCCCAGTAGCAGTAAGTAGCCTCAACAACTCAGGTTTCAGAAAGGCAATCCACTTCATTAAGAACCCAGGGTCCAAGGTGTCAAGTCCTTCTTCTACACAGTAGGTTGCAGGTCTGCTACTAGAGTTCAGGCTTCTGTATCAGATACAGACTGACAACAGAGTGTTATGTTTAGAGAGAAACACACCAGATGTTTTTAATGTCTTCATTAATGATCTGGATAATGGAATGGATTGCACCCTGAGCAAGTTTGCTGATGACATTAAGCTGGGGGTGGGCGGCGGAGAGGTAGATATGCTGGAGAGGAGGGATAGGGTCAAGAGTGACCTAGACAAATTGGATGATTGGGCTAAAAGAAATGTGATGAGGTTCAACAAGGATAAGTGCAGAGTCCTGCACTTAGGACGGAAGAATCTCATGCGCTGCTACAGGCTGGGAACTAACTGGCTAAACAGCAGTTCTGCAGAAAAGGACCTGGGGATTACAGTGGATGAGAAGCTGGATATGAGTCAACAGTGTGCCCTTGTTGCCAAGAAGGCTAATGGCATATTGGGCTGAATTAGTAGGAGCATTGGCAGCAGATCAAGGTAAGTGATTATTCCCCTGTATTTGGCACCGGTGAGCCACATCTGGAGTATTGTGTCCAGTTTTGGGCCTCCCACTACAGAAAGGATGTGGACAAATTGGAGAGAGTCCAGCAGAGGGTAATGAAAATGATTAGGGGGCTGGGGCGCATGACATAGGAGAGGCTGAGGGAACTGGGCTTATTTAGTCTGCGGAAGAGAAGAGTAAGGGGGGATTTGATAATAGCCTTCATCTACCTGAAGGGAGGTTCCAAAGAGGATGGAGCTTGGCTGTTCTCAGTGGTGGCAAAAGACAGAATGAGGAGTAATGGTCTCAAGTTGCAGTGGGGGAGGTCTAGGTTGGATATTAGGAAAAACTATTTCACTAGGAGGATGGTGAAATATTGGAATGTGTTATCTAGGGAGGTGGTGGACTCTCCATCCTTCAAGGTTTTGACAAAGCTTGACAAAGCCCTGGCTGGGATGATTTAGCTGGGATTAGTCCTGCTTTGAGCAGGGGGTTGGACTAGATGACCTCCTGAGGTCTCTACCAACCTTAATCTTCTATAATTCTATGTGTTCATTGTAAAGTCCTTTAATGCTCTGCCAGGTCTGGCTAAGGTTAGGGAAAATGAGGCATTTATACCTATTCATGCAACAGTATAATACAGTTTTGCATTTCATCGCACCAGACGAGCTTATGCAGCCTGTGCTGAAGCCCATGCTACTGCATTCACTGCTATTAGTGCTCAGTCTAGCTAGATCAGTGGCTCTGAAACTTTTTTACTGGTGACCCTGTTCATGAAGAAAGCCTCTGAGTGAGACAACCCCTCTTATAAATTAAAAACACCTTTTTAATATATTTAACACTATTACAAATGTTGGAGGCAAAGCGGGGTTTGGGGTGGAGGCTGACAGCTCGCGACCCCCCCCCCCCCCCGTAATAACCTTGCGACCACCTGAGGGGTCCCGAACTCCCAGTTTGAGAACTCCTGAGCTAGACTGAAGCTAGCTCAGGTTTTTCTGTGTACTGCACTCACACCTCCAAATACAGTGCAGACACGCTGGCTTTGTCTACACTAAACACCACTGGTGGCAGCATGTAGTGTATGTGTAGTGACACAATATAGTGAAAAGGAGGCTGCATCCAGCTTGCAATGTATAGTTACACGTGTCAGTGGAAGGCTTTGGTAGAGGGGAAGCAGTGGGGAAAGGCTTTAGCAGCTTCAGCAGGTCCTGGCAGAGCCTTTCCCTTTTGCCGGAGTCTTTTCCTGCTGTGGTGCAAGGGTTCCAGCAATGACGAGATACTATACTGCTAAAAATGGCAGTGTAGACAGGGAAGCACAGCACTAGTGAATAGAAAGCTGTGTAAGGTATGTATTTGGGTACATGTCCACACCCTTCTGATGAGTCTTTATTCTACTCACCTAAGCTAAACTGCTATTTTTACCTATTATGGGGAGCTAACCATGTATGTACACTGCACTGAAAGAGGTGTACAATGTAGACATATGCATAGTGTCATTCATATCTCTTCCTTCCCACCCTCCAGCACAATTGCTGGGGAAAGGACAATAGGTTAATATACTGGTTCCACCTATCACTCTCCTGATCTGGGTCCAACCCCACACTTATGAAAGCAAGGTGGGAGTACCCTCATAGTTGCGCTCTGCACTGCATAAGGGCTGTGTGGCCATACCATAGTATGAACTGGTTTCTGGAAATAAGGAAAATGACATTGTTTTATAGTTAGAATAGGGCAGTAGGAGTCAAGAGACCTTGGCTACGATACTTCTTCCAGCTACAGCATCTGTATGCTCCTGCTGCCACTGTACTGGAGGATTAACTGTACAAAGAAATAGCTAGTGCACTTTGTGCCGAAAAGAGGAGTATCAACGTAATGTATCTGAGTGTTCTTTTCTCAACACAGGATTCACAGATCCTAAAGTTAGACAGGTGATGTTTATCTTCAAAATCTAGCAAATGAAAGATACAACTTTTTAAAAACCGAAAGGTATTTTCTTCTAATGACCCAATTTCCAACTTAATTCAATGCAACTTTCCCTAACATAGAGAAATCTGTCCAAAAGAATGCTGAATGAATCAACAAACACTGGTTGCCAAACAAACATAGTCTTCTGAAAAAGGTGGAACAGAATTGTATTCAACAGGCCAGATTCTCATCTTTACCCTGGCAAAAATCTGGAATGATGCCATCTAAGTTATAGGGACCATTCCAGATTTACACTGATATAATAATGTATATATCTGCAAAAGTGTTTGTTTTTAATTTGTAGCACATAATGGTATATTATTGAACTCAAAAGGCTTTTGAAATGCATTTTAGTTTTCTTTGAGTTATTTAGGGAAACTTATATAAATACCAGAAGATGTTTACCCAGTCTGTTTTTTAACTTTTCATAGAACCAAGCCATGCAGTTACAGATTCATTCTTGATAGATGTTCCCTTGGAGAACTATACAGTTATGCTAAGAACCTTAGTTTTAAGTAGCATTATATCTGACAGACAGTACCTTGATTAAGATTAACTTTAATTAAGATGAATGAGGGCTGCTTAGTCATCTGTTTGGCATGATGAGACTAGCTTCTTCAAACTAATGCTAGAAGTAATGAAAATTTTCCATTTTCTTAGTGAAAGTTCAAATTAGATTTGTGAAGGGTTGCTTGCCCACCTGTGCTGAAAGTGTACACCTGTTAGAAAGCACGGATGCTGCAATTTCACTACACAGATTTTTCTATATAATAGGGTTATGCTGACTTCCCAGCTCATACAACAAGGTAAGTCATCAGTCTGTTCCAGAAAGAATGTTATTTAAACAAAGCTAAGCTTAATTAAGACTGATGCAAATAGTCCTTGTTTCTTCATTAATATGACAGTCATGGCATTTGTTTTATTCTGGGATTTTGGGGTGGGGGGCAGCAAAGAGTAATTCATTTAGGGGTACGGTGTTGCAAATCGTATAATGTATATATGTGTTTAATTTTAATTCTGACATTTTGCCTTAGTAGTACTAAGCACACCTTTGAGTAACAATTCATTAAGCTGCCATTTTGTATGTACAGGAAAGATAGATTTTGATCTTGAGCAATGTTAAAATTAAAAACAAGGCAAATGAAAATAACCAATGCCATAAAGGTATTTTTAATGTTAACTGTCTATTGTTCTGTATGGTGGTGTATATTTAATGCGGAATTTTCCATTTGTTTAAACAAAATATATTGAAGGCTTGTCTTTAAGAAAAAAGTATTATTTGTGTGTCCTGATCCTGCAATGATGCATATGCTTTCACAGAGTTACTCATATGTTTAATGTGAACAAAAATAAGGCCCAAACAGCCTGTGAGCCAGAAAGGTTGTCATGGAAGTGGAGAAAGACTGTACTAGTTTCCTTTCCTTGCCAATTAATTCCAACACTCCACCCACCCACCCCCCATGCCATCTCTTATAGAGTACTTGATCACATTGTGCTTGATGAGGACGTGTGTGTGAAAATGCCAATTCAATTATAATTAAAAAACAAACAAAAACAACCCAAACAAACACAGACAAAAAATCCAATAAAACTAAAAAACAATAATAGGAGAAACAATATAAGGATTTTACCTTCCTGGTTTTGTTGTCCTTACACAGTAACATATTTGTGGAGAAAAATATAGGCAGACTGATATTTTTATTGTAGATATCTATATTTCTTTAAATATTCTTTGTCCGGACACAACACACTCTGCCTGTTTTGCAATGCTGTACATAAGAGAAGAGGAGGGTCGTTCCTGTCTCTGCAAGCTATCTTCTTTCACTTTAAAACATATGATGGGACACAAGTATTTTGATAGACCTTACCATGAAAATGTACATTGCATTCAGATAGCTTCAGATGTCTCACTCCTTGAGAATATTTTTTGATAAATCAATGAAAATGATAAATGGCATGTAAAAACACAGTTTGGGCTGGCCTAATCTGGGATCTGATTTATTAACATGTTGCTGTCTAAAGGTAGAATGTCACCTCTGAACTGTGCCTTGCATGTATGCTTTCCAGATCAGAAACAAAAGCAGTGAGTCAAACTTTTAAAAACACACCACCACCATCCAAGTACATACCTTAACATTTCCTGTTACTGTAAACAGCATTAGTCCTTTCTCAAAAGTGCTGCTGTTTTGGATCATTTAGTGAAAGACATACGGTTTGAGCAAATTTAATTTTATTGTTATTGCTGTAGTCATGGTATTAAATTTCAGCTACATCTGTGCAGAGATCACTGTTCACATAAAGGCTTTATTAGGAGTGAAGAAATAAGTATCCTGGTATCATTCTTGCTTCTGAATGATTCAAGCTACTAGTTAAGCAACATACTCCATTCAACTCTCATTAATGCATTTTTGAAAGGAAAACAAGGCTCTAAATCAAAGTCTGAATTTTCAAAAGCTTGAGTGGTGCATGCAAGCCTGTTCCTTCTACATGTGTGTATTTTGGGCCACAAGTGGGAGATAGGCTTGCATGGGTAGGATTCTCAAAAGGGCATATTTGTACTAAAGGATGGACTAGTAGAATAATAAAATAATAATAAATAATTAATTAATAGCTAGCTCTTATATAGTTCTTTTCATCAGTAGATCTCAAAGCACTTTACAAAGAAGGTAATGAAAAAAGAGACTCACAAGTGTATTAGAAAATAAACTATTCAATTCACTGCTATTCATGGCATCTTACTGTTCATAACTGATGAAAAATTGGACAGTGACCAGGTATCCATGAAAAATATTTGAGAAGTTTATAAAGTACTGCAATTGTTACATTCATTATTTGCTATTCTTTCTAGTTTCCATTTATCATTCATTATTACCACGCTAAGAAGGATTCAGAGAGAAGCAAAACCATATGGTGTGGAAGCTCAGTTGTTCATTTGCAGAGTCGGTAGAAAAACCTTGAAATTCAAATTTGACCCATTTTGTCTTTTAAAAATATGTGATTTTTTTCCCCCAATCAATTCTATCCATTTGCATAATTTGCTGAATGGACTTTTCTGCTTTGCAAAAGGTTCATGAAGCCAAAATTCAACAAATTATATGTTTAACAAATACTGTTTGCCCCAGTTCTGATTATGGGAGTGGCCTAAATATAGCAATGCACAGGACATTTTCAGAACTGTGTGGGGCCAAAGGTGACTAATTGAATGAGCACATGGAAACCAGTTGTGGTTTTGTCAAGTGCAAGCCAGGAGGCACAGATAACCTCCATTCAACCTTCCATGGGGCTCAAGTATGTACTTGTGCAAGAGAGAGAGGAAAAGACAGAAGTTTTAGTGGGAGTTTTAGGGGCAAGAAACCTCCTCTCGCTCACTAACATCGTGGCCTTATTTGTGTCTGCTTGTCCTTGGTGTATATGGAAACCTCCCTCTTGTGTTCTGCTGTGAATATTTACAATGTTGATCCTCGCTGCAATTGTCTCATAACCCTTTCTTCTGACTAACATGCAGTACATGGTCCTACAACAGCTTAGGCTCCAGTACTTCACTGAGAAAAAGTTTTACCTCTTTCTCCTGGTTTAAAATCTACACTTGGAAGAGGGATCATGTCCCATGTGGTCTGAAACTGAAGCTGGGAATTGCTACCCCAGAGCAGCTGCCCACTATATCTTGGTTAGTGCCTGAGGGAAACCTAACTAACTTCTTTCCTGGCCTGCTGCTCTTCATTCACATTTGCTGCTTGGTGTAAGTGCAGCATCAACCAAATATCGAATGCAGTCCACTAAGTCTCGCAGACTAGTGGGGGAGAAGTTCACACTAGCCTTTACTCCTTCTTTAAAAAAAGAAAGAAAATAATTTACAAGAGTCTACAGCTATGAATCTAACGTTGTGTACAAAAATAAAATAATTAATTTAAAAAATAGTGGTCCTGATTCTCCTGACTTACAGCAATGAAACTGCATTGAGTTCAGTAGAACTACTCCAGATTCCCTCTGGTATTAATGGAAGGGGAAGCTGGCCCTTTATTCTTTGGAGAAAATGTATATAATCGCATGCATACAGATTGGAATGCAATGTATAAGCCTAATGGAAAGTGCATGTTCTGTGTTCAACCTGTATTTCATATTTCCTGACTTTTGAGTGCTTCATTGTGAAACCTTAATGCCTCTTACTACATTCACAGGCAGGACCATACTTTTAAAATACAGCCCTGAGCAGAGCTAACATGGGGTCCTGTGAAGAGTACCAGAGAGAATCAGGCCAGCACGATCTCTATCCAGGGCTGATACCCAAAAAGGGTGAGCTATCTGCATTGTCCTCTATCATACTGGCCCTATATCCTGGATAGGTGTGGAGGTGGGGTAGACTCATGACCCTGCCTCCTCCTTGTCCCTCCCCACCTTCTTTTAGACATGCTGTTCTTGTGGGGATGGAGAGCAATTCTAGCACCCCTTAGAGTGCTATTGTCGGTGGGGTTGGGACAGCCATACCATGTATAAGGCAGTTTCTGGTAGCTGTGCAGAGACCTCTTGTGCTCCAGGGATATAAATATATATAGCATCATATATGTGTATACAACGTATTTTGTGTGCCATCTCTGCACAAAGCAATGACATCTATGGAATGGGCCAAAGTATAGTATTTTCCACTAGCTAAAGTATATGATTTCAAACAGGAATTTCCTGAAAATAGCTTTGTACTTTCATCTTTCCAAATGGGAATATTATATTGAAAAATAGTCGTATGAACGTCAGGTATTCTCATGAAATAATGAAGTATTGTTTCTATTAAGCAGAACAAAATATCATACATACAATATCAGTCCAAGAAAAAAACCTGAGCCAAGAAGTCAGATTTTAGGAAAGTAACTAAAGGGAATATAAACCAGAAGTATAAAAAGTTTTAGGGTTTAAAGTAATTAACTGCACAGTGATTTTATTTTCCAGGGACAACACTTACTTATAGTCATATTTATTTTTCAATATTGTTCAGATCGGGGCTGGTTAGTGCCTTTCTCCCATTCTTCTAGGTAATGGGAGGATATTGTGCAAAGCACTGGCTGGGAAATTCTTAGATGTCCAGGAAGAGTGAAACGCAATGTATCACATCTCTGCTTCCTCCAATAGCAGGGTATATAAATCTGTGCATGTTTAGTTTTGTCCAGGGACACTAAGGCAAAGTACTGCTGGTACAAAAGTACCATGCATAAAGCCTAGATGCCTAATATCCTTGTGGTATGCTGGAAGGTCACACTAGATGATCACAATGGCCAATCCATAAAGCAGCCATGGAAAAAAAGTTTTCAGGAAAATGGACTTTTTCTCCTTTTCCATCAACATTTATCATAATTTTTTGTCAGGGAAAAGGTCAGTTAAAAAATTCCACAAACAAACAAATAAAAACCACCACACCCAACTCCCCTGAAAACCAACCATTTTTGGTAAAACACAACTCTATTTGAGTGGGTTTTTTTTTTCCAACACAAACTCAAAATGTCATTCAAAAGCCATTTCCTGTGGAGATTTTAATTTAATCAAAAAGGCCATTTTCTCGTGAAAAATGTTTGATTGAAATTTTTAAACCAGGTCTCATTTCTTAATCCTCAGCCAAAAAGACCCAGGACTACAGCAACTTAATGTACCTAGCTGAAAAGGATGTAGAGCTGGGTAGATCTTGCTGGCATCTCCTAATTTTGTGTAATTCCTTATCCTGACATTTGTTGCAGATATGCATGAAGGAACTTCTCTAGAGGAGATGAACAACTTCTCAGGGGAAAGAAAATGCTGTTTGATGTCTAGCTACTTCCCTCCCTCCCTGTGTTTTTGGCCCCATCTCTCTGTGCCTGCACCCACACATGCAATCGTGCAAAAAAGTGATGATGCCCCTAGCCTGACTCATCTTAGGCAGCACATATACTAAAATTGGAATGATACAGAGAAGATTAGCATGGCCCCTGCACAAGGATGGCATGCAAATTGGTGGGTGAGATAGCTCAATGGTTTGAATATTAGCCTCCTAAACTCAGGGTTCTGAGGGGGCCCTTTAGGGATCTGGGGCAAAAATCTGTCTGGGGATTTATCCTGCTTTGAGCAGGGAGTTGGACTAGATGATGCCCTGAGGTCTCTTCCAATCCTGATATTCTATGATCTAACAAAATCAGGCACCAAACCTATCAGCATTGCTTACAGGAACAAGAATGCTCCCATACAATATGTCTCAGGCAGTGAGGAAATTTTTATTTGTTTTTTTTCCTAAATAACCAGGCACCATTAAAACCATGGATTCAAACTGTTATAAAAGAGCTTTTTCTAAAATAAAATGTAGTAATAAAAAGTACAGTACCATAACACTCTATTTTTTCCTACTTTCACTTTTACAGCTATAGCTTCATTATATCTTTCTTCATATCTTCAGTGTTTATATTCTTCCTTTACACCTTCCATCCTATGTTCCTCTTTTTTAAAACAAAATCCTGCTACATGATCTTGACTAGTTCCTTTCCTCCAACTGTCTCCTTCACCCCATCTTCATTCTGTAGAAATGACCCTGAGCATGATCCCTTCTCACCCCCTTTAACTAAATCTAAAGGTCTCTCTCTCTCTCTCTGCCCTCCATCCTTCTTAATCTTTGTACTGTCTTTAACCCTACTTACCACTTGCTGTTCTGCAAATGAGGAGCACAGAGAACTCAGACAAAGCTCTTCACAGCTATAAAATAAGCTAATGGGAATTGTAACCTATGAAAACAGTATAAATGACTTCAAGGTGCTCTGCATTGATTTATAGAGAAGAAGCAGGCTTTGGAGTATGGTGATCAAAAAGTTAAATGTTTGAATAAATTGTCTGTTCTGAAAATATGTGTAATAAAGAACTCACAAAATCCATTACATAGTTTCCTTGGACTAAGAAGGCTAGGTACTGCTATATGCTTTTTGAATGGAAAAATAAAAAAGCTTTCTATAATCTTTATATCCTACTGATTGGAGTTTGAAATATAATAAACATATTTTAAAGCTTCATCATGAAGCCATACATAGATAAGAATGATGGTTAGACTGATGAAGGCAGTTATTCCTAAACTGTGTTCAGACAATCCTCACTTACAAAAGTAATCATGTTTTCTCAGAATAGTTTGAGATGGTTATCATATTTAATATATAACTGCACTGTTTTAAAAAATGCTTGTCTTTAATTGATGTTAAAGATTAAATCACTATAAAATTAAGAAGCCTAATCTTGTGCCCTTCACCCTACTTTCTCTTGAGTAAAGAATATATAGTAGTGTTGGTGTGCACATTGGATTATTATTCTAGTCAGAGTTACTCTGAAAACATCTTTTGTTTGTTTTTTAGCACACACTTTCTGGTAAGGATGGATGCATACAACAAATCTTATTTTAGTAACTTGCTACAAGCATTGTACATTTTACATGATCATCATGCTCACAGTACTATAAGCATTATTCTTTAAATAACTAATTGCATGTTTCAATGTCCCTGAAACAAACAATGCTATGTTTTTAGAATACATAACAAGACTAATATAGAATCTAGTGATCTCTTAGGGCAAAATTCTGTCTTGTGGTTGAACAGAAGAGTGTGTGTTAAAAACTGTTAGAATTATATTTCTACAAAGTCATTAAATGAATAGTATTTAAAAAAAAACACAAGGAGAGAAGGTCATGGGAATCTTCACCTTTCCACAGTACTCAAGGGAGTGCTAGGAAGCATATCTAGCTAATGTTCTTGTGCACGCACAAGTGAGCACAATCATTAACTTGGGGACTGTGTCCATTGACTTCAGGGTTACACAAGTGTAAATGAAAGAAGAATTTAGCTCCAGTTTTACTATTTCAGAGGCAAATTAATTGGCTTTATTAGAGTTGTGTGACTCTTAGCTGAACTGTTAATTGCAGTGGTGAAGTCCCAATACATTCACATCCAAAATACAAGTTTGTCCTACTGGATCCGTATTAGGCTTATCCTCAGCTGAATTTTCATTTTATATTCCAAATTTGTCTGATTGTCTCAATGAGGTTTAATAGAACAGCAGCTTACATCTGTGGATGCTTTGCTATTGCCTCATGCTGAAGCCATCAGCTATGATCAACTCAAAAGAGCATGAGTCACTGTCATAATACAGCTGCAGCACAGAATTTGTGGATCACAGACTTGCTTAAATTAGTGAAGAGAGGAAGGACAGAAATAAGTCAAGAGCCTAATATACAGAAAAATAAGGGGTGTTTTTCTCTCTTAATTTTAAATCCATTATAAACTGGAATTGTTCTTTTTACAAAATTCCATGTAACAGATCATTATTAGTCATTCAAAATAACTCAAGGGGGCTGTGATTTGAAAGTGCTATCCTGAATCCACCCACAACTGATTTACATAGGATCTGATGACCAGTTTTAGAGGCTCTTGACTCCACCCGTGTTTAGTTTCCACCAATCAGCTCCATCTAGCGCTCTAATATTTTATCCCATAGTCCCCAATTTTTTGTTTTTTACCACTAAAAATCGTTTACCTTTTTCACTTCTTCTGGCCAAGAGAGTTAAGCACATCTATAGGGTCACCAACACCAGCCACCAATGACTACACTAACACAGCCAACATGACTTAGAAACACCTAACTCAAAAGAATAACACACTGGTGTCTGTAGTTTTCCCAGCCATCTCATTGGGAATGTACCACTAAGTGATGCAGTATAAACCCACAATTCAGAAGTAGTCACGTGTTCACTCACAAGGTTAATGATAGTATCTACCAACAAGTTCTGCTGCCTTCTTCGGAGGAAACCTTGACTATAAATAAATACGCCTTAAAGGTAAGAGTGCCCAGTGTTTACTTTGTATTATTATGGTAGGAGGAAAGAAGCTCTGTAATGCGTACCCTTTGATTTGAGTGTTCTCTCCTTATCAGGTTTCCTATAAAGTTTTAATACAGGTTTCAAAGAAAATTAGGATACTCTTTTTTGTATTATCTCTTTTATTAATTGGACTTTATTTTCCAGTGGCTGATTGCTCTGTCACAGTCATTTTAAAAGAAACACATGAAATAGGATTATTTTGTTTGGCTGTTTCTATGAACAGTGGCTGTACATCTACATATGGGAAGAGGGAAAAGGTCAGTAGGAAGGAAAGGTGATAATGCCTTTTACATGTAATTATTGGGCCTACAACTGGGAAAAGGACTCATAATTTTTTGGGACAAATCTAACTCATTTTATATCTGTGAACTTCTGCAAACAGACTTTGATATTTTCCAATGTGTGGGGAGCTCTATGCACTTTCTGAAATGGTGGTAGAGATCTACTGCAATATTCACACCTATTTGAAATATACCCGAGTCAGTCAGAACTCATAGACTCATAGGTCAGAAGGGACCAATCTGATCATCTAGTCTGACCTCCTGCACAAGGCAGGCCACAGAACCCCACCCATCCAATTTTATACAACCCCTATCCCAGGACCGAGTTATTGAAATCCTCAAAAATGGTTTGAAGACCTCAAGCTGCAGAGACACCACCAGCAAGCGACCCGTGCCCCACGCTGCAGGGGAAGGCGAAAAACCTCCAGGGCACCTGCCAATCCGCCCTGGAGGAAAATTCCTTCCCGACCCCAAATATGGCGATCAGCTAAACCCTGAGCATGTGGGCAAGAGTCACCAGCCAGCACCCAAGAAGGAGTTCTCCGCAGCAACTCAGTACCCATCGCATGCAACATCTCCCCGCAGACCATTGAGCAGACCTGTCTGGTGGTAATTCAAGATCAATTGCCCAAATTGACGATCCTATCATAACATCCCCTCCATATACTTATCAAGCTTTGTCTTAAAGCCAGGAAAGTCTTTTGCCCCTACTACTTCCCTCGGAAGGCTATTCCAGAACTTCACTCCCCTAATGGTCAGAAACCTTCGTCTAATTTCAAGTCTAAACTTCCTAATATCCAGTTTATACCCATTCGTCCTCGTGGCTACATTAGTACTAAACTTAAATAATTCCTCTCCCTCCCTAACGTTAACCCCCTTGATATATTTATATAGGGCGAGCATATCCCCCCTCAGCCTTCTTTTGGCCAGGCTAAACAAGCCAAGCTGTTTGAGTCTCCTTTCATAAGGCAGTTTTTCCATTCCTCGGATCATCCTCGTAGCCCGTCTCTGAACCTGTTCCAGTTTGAATTCATCCTTCTTGAACATGGGACACCAGAACTGCACACAGTATTCCAGATGGGGTCTCACCAACGCCGTATACAACGGTACTAACACCTCCTTATCCTTGCAGGAAATACCCCACCTGATGCATCCCAAAATCGCATTTGCTTTTTTAACAGCCGTATCACATTGGCGACTCATAGTCATCCTGCTATCAACCAGTACCCCAAGGTCCTTCTCTTCCTCCGTCGCTTCCAACTGATGCGCCCCCAACGTATATCCAAAGTTCTTATTATTAATTCCTAAATGCATGACCTTGCACTTTTCACTATTGTATTTCATCCTATTTCTATTACTCCAGTTTACAAGGTGGTTCAGATCTTCTTGAATAGCATCCCTGTCCTTCTCCGTGTTAGCAATACCCCCCAGCTTTGTGTCATCCGCGAACTTTATTAGCACATTCCCGCTCTTTGTGCCAAGGTCAGTAATAAAAAGGTTAAATAAGATCGGTCCCAAGACCGATCCTTGAGGGACTCCACTGGTGACCTCCTTCCAGTCCGACAGTTCACCTTTCAATACGACCCTCTGGAGTCTCCCCTTTAACCAGTTCCTTATCCACCTTACAACTTTCATATTCACTCCCAGCTTTTCCAATTTAACTAACAGCTCCCCGTGCGGAACCGTGTCGAACGCCTTACTGAAATCTAGGTAAATTATATCTACCGCATTTCCTTTATCTAAGTAATCCGTCACCTTCTCAAAGAAGGAGATCAGATTGGTTTGGCACGATCTACCTTTAGTAAATCCGTGTTGCAGTTCGTCCCAATTACCATTGACCTCTATGTCCTTAACTACTTTCTCCCTTAAAATTTTTTCCAAGACCTTACATACTACAGACGTCAAGCTAACAGGCCTATAATTACCCGGATCACTCTTTTTCCCTTTCTTAAAAATAGGAACTACATTAGCAATCCTCCAGTCATACGGCACAACACCCGAGATTATCGATTGCTTAAAAATTCTCGCTAAAAAAAAAACTGTTTCTGAGTCTACATTTTCAATATTCCTCAGCACAAGGGTGGTTTCATTACAGTTTTATCAAGGTATAGAACAAGTTCCCCTCTTTCAAATAATTAAAATACATTCTTAAATTTACTCCTGTGAGTAAACTTAAGCATGTACCTTATTGTTTGCAGGATTGGAGCCTAAGGATCCAAATGTAAGGTCCCATTAGGGATTAAAAAAGAATGTTTGTTTGTTTTTCAGGGTATATGTTCAAGAGGGGGAAGAGGGTATATTTTATGTGGACTAGTGATGGGTAGGCTGTGTAAAAAATAAACTTTTTTTCTTAAAATAGTGTTTCAAGTCAATCTAAAAAAGAAATCATTTTGTGAAATTTCACAGAAGTCAGTAAAGATCATTTTTGTCCAACAAAACTAGAAAGTCAATAAATCAACAGAGGGGATGACTTTTTTGTAACCAAAAGGTCCTGTTCTTACATTCCTTGGCTATTCCCATTTACTTTGGCTAGCATTTGGGATATAAAAGGTAGCAGAGAGAACTCCAAGGTAGCTGCTTAATGTAATCTAGCATGTTTGTTACTTTCAGGGTGGAGATATTTACTACAGCCATAATATTAGTATATAGTGTTTTCATCTTGAACTGTGAACTAGAAACAAATAGTTCATTTTTAGCCATTATTTAAAAACAGTCAATAGATGCTTCTACTCCACACATCACTTCCTATTTTATTTAAGCAAGTGTCTTTAGCTCCGATTCTGCAACTGTGCAGTCCACTGTGTGTGTGTGGGAGGCATCTTGTATAAAATTCCCAGGCACAAAGGGCTGCCCATGTGAATCCAATTACAGTATCAAGGACAGTATCAAGTTAACGCACTGGATTTTTTAAATGTATTCAAAAATGTCTTCCAAAACAGCTTAACCTAGTGAAACACATAGCTCTGGTGTGTTTTCTTGGTGTTCCTTATTAGCTGCTTGGTTTAAGTGGGGATAGTGATGAGTAAATACCTTTATCATTCTTGTTGACTGTAGTCTTATAATGTTGACTGTGCTATGAACTGATTTTGTGAATGATTGGAAGCAAAACCTCAGAACCTGAAAAAAATTAGTCTTTTAGGGTTCCAAAGATCATTGACAAGTATTTTTTTCCCTAGCTAATATCTGTATATGGTACAAAACTGCATGGGAATAAGAAAAAAAATACATATTCAGAGAATGTACCTAGGAGGAATAGAGTGAGTAAAATCCCTGGTATCTCTGTGCACAGACTTGTGTAATTGGTTAGATTGTCGGCTCTTTTTCAAGTGGTACCTTCAGTGATTTCTAGTAGGCTGTTTAGAGGCACTTCCCCTCTTTTTCTTTCATTTGTTGTGGCTATACATAGGGCCAATGCTCTTCTACATAGGAACAATCCATATCAGAGAGTGGAAAAATCAGAGTTTTCCACACTGTTTCCTGATCACTATCAGGTGCATTAGATTTGCTGCCCACCCTGAAGAAGTGTCACTCGCTCAAACCTCCAAGATCCACCTGCACTGTTAGCCACCTACCATTCCTTGTTTCTCATGGACAGCATGGCTCCTGAAGGAACAATGCAGCTGGAGTGTCCCTCCAACCACAGTTTCCTCCTCAGCAACCTTACGAAGGAGACAGACTCCACAGTGTGCACAGAAATTTTATGCTTGGACTTGAAATCTGAAGATCAGCCAACCATTCCTGACTGAGACTTTCCTCTACCAAGCTCAGACAATACAGGGCTTTTGAGGATGGGATGGGAGATGATGGTAGCAAAATAGCCAAGAGACAGCATTCCTACACCCCTCCCCCCATTTGTCAAGGTTGAATACCCAAGCTGAGTCTCTCTCCAAAGGTACATGTGAAATGGAGCATAATGGCCATTGAATGAATGTCCATAATTATCAGAGGATGTAAAAGAATATTTAGGAAGATCAATAATGTTAATTTTCCAGAAAAAATCACATGTAAACCTTCAAATTAATACTACAATCTTTTCTGTTTTGGTGGGTTTTTGTTTTGTTCCGTGATCAGATATTTCTCAAGTAGCTGCCACTTTGCCAAATCTTGTTGAGGGCAAAGGATCAGTCCATCCTACTACTTCAACTGATTAGTTAACAACAGGGTTGCTCCTGATGGTACCACAATCATATTTCAAGAAGCATAAAGGCATAACCCCCACCCCAAACTTTCCAGGTATACTCAGGAATATTTCCCTGCCACTGCTATGCTTTACCATGTCTTTGAGAACACAGAGATTTCTAAGATCTGAGCCTGTAGCCCTTACTCACTTGGATAGACCTGTGAAGTAAGGGAACTACTCCCATTAGACAGGGCTTCAGGATTAGGCTTTAGGTCTCTTGGACTAAATCCACCCCAAAGAGGGAAAATTATTATAGATTAAACTGTCTTGACGGTGAAAGCACAAACTGAAGCTAAAGGAGGACAAGACATTACTAAAGTGTAAGAGACAAGTCTTTTTATTCAGAGGGCAATTGTTGTGGAAAATAGACAAGGCAGTGGACATATTCAGAGAAGGTTTTGATGAGAGCTTTGAGGCAAGGTTCAAAAACCACCAGAGAGGGGGATGGATCCCCGGCTTCTTCCCTGAGTTAGTCTGCTGGCTATTTTTAAATCTTTCCCAATAAACTATAGGCTCTTAATAGAATGTGATTTGGGATTTTTGTAGTAGCTGCAGCTTTTAACCCCTCTAATTCAACAGTGCCAGTCTACTATCTGGCAGCAATGTCTCTAAATGCATTTTACTTTTTCACTAAATTTAGACTGGCAGCAAACAATTATGTGAGTTACTGAGTCTGACATCTAATTAACACTGTCTTTAAAGGTTAAATGAGATGTGATAAATTTCTATCCTTTTTTTGGCATGTTTTAATTAGCTGTAATTAGGAGTGGATTGACCTGAAAAGATTGTTGTCCCATGGATTCACAATACATTTATATAATTTATGTAAGCAGAGACAAAAATAAGCTTTTATGGAATGAAAGACCCAAAGGTTATTTAAATAACTATATCTGTTTGATGATAACCTTCTGTAAAGCTCAGGTAACCAGAACATTGGACATTAATATTACACTGCACTGCAGGTGGTGCTTCATAAATTATATTTGTTTTTTGTCTGAAGAATTGGTAAGCATCATAATCTTCATCTGTTGCTGGAGTCTGAGACATTGACTGTGGACATTTATCTGTAATGGGATTCTAAATTTCAGGCAGAGAGTTTCTGTATGTGTTTTAAAATATTTATTAATATATTTAACATGAAATAAAAAAGTAAAGTTAAAAAACCAAATGAATATTTTCATTTGATCTTCGCGAAGATTAAAACATAGGTACAAACAGCTTTCTTTTTAAAGGCATGCTCCAAAAGTAAACTGGATTCCAACTTTTCAATGACTGAGATCTTTTTTACTCCATTGAAAGACGGGTTTGTGGTGTTATTATTTATTACTGGTAAAGGAGGTGGTATTTTAATGAGAGAAATTTCTACAAGACTGATGCAGACTTGCATTATCTAATGCAGGCAGCTTCTGAAGAGTGTTGGACTTAACAATTAAGAGACATTTGCATCTAATAAAAACTGGTAACTTTTTTCACAATGGTGTCTAATTCTGTTCCTGTTTTAGTCAATGGGCGTTTGCCCATTGAGTTTTCAATCTGAGTAGAAACGGGATACAAGTAAGCTACATTATAAAGATTTAAAATAAAAATAATAAAAATGAAATCCCCATAAATATTATAAAGCTCTCTGCTATAAAATTTTCAGCTGCCCTTCGTATTAAAAGACGGTTTTATAAATTTCAGATCTCTGCTTGTAAACCTCCAAATGAAGTCTGGGTTACTTGTGTGATCTAATTTTGTAAATCCTGAGTAGAACACTTGCTGATTTCAAAGTATCTTATGAGGGGAGTATTTGCAGATTCCAGGTGGAAATCACTAGCAGCCCAGTCCTATGAGGTACAAAGTCCCCTTAACTTCTGAAGCTAATAGGCACTGAGGACACTCAGTACCCTTGTAGGAAGTGTTCAGTGACATGTGGTACTGGCCTCTCAATTCCCCCCAAAGAACTATATTTATGACTCCATAATAGATTTTGTCTTCTAGAAACAGGCGGAGTTCCTGCCTGCATCTTAGCCTGCACAAGCATTTTACCTTTGAGAGATTAAGTGCTCTGATCCACCTTTGCTATCAGAGGTATTTTTTTTTCTACTTTACAGTCCATCTTAGTGGGCAGTGTTAGGGATGTCAAACAACTGTAGCTCAGAGATGTAAAACAGAAATGCCTGAAAGGAATGAGTGTACGGGGTAAGGAGAAGCAGAGCTGAAAACGAAAGGTAGATGGTGGCAATGTTCTGAACATCAAGAAGTCAAATGAGACAGAGAAAATGCAAATAAAAAAAAGAAGGAATATGGACCAAGAGAGAACACAGGAAAAGGAAGGTAGTTAATATACATATGGCTGTAACTATGGTTTGTTTCAGGAGACAAAGGATTGGAATTAAATTACATCAGTTATGTGATCTCCTTGTGACTGTCACAGATGAAATCTGTCATGTCCAGAGTTAAAAGGTTTGTGAGAACTGAAGCTCTTTGGCTCCTTATATAGTTGAGGTAGGAGAGTTGTGGAAATGTTCCTATCTTCTTCAGAGTAATTTGCATATACTGCTTTCTGGCTCCATTAGTGAAAAGGCAAAACCAAGACTTCTCTACTTGCTGGCATGTATTATTTGCAAATTCTGCAGAGGAGTTCTGTGAAGTGCTCACATCTACACCATCTGGAGTTTATTCATACTCTACACTCATGATCTGCATTAAATGTGTTTTGTTACTGCAGATGGATGTAACAGGGTGAAAATCTGGCATCCCAAGGTTATTCAATGGGGCAAGTCAGCTATCCTAAGGTAGAAGTGGGCTCAGAACAGGTGCTCAGGGCTGAGATGGACAAAAAGGATATCTATTCATTTTTGAGCCTTACTATGAAGGTGCATGGTAGCAATTTCTTAGCTAGGCTTATGTTCTCAGCAGGGGTTCAAAATTCTATTTTCCCCTAAAAGTAGGTAGCCAATCAGGGTGAAATTTCACAGGGTTAGTTTTTCTGTGTAGATTTTGTTTGATTTCTTCATAATTTTAATAGGAATTATTTGAATTTGGGCTTTGTCTGAAATTTTTCTTTGAAATGTGATACTCTTCATATTTCTCAAGGTCACTCACAGGTTAAGAACCAACACTCCGTGCCTTAGAATTAAGACACATTCTTTTGCTAATACTGTAAAAGATTCTGGGGGAGTAGTTACTATGCAAATGAATTTAATATACAAGAAAAAGAGGGGGAAAGGGTTAATATTTACTAACAGGTCCTAACAATAGGAAATTAAACCACAAACTTTTTTAGGCAGCAATTGGGGTTGCTCCATAGACAAGATGATTGATACAAACCGACAAAAGCAAGGAACTATAAAGTTAATACTTAATAATTTCCAGTCCTCTGACAACAAATACGCACCTTATAATCACCACACCTAACATGCACCATAGATCATGCACCTCAACCTTAACTCTGTCTCCTGGGGATGCCAGCTCTCGTTTACTAGCTCTTTCTCCACACAATCCTTTACCAAATTACTCTTTCCCAACACAACCAACTACTAAACCAACATTCAAAACTACTACTGGTGGTGGTGGTGGGAAATAATCTGGTAAAGTGATGTATGCAGGAGGGTGGAAATGGAACAGAGTTAAGATTATGGTGCACAGTGTTGTTAGTATTAATAGTGACCAGAGTATTTAGATTTAAATTTTCTAGAACCAGAAGTGAGTGTGGTTTTAGTATAGCATGAGCCACTCATTTTAGCTATTTTTAAGAGACTCCTACACATTACATTTAACCTAGCCCTTGTTACTTGGACACCTGATAGAAGGGACTAAAGTAATAAAGAGCCTAATGCTGCACACCCGATTCATCTGAGTATCTCCACTGATTTCAACTTGAATTTCACTTTATAGGAGAGAAAGAACTGCAAGTTTGAGCTCACACTATGCCCTGCTGTGAGACAAGTAGAAGGCTCCTACTGTCTGTTAATCCACATAGAACAAGAAGAAAGATCTATAGAGTTTTTAAAGACTGTTATCTCCTGTCCCACCTGTCTTCTTGGAATGGTTTCTTTATAGCTAAGCTTGGAGTTGAGCACGGAGGAGAAATAAGACACCGCTAACATTGTTTAGGTATAGAACTAGATCATGCCTGTTAGTGAGTGGTGTGCCCAGACCATTCTGTATGTCTGAGTGTAGAGGGCCAGACTGGTGCTCCAGCCCCTCACCAACTCCACCTGCCCCTTTGGAGTGATGTGACTCCCCAGGGGGCATAGAGGGAGTGGTGCTGAGTGAGCAGTCCCTGAGCTCCCCATAGTACAAGGACAATGCTGTTCCCAATTCTTGTGCAGGGTGTGCAAGGGGTTAAGAAGGCTTCTTGAACCCTTTCTGCACCCTGTATGAGAAGTGAGGCCAAGGTGGCCCTCATAAGGAATATCACTGGACTAAATAAAAATGAAAAAGTATGTGAGACTAGAACTCTAAAAGCAAGAGCAGTAACACAGAAGAGGAGACCAGAAACAGATAAAAGAGCATGAAGTGGAGAACTTTGAAAACAGCTGGGAGGAATGTCTTCCTCAGAAGGCAGCTTTAAGATTATATTTAAAGTAAGGTTAAGCATCACAAGTTCAGGTTTCAGTTTAACAGACTTCTTTCTTTATTCATTTGGTCCATTATATTAATTACTATCATTGTTGCCTTTCATTTTCACTGCCTTTTTCCTGTTCCCTTTATGAAAGATAAATAAATTGTTCTAATTTACTTTGCCTAATGATTGATGACAATGCCTGGTTTAATCACTCTTTTGATGGCTGTTTCAGTCACTTGTTGAGCCCTGCAACTGAAGTGTAGCATTTAACTCATACTGTAATTTCAAATACGAACAGCGTCTCTCTTTCCCTGAGCTAATATACATGCTTGTAATATAAGAACAAAATTGTGTCCCTACCTTGATATAGACATGAGATATGGAAAAGATCTATTACATCATCTGCTTTATCCCACTGCAACAGCAGGATTGTTCCTTACAAAAAATTTTTAATGCTTTGTTTAGATGAGTTTTAAACATAATCATGGGGCTTTCACCACTTTGCTTGGGAGATTATTCCACAGATCAACAGAAAAGATCTAACTATCAGAAAGCTTTTCCTGACTTTCAGCCTATAATATTCCTTTCTTAGGAGTCAGTTGTGCCTCTCAGGAATTGGGCCTTATTGTGACTTCTGTCTGGCTGTGTTTATGACCCAGCAGACACTAAAATTAACATTTTGTTCCTTAATTTTCAAAATGCACATATGAAGCTTCAGGATCCCTCATGGGTGGCAAAGATAAGATGCTCTGGGAGGCTCAACCTCCCCAAAATAAAAAAAAAAAGGCTGGCTAGGATCACCTCTCTCTGGAAGTGCACTGGCCCGCTGCCTGTCTGTCTCCCTGTGTAGATGCCTCAGAATCTCCCTCAAAGCAGGAGGAGAGAGGCATCAGTACCTGGGCTCTGGTCCCACCCAAGTTCTGCCCCTGCTCTGTCACAGGGCCCGGCTACCACTGCACCTTTTCCCCCGAGGTTCTGCCCTCAGTCCACATCTTCCTTCCTCCTCTCCATCTCCTCCTGAAGCCCCATGTTTTGGGGGGCCACACAGAACAGGGGGGCTGGGTGTGTTTGGAATGCATCAGCCACCACCCCCAGGCAGTGCTAACACAACAACCCAGTGGATTGTTCCCACCATGCAATGCCGGGGTGAGGGGGAGAGATCGCCTAGTGAGAGGGTGTGCAGAATGGCAGCCTTTGTTCTGTACTCCAGGGCAGCACCCACTCAACCCAGCATAGCTCTCACAGAGGTGCCTTCCAGGCTGTGGCAGGGAGGGGTGAATGACTGAATTCCCATAAGCAGAAGTCAGGCTGCACTTCCCTAGACTGGATTCTTCAGGGAAATAAATGGGGGGTGGGCAGAAGGGAGGATCACAGACTATGGGGTTATGTGACTGTCTAACACTCACCACCCCACCCAACACCCCCACATTATACTTCGTGCACAATCCCCCCACCCTACACAGACACTATACCCCTTGCACAACCCACCTACACACACACACTATACCCTCCTACTTTTTTCCTGCCTTATAGGGAAGTGATGGTGTGGGGAGGGGGACGGGAGGAGCAAGTAGCAGGCAAGGCCTCTGGTGAAGAAGCAGCACGGGAAGAGGCAGAGCAAGAGCAGGACCTTACGGGTAGAGATGGAGCAGAGGTGGGGCTTCAGGGAGGAGTGGGGAGGTAGGCCCACAGTCCTGGAGTTGCTGCCCCCCACCCAATTCTAGGGAGCTTCTGGCGCTCCTGGGCATAGCCTCCCCAAATGAAAGACACACACACACACCGCCTATGGGATCCCTTATTCTCAATCTAGTTTCATTTTAAATCAAACTATTTTATTTACTTCAGATCCTGACAGTTTGTCATTTGATCAGCTGGGTTGATTTTGCCACTTTGTGTTCTGTGTTACTCACTGATTTCATGTCAAATCATTCCAAGATTTGGATCCAGATTAAATTTGCTGAGCTCCAGCAAAATAAGTCATCTGACAGGGAATTGTCTCATAAAATTTGAGGCAAACAGACAGAGCTTTTTATCCCTATGCCATTTCTTATTTGCTAAATCTAAACTACTCCAGCTTTTCTTCTTTCCATTTCCAAGTCAGAATAACTTTCTTCATCATCACGTCTACCATATGAAATAAACAATTTAAAGAAAATCTGTGGATTGATTTTTTTTTAATGTTGCATTTTGGAAATGTACTGAGAAGACATGCAGAGCTTCTGCAGATCAGTATCATACATGTGAAAATCACTTTTGAAGGTGAACTTCAGCTTTTTTTTCCAGTAATGCCCTTGCGTACAAGGGAATTGGCCTTCAGTCTGCAAGGCTCTTTAGCTGGCATTTTTTGGGGGGGAGCACTAAAGTCACTGGGAGGAAAAAGATGAAACCAAATGTCATGAGAATCAAAAAGAAGATTATCCAGTTTATGAGCCAGTTTCTGGAATAATTATCATCCCTTAAATACTGCTGCTCATCTCTCTCCTTTATAATTGCCACTGTACTGTCATCAAGGAGGAAAATAATTAAATCACAAATCATCCCCTCACAGATTTAAACTGATGTAATAAACTTCATGCAGCCCCGTTTTGAGGGTCTGTTCTACCCGTAGGGCATAATGCAACCTCAGTGCATAGGGATGGAACAGTGACAAGAGGAACACATTATCTTCACCCTAAACTTGTTGGGATTACATAGCAAAATTAATGATGACAAATACTAACTTTGACAGACACCTCTTCCAAACTGTGGAATTTCCTCCTGGGGAAAGAGAGGCATTTGGGGGGAGACTGAGGGGAGGCCCTGGCCATAACATCGGAGGTGGGGAGGAGGAAACCTTGTAGAGCTTTTACTCCCCCATGTGTGTTCCTGTGAAGGGAAATGTATGTTCCAGGAGCAATGGGGTAAAATTAAGGAGGGAAAAATGTAAGTTTTAAAATAAGGAAAACCCTTTTGCAGTGAGATCAATATGGTTATGGACTAAAATCCCAAAGAAAGTGATAGATGCCTCATCACCGGCAGTGCTTAGAACCATATTAGACCAAAAAAAAAAAAAGATAGAAAACAAAGCTGATGAGCTGACAGGGAGATAGAGTGGATGGAGTAAAATAAGACACTTTTTTATCAACTGGAATCTAGCCAGACCACAAACAAACACGGCAGCCCAACAGATGAAATATTGAAAAATAATGAGCAAATATAGTATGTGTATTATGTCCACAGCACAGTCACAGCTCATTAGAAAGCAGCTTAATCAATACCATAAAATCCCTTCCAACTTACTTGGTATATCCTCCTCTTTTGAGACAATGTTATGTATGTTGCTATAGCACTACAGTAATGTAGCTTAAACTTTTGGGCCAAATACTGTAATGACTTATGCCCAACCCAACCTCAGTACATTAACTGCTCATGGGGGTGAGTGCAGTGTTTGGCTTAGTGGCTGCATTTTGAATGACACTGAAACTAAGGATTCCTTTGGAAATGAGTTTAAAAAAAAATAATTAGTGTAGGAAGAGCCTTATTTGCAAGTAATTCCACTCTGTCTTGGTCTCTTTCTGACTCAGCATGATTAGTAATAATAATACCTAGCTCCTCTATAGTGCTTTGCAGCCATAAAATGGAAAGCTCTTTACAAAGGCAGTCAGATCAAAAAGTAATGTTGTAGCCATGGATATGGACATAGGAACAAGGAAGTAGAAACTATATTTATATGCCCAGAATATCATTTGGTGGTAGTTAATCAAATGCTCTTCATTCTTAGTAATATATTAAGTATAAGAGTGGTAGTATGAGAGCCAGATAGGTTACTTCCTGGTATTCTTCAGCTCAGTTTATCCAAAAAAACTGTAAGGTTATCCCAGAGTAAACCCTGCAACTCAATGCAAAATGCTGGTTCTTGACTATAAATAAGAAAATGGTCCAAAGCAGTACAGAAAATCAAATGGTAAAAGATTAACAACATTAGCAAGGAGTTTAAAACAAAAATGCTGGAGAACAGTTACAAAAAAAATCATATTGAAAGCAAAATTTAAGAATGTACAAAGAGCCTGTTTGAGTACACAAAAGCAAGAGACTTCTTTCCTCAATAAGATTTGGTGGTAGCATGAGAAAGTTTGATAGGCCGTGAAGCAGAAGTGTGTTAAACTTTGTCAAGTAACACTACAACAGCAGGATTCTCAGGAATATAAAAAAGCCAAAAAGATAGTGAAGAAAGAGGTGGTAGCTGCTAAGGATAAAACAATGGAAGGTATATATGCCTAGCACTCTGTCTGGAGTGGCTCACAACCATGTGTGCCTAGCTCAGGGCAGACACCCCAAACTGGTGGTATGTTCCATAATTAGATTTTAACAAGCCAGTAACAAATCTGAACTCCTGCATCACTGTTAGCATCTTACCATGGAGTCACAGGCAGTTCCCTGAGACTCTCCCATCCATCTTGCCACCCAGACAAATTGGAATTAGTGATAAATGGTCAGTTACACCAAAAATCACACACTATTCATGTTGCACTCTGGCCCAAGAGACCCATAGTTTACCTAAGATCAATTGTTACCCTAGATCTTACACCAAATATGATGCCTATAGCCAATCCTAGTAATAAACTATCTAAAGGTTTATTAACTAGGAAAGAGAAATAAGAGAGTTATTTACAAGTTAAAGCAAGAAAACATATACACACAAATGAGTTACCATCTAAAGCCTGAGTGAGAGTTGTACATATCTGTCAACTCAGTGTCTTTAAGGGTGGATCCAGGAGATAAGCACCGGGGATCTTTGGCTTCAGTTTGACTCTCACAAGGCCAGAGAAAGCAAACAGTAAAGAGATGAAAATTCTTTACATCTTTTTATTTCCTTCTTTCAGCATTCAAAGTTATGGGATAAGGCCTTCTCCTTGGATAGATGGGGCAGTAAACAAACTTTTGTCTTATAATGGCCTATTTAAATTTTGATAGTCCTCCTGGATGGGCAGGAGAGGGTAACAATTCCTGTGCCTGGGTTCACAAGTTCAAATAAATTGTTCAAAGTTATAAAACAAAACTCATTTTTCTCATAATATGAAATATAGCTATTACAAGTGAGATTAATGCATGCAGCAATGTACAAGCATTTAATGAAGTCTAAACACTAAATATATTCTTAAGACTATTGCCTAATTTGAGCAAAACTAACACACAGGTGAATTGGTCTGGCTAATGCCTGCAGTCTTGCTAAAAGCTGGCACTTGGTCTGCCAGTGTCACATGCTGCCTGTCTTGAAATGAAGGGTGAGACTGGTAAAGAACTGAAATAAGACAGTTAAAGACATTGATCCCGCCAAAGTCATTAACATATTTCTACTTCCATCTTTAATCCATGAGAATCAGCTACAGGAATGAGGGAAAAATTACTTTGAAAGGTTTCTGAATGAACAGAGTCCAAGAGAACCATGCCATACGATAAAACCAAAGGAGAGTCTGGTGGCACCAATCCCATAAGAAACTGCAGAAGTATTAACGAACATGGAAAAATAAAGCTCTGGGCTCTGATGGCATACCAGCAGAAGTATGGAAGTGCCTGGGGCAAGTAGGCATGCACATAGTGACAGAACTGTTTAATTTTGTCATGAAGATTGAGAGAGAGCAAATTTGTACTAATATTTAAGGGAAAGGAGAAATATAAGGATATGATAACTACCGTAGCATTAAATCCATGAGCCACACCCTGAAAATCTGGGACAAAGTTATTGATAAGAAACTACAAAGAGAAGTAAAGATTGTTGGCAATCATTTAGGGTTTATGCCAGGCAAGCCAGCAGTGGATGCTATATTTGCATTAAGATTGCTTGTGAAAAAATACAGCAAAAAGAGGAAATTCCTGTATATAGTGTTCATCACTCTTGAGAAGGCTTATAACAGCATTTCAAGAGAACTTGTCTGGTGGGGTATGAGAATGAAACAGATACCTGAAGACTATATCAGGCTCATCCATGTCATGTACAAGGGGGCTGTTACTGCTGTCAGAAGGCCATGTGGAGAAACTGAAAAGTTTCTGTAAGAGTTAGAGTACATCAAGGCTCGACACTAAGTCCCCCTTTGTTCACATTGGTACTTGATACACTTACACAAAACATCCGGAGTATCACTCCAATGCATGCTTTTGCAGATGATGTAGAGCTCATGGTGGAGAGCAAAGAGGAAGTGGAAGAAGATTAGAGAGATGGATATATGTACTTGAAAGAAATAGCATGCAAATCAGCAGGGGAGGAAAAGAGAATATGGTCTGTAGATGCAATGATACAGTCTTCTCGTCTTTCTTCAGGATAAGTCTGTGGGCAGCCACTACCAAAGATACAGAAATTCAAATGCCCAGGCTTGATAGTGAAGGATAACAACAAACTTATAAGCAGTTCAGGAAAAGCATAGACTAAATTGAGAGAAGTGAGCAAAGTGATCAATCGAAAAGTAATATCTAGAAGACATTAATTAGCCCTGTACTTTTGTATGGCTCCAAATGCTGAGCACTGAGGAAGAGATGGGATCAGATCTAGAATAAAGTGGAAATTAATGTTAAAATACTTGGGTACTTGGAGTTACAACTATGAATCACATTTGGAACAAACCAATTTGGGGAAGTGTGAAGATGGTGCTAATTATAGAAAAGCTGAGGGAATCTTAGATGGTTTGGACATTTGGAATGAGTGTTGGAAGAATATATAGGAAACAGGTGTCAAACTTAGAAATGGAGGGTAAGAAAGCTGTTGGAAAACCTATAATTTGATGGATGAATGTCATGCAAAAGGATTTGACTAGGCACAGATTTTCTGAGGAACTTCTTCAAATCAGACTAGAATGGAGAAGGAGGACTCAAAGAGCCAACCCTATATAGATGGGACCAAGATTAGAAGATCAAATTATTTTATACCATTTTTAAATTTTACATTCCATTGTTTGCCTTGTGCTCTTAAAATGTCTCATCTATTGATTCTGTCGGTTTTTTTGCTTGGCAAATATTTTTTTCTTTTGAATGGAGCTGCTATTAACATTGCTTCATTCTGTTTCAGAAGACGAAAAGTAAACTAAATGGGAACTTTTCAAGCAAAGACATCTTTTGGCACTTGCATCACAGAAGATGCCATCACAGCCTTTGAGAAAGTGCTATGTGAGTAAAGAAAACACGAGCACTTTGCCACATTTTGTTGTGTATTATTGTTCACTGATGTAAATCCACAATTACTCCAATGGCTTAAGTGGGGTTACTCCAGATCTACACCTGAGATCACAATCTGGTCCAAGGAGTCATTTATTTTTTATTTTATTTTATTTTATTTTTCTTTAAGAAAAAAAATCTCTTTGATGGAGTGGCGTTTTTATCAGCACTATTAATTTGGAAAATCTTTCCCCAAATCCCCCTGTCTGCCTGTGTATCTCCGGATGTATTTTTACCATCCTCATGGTACCTGATTACCTAAGTGCTCATAAAAGAGAAATGGGCTTTAGCCAGACATAGTGAAGACAATCAGTGCAATTCACTCTTGCCCTGCCAAAAATATCCCTGTTGCTCAAGTCTTGAAAGTTCTTAACTACAAGGAAAGTTGTTATCCTTCATTATGGAAGAATATGATATGCAATGTCATGGAGATTAGATATGGAGAAGAAGAGATTCAGCTTGCCCATAACTGTGGATGTTGTCTGCCTGCTCTCCTTATCCTCTGGAGTATCAGTTTCAGCACTTCTCGTATTGGTCTGGAGATGAGCATGACCAGCCATGGGAGATCCATCTTTTTCATGGCGTTAGTTAATTTGTGTGCACTTTTATTGCCTGTGTTCATCTTCAGGGTTAAAAGAAATGTATTTTAGTTCAGAAACAGGGATTGTAAAAAGACATTTTTCAATCTTTTTAGAAAGTATTTTGGAAGAAGTTTTAGTTGTAAATTGTTTTCATGAAGCATTTACAAGTTGGTAGGTTAATTGTGCATTATGTGGAGTGAACAGTGTCCTATAATACAGATACACAGCTTGTTCAATAAAGTGTTAATTCTTTGCTGAACATCCATCAGTTAAAAATCTCTTACTGTAGTTTTAGGAGATGAACATAGTCTCAGACATCTTTTATTTCCTTTTCTCCTCCTTCAGAGAGAAGGATTCCCTCACTTCTGATACCATGTAATGGGAGGACAGGAACACAAAGAACCATGTTGTAAGCAGCAACTGGAGAACTCCCTGACCAGGAAAAGATCCCCCATTTGTTAAGTCCCCAACTGCAGTACATTTTGATCTTCTTTGTTAAGTGTGGAGGACCAGGAACTCTATAATCACTCGACCCATATGGATGTATGGAGAACTGTAAAGGGAAGCTACTGATTTTTGTTTTGTTTTTTTTTTAATCTGAGGTCTTATTTTTACTAATTACTGAGATGGCAGCCTCGTTCTTCACTAGCTTTAGCTTCCATATAGCCTCAAAGTTCAGGTTGGGTAGAGTGCATAGCAATCTATTGATGAAAGAAGAAAGGCATAGATGAATGCAATGAGGTTTTGGATCCAAAAGAAATAGTGGTTTCTGTCTCACTAGGTGAAGACGGAACACAAAGCACTCATGGCTACCATTACCTGAGCATCTAAGGAACCAAAACAATCCATGTGGATTTGGTTGATTGTTGCTTACAGTTGCATTCTATAAGCTTACATGCTGTTTACAGGATGCTCAAAAAAGTCTTCAAGCTAAAGGGCCTTATCTTCTCCCTTGGTAGTCACTGGAAAAAATTCCTCCCATTTGCTTCACTGGGAGGACAATTGGGCCCTAAATTAAACACTGACTATGAATACAGATAAAGAAAGGGATACAAATTGAGAGAACAGAGGGACAATGCATAAAATCTCATATGAAACTGTAACTGTTTTGGTTTTTTTTCTTATCAGCTTGTTTTTCTTCAATCTACCTTCAAGTATATTTTTAATAATCTGGGAAGAGCATGAAGAATGGTGCTTACATAATCCACAACAGGTCCTGGCCTTTTATTAATTAGACTTCAGTTATGAGGATCAATTTTGGTAACAATTCCCTTTTTTGCATCCTCCAATATCTCAGTAGTTTTAAGATGTGGATCAATTAAACCAGTAAGTGTCCCAAACTGAGCTAATGCATAGAAGGGAAGAAAAAATTTCTCTTGCAAGGGCAGAGAGAATTCAGTGAGGCATTTTATTATCATGGCAGGTCAGTCAAGTTATAATTGGCTCAATTAGCACACTCCCAAGGTGACAAATTCTTTACTTGCACTCAAAATAAATGAAATTCTTTTTCCACATATGGAAATCAAATCACTTCCAGTTTGGTGGTCCTATCAAAAAGCCACCTGCTGATCATTATATCTGAGAGCAGGAACAAATGAGGACTGGCTTTGGAAGTGGGTTTTCATCCATGCAGTTAAATATTCATTTATCCAGTGGCTCCAGATAAAAAGTATAATGATCAACAAAATCAAATTTCACTGGAATCCATACAGAATACAAAGGATAAACAGAAGAAGAGGCCAGTCATGAGCTTCAGAATTTCTAGTAACACAAGCAAACTGTAGCATTATACATGGAGGTACCAAAGTCCTAAACCCTTGTAAAGTAGGACTCCATCTACCAGTGCACATACCATGTCATTCAACTAGTATGAATATGGCTTCAACCTGGAATTTGTACTGAGAGCTAGAGTTCTTCCATACCTGTCAGTCTTTTTAATCCTGTTTTTCATGATGGTTTTCATTAGTTAATAACATCTAGTTTTCTGATGTATTAAAGTAGCACATTGGTGTGTTTGTGATCAAGTTTTGAAGATCTCTTCATCTGAAATGATCTTTTTAGGCCTTTTTGATAAGGTACTTGGTGGGGGAGGAATTACTGAAGTGTACCACAGAAAATAAGCAAAATAAATTAAACTATTTTGGGACTCTGTACGACAGAAAAAAAGTGCCCAGCACATTGTGAGTGCTACCAGAATAAAAATAATAATAAATGCACATAACAGCATGCCTATCATTATATGAGAAAGACTACTGAAAGGGACACTGGATATGGATAACTTCTGAGGGCCATAGGCTTTAAAAAGTTCAGGGAATTAATTTCAAGATTTTTCCCAGTGAGAGGAAATCAAGAGCTATTCCACAGAGAGAGTAGATGAAAGACAACTGCTGATGCAATATGTGGCAGCAGCATCAAATAGGGTTTAATCCTGCTGGCACCACAGCATTGCTGAAAGAAGTGCAGGAATCCCCAAAACATTAGGGTTTAGATTATGTGCAGAGAGGCTTCCACATAGCTAGACTAAATATGAGTAACACTTACTTGTTTAGTAATGTGAGCAACTCTCTAGAGTGTAAAAAGAACAGGAGTGCTTGTGGCACCTTGGAGGCTAACAAATTTATTTGAGCATAAGCTTTTGTGGGCTACAGCCCACCTAATCAGATGTATGCAGTGGAAAATACAGTAGGAAGATATATACATACACAGAACATGAAACAATGTGTGTTGTTATTGATCTGAGTAATGTTAAAGAGTGAGAAATGTGGAAGAGAGGGTGTGTGGCTAGAACACAGGTACTTAAACACAATCCAGCAAATGAAAATGATAGAAATAGTAGCTATATTAGGACTTGTAGCCAGGAGCAGGGTCTCATACAAGTGAACTGAAGAACTACTCATGGCAGAGAGTGAAAGCAGGGGAGTCATAAGGACTAGTGACACACACCAAAACTTCCACAGCTTGCCATACAACAGTTCTCACAGGCAGCTGTGATGCATGCTACACACTAAATATGCTATAAGGAGACAGGAGGTTGGGTGGGAGCAGAGGGGGAGAGGGCAGAAGCCAGAGAATGGGAGGGTTGGGATAGCAGCAGAGTAAGAGGGGGCAAGAGACATGGAAGGGGGTAGGCAGGATAGTAGCAGAGAGGGCTGGGGACATGTAGGTGAAAATCAGGACAAAGCCAGGGTGCAGCGAGGTAGGATAACAGCAAAGGGTATAATGGTGAGGAGCCTAGATGATTGGAGCAGGAGCTAGAGCACAGGGATGGATAGGAGTAGTGGGGAAAGAGGGTGAAAAGAACCAGAAGGGTCCTTTGGAAAAATAGTATTTGATCATGTAACTAAAGACTGTGTCATAATGAGTACACACACAAGGGAGTCTAATTAACGGTGCACCAGAAACCTTAATTCCAACATTTTCTAACTTTTCAGTGCTTGACTTTGCACTTAACATTTCTTAACATAGACTTCCCCCTCCCACCCCCAATTCTGGTTGAAATAGTTAAGATAAAAATTCAGGATCATGCCAGAAAACTCTCCTGCTGATGTGCATTACATGTAAATAGGCAGAAACTGAATAGTAAAATTGAAGAAATTATTTTCAAATTCCACTTGCAATAATGCAAAATCATAAAATCTTTCAAGTATCAAGCTGACACCTTAAACCATATCAAAAAGTAATAAAACACTGAGAATGGATGATTTAAAAAGGTGTTTTACTAAACTTTGCAAGCCATGAGGAATAAGAAGCTTTCAGTGATCAGAGATAAGTTGCTCAGCTTCTCTGGCTTGCACCTGCCAAAGAAAAGTAAAATCATATGATTAACAGTAGAGTGTACCTTTCTTTTCTAAATACAAAATATTCTCATTAGAAAAGCTTATGGATATACAGGAAATAAGTACTCTCCACCTATGGATGTGTGGGAGATGAAAAATTTGTATTTATTTTTTTAATCCCCACATGCTGAGACACAACGTGCTGTCATGATGTTCAATGAATAAATATCTTCCACTCAGAGCTTGTCTTTTTTGCACAAATCAGCATTTCCTCTGAATAATAATGAGATATGGCTGACAGATAAGACAAGCTGAACATGTTATCAGAGAAAATGGCAATTAGAGACGTGCATGTCACATGGTACCTGTTTGGGAGTCTGTTCACTTATCAGCAAGGACAATGGAAATCCACAGGCAGTGCAGTTCTATGGAATCTGTAAAATGAAGATTTTCCTGTAGGTTTTGCTGTATTTTCTGGCATCTGTTTTGCCATATATATAATTTTTTTTTTTAAAAAAAGCTTCTCTACTTCCGTTTGTGCACATAATCTCTCTAGTATGATCCAGTAATGAGTCTGCAACCAAACTGTATTAGGCAGTAGGAAGGGTAACCATAAATTTCCCACACTCATCTTTATAGGATATTTAATAGGATTCAAACTCTTCCTTGAGTTACATAAACGCCAATGCTGTTAACCACTTCAGTGCTGAATAGTGTATAAGGTACAGCCTGAATACATGGGCTTTCACTGTGCCAGTTTACTTAGTGCTTCCTAGGAAATTGCATCAGGATAAATGTATGTGTGATGATTTGGGAATCTGTACAATTTATGAATTCTGTGTGAGATAATATTCTCTATATTTTTATCACACTGCAAACTCCATTCTGAATATGCGGACAAGTTGCCTTTTGTGTGGTCTCTCTGCCACCATATTAGTCTGACATTTGATAGGGTAGTTATGCTGGGCTGACAATAGAAGGTTGTTAAATTAAGATGGTCCTTTATTGAAATACAAACATTTTGGACAATAGGGTGGCTCACAACCGGGAGAACTGGTTTGTCAGGGTAGAAATTGTGGGGGGAACTCACCAGCCAGGGGTCACCCATTGAGGCTGATCAGAAGGTCCCCTTACAGAAGGACTGGAAGGTTATTTTAAAAAGGGCAGTTGCTGACCTATTTGGAGTCTTCAGCTGCTCTCAGCTTAATATGAGGGAAGTAGTAGGAGCCTGACAAGGCAGGGAGGAACCTTGCCTACTCGAATTCAGGTGGTCCATGAAGGACTCCCAAAGGAAAGGTGAGCAAGAATGTGACTGAGAGGTGGGCATTGTATTCAGGATGTTTGAGTTTTTTATATGATCTGTACTTTGTGGATTTTAGAGCTGGGTGAAATTTCAGACACAATATTTGATGAAAAATGTAGCTTTGGATGACTCAAAACTAATCATGAATTTGACATGGATGATTTCCGCCATTCATAAAACAACCAATGGAGGAGGAGGTAGTGATGGTCCTGCTGTTCTCCTCACCTTCACCCATAACCTTGAGCCCAGTGGTTAAGCCACTCACCTAGGATGTCAGAGACAGAGGTTCCAACCTGCATTCTAGTACAGACTTAAAATGTTTTTTTTTTTCCAATTCATCCAAAATTCCTAAACACTTTAGATTTGATTTGACTGGAACCATTCTTCCCCCTCCCCCCCACAGAACTGCCATGAAACTGAAAATCAATTATTCACTCAGCTCTAGCCTATTTCTGTTGCTTAAGAGCAATAGTGTGTTAGGATCCTGTGTGAAATGTCTCCGTTCTGTGCCAGCACTAGGCTTCACAGATTAAGCAATTGCTTAGGACCCCCAATTCACTTTTTTTAGTATCTGTTGTGTGTGAGGGGGCAAAAATATTCCTGTTTAGGGCCCCCAATGGGTTAGCACCACCTCTCTCTGCATTTCATGTGTTACATCTATTGTATTCCCCTTTAACAAGGTAAACCAGAAGACTCTCACTTTTGGGTGGAGTTCTGTGTGTGTGTGTGTAAGTTACAGGGGCAGTCTGAGGGTTTGGTACTGATTCCACAAACCGGGCAGTAAACTGTGTGGTAGAAACTCTTTGGACAGGATGCTAGCTAGAAGATCCCTAAGCAGTCAGGCAGCTTAAAATACAAATGAATGTGTGCTTGACTGAACCAGAGACAACATTTTCAAGGAGATGAACAAGAAGTTGGGACAAATGGGCTTATTCAACTCTGAATCAGAGAAACTAAGAGGTGGCTATGACTTACTAGTTCACTCTGTTCATCTTCTCTCCAATGCAGAATTTCTCTCTACAATCCATTTGCTAATATTTTGTCCAGTTTATATATGCCAAGCAATGCGACTTGCCCTGTTCTATCCTTTGAGGACTATTCTTCACTCTAATGCAATGTACTGGCTGGAAGCTTTCCTCTAATTCCACTTCTTAATTTCATCCCATGACTTGCTGCATCTCCAATCTTAAAGCACATCTAATGTTTGCACATAATGTTCTTTTAATCTTTCTTTATAAAAAAGTCCTCCAAAGTCTCTGAGAAGTCTTGTTTCTGTGTTCAGAACACACTGCAATTTGTTTCTTTTGAATGCCCATTTACCAGAAAAAAAGCAAAAACAGTATTTCATGTGTAGTGACCAGTGCAGTATGGAGACATAGTATTAGCTCCCAGATCAGTGACATAGTGCCTCTTATGCAAACTGAGATTAAACTGTCCTTTTTTGCTGCCATATCACACTGCAAACTCATGTCTAATTTACCGTCCATTATCACCCTTCGATCACTTTCATCTTTACTGCTATCCAGGATTCTCTTCCTTATTTGCATTAAGGATTATCTTTCAAGTGTGTATCTGTTTTCCATTTCCCCCCAACAATCTAATTCTATGACTTTTCTGACCATATTTCTGGTGCATCTAGACCCTTTATATTATTCCTCTGTCTTTAGTGTCACATTAGTTTTATATGTGGATTTTATTAATATAATAATAATAATAATAAATGCCTGGTCATTAATGAAAATTTAAAATGGCATATACCACTGTTCCCTTGAAACTTCCCACTAGAAACCTCTGGTTAGTTTCATCTGGGGGGACCAATGTGCAGAAAGTACTTGGCACCTGAGACATGCCTGTGAAACTTGTCATAGAATGTGTCCCATTGTTTGATTTTCACTTGTGTTTGTTCCTTCGGTCTTAGATTTCCCTGTTTTGAGTAGATGGAAACAAGAGGACCTGCATTACTTATAAGTATGTGTTCCATAATCAAATTTTCTTACGTACAAAGCTCTGATTTGAAGATAGGCTTGACTTTTAGACCATCTGATAGCAGTTCAGTGGTCTTTTTAAAATGTAGTGGTAGCCCCCAACACTAGTGCCTTGTATACAGCTGTTAGCAACACAGACACCACCATGATAATATTAATATGCACCTTGTTGGCTGGCTCATCATGTTAACCAGAGAATTTTTGGATTAGAGAGTGAGTCATCCTGTCATATCTACAGCTGCTGCTCACATCATGCTTGTCACTTTGTTCCAATTTTAGTTCCTTTTTTATTAAAAAAAGAAATAAAATAGCAAAAAGGACAAATCCATAAATAATGTGACACAAATATACAGTACTCATGTGAGCCCAAGAAAATGCTTCCCTTTTAATGTCACTGCCATCTTTTTAAAAGAACTCTTGTAAACGTTTTCAGGCATTTCAGTTTCCAATGCTGTCAACATGGCATCTTTTAGTGGCAATAAATATACTTGTAAAAAGTTTTGTTAGTTAATGAGTTAAAAATCTTGGCTATTTTCTCAATTCCACAGAGTTAGGAGCTCAGTGTTCCTCAGTTCTGTGTTAGGAACTCAGCAGGAATGATGCATCTCCTATACTTCCAATGATGAGCATTTCTTCTTTCCTGGGAATAACCACTCATACTCTTAGGCTCCTTCACACCAGTACTACTACTCTTGAGAGAAGGACCTGCCTGTTCTAAGTTCCCTGCATCTAGCACCAGCATTCCTTCCAGGTGAGTCCCCTCTTATACCAGCTCCTTTTCCTCAGTGGGTCGCTGTGCAACATGTAAATAAATCAATCCAGCGCCATTACTGATTGTGTACCATCATTTCAGAGAACTCAAATATTGATTTACAGGACAGGACACAATCATGGAAATATATAGTTCAGCAATAATCTCAACTGTTTTGTTTATAATGGAATGAATTAATAGAATGGTTTACAGCATTATTATTAATTAATAGAAATGCTGTTTTATTTTCACCATCAAAGCCAATCATTAAATACACCTTTCCCTTGATTTGTGATTGGTGGCCATGAGCCTTGGGCCTGTCTGAGCTTTGATCAGCACGGGACCTGTGGTGGAGGTGGCTCTACCCAATCTTTATGCAACCCTGATCCTGATGCTGGCTGGGGACTTGTTCTGGCCCCCAACGCAAATTACAGCAGCTTCAGAGCTTCTCTAAACTGAGCCAGCTGCTATCATGCTCAAAGAGCCATAACATACTGCTGGTTGGGCTAACTCTACCCCACACAGGGATTCCCACAGCACAGTGGAAACCTCAGCTGATTGGTTGAGCCAGCTGTGTGGTCCTTTGTGCCATGAAATTAGCCTTCACTAGAGTAGTGGTAGCCAGAATTATTTATCCAAAGGTTAATGTGTTTATTTAAGGCTCTGCACTTATGTGAATTGCACTTCCAGCACGTTCTGTGCTGGAAATATTTTCAAAACAGTGTGTAAGCTTTTATTTGTGACATAGATCAAGATCATCAAAGACAAGACAGTGTTTTGTTGAGGGTTTAGTTGAGCTTTCTTAAAGTAATTAGCAACTATTGTGATTATTACAAGATCATTAACCTTAACTGGGTATAGATATTGAAGAACCTTGGACAGTAGGTGCAAACTGCATGGGAAAGGAAAATTTAGGGTATGTGGTAAAATAAAGGAACTTGGGGAGTTTTCTGACCATGGTAATCGGAATAAGGTATGTATATATGTGGTTAGTAATGAGTTAAGTTTTTTTGAGCAGATTAAACTGCAATAGCGTCCCTGGATTGAGTAAAACTAATCTTTGCCCCTCTGTCTGTGCTGTTATATATTTAGGAAACAAACTTGATTGAGCGTTATCTGTTTATTAATAAAGTTGTCAAAACCTAATGGTAGTTATAAACATTAGTTATTGTATATTAGTTACATTAGTGTACATTAGTTACATGAACATTAGTTATTGTAGCCACAGAAAAGAAAAAAGTATTTTAGAATTTTGTAGAGTTTTCTGTATTCCCATCTCCAAGCATTTTAAAATGAGTCAGGCCCCTCAAAGTCCCGAGAGATTATTTTTAACCTGACATTTTAAAAACAATTTTTGATTCAAAGTAGAGTTTTTCTTCTATGGTCTCTCTAAATCAAGCAGAAGAGAGTCTTGAAGTTGGGTTTCTCACATGCCAGACCCTTCTGTGTCTGGTACATCTAAGCTGCAATAAAGCACCTTGGGCTAGCCCATCAGCTGACTCAGGCTCATGGGGCTTATGCTGTGGGGCTATAAAATTGCAATGTAGACATTGGGCTTGGGCTGGAGCCAGTCTCTGGGTCACTCTCTCTGTGGGTGCCAGAGCCTGGGCACAAGCCTGAACATCTACCCTGAAATTTTATTGCCCGGTGAGCTAGAATTAGCTGACCCAGACCAGTCATAGGTGTTTTATTGCAGCTCAGAAGTAACAGAAAGCCTTGGAACCAAAAAATCCAGTTAAAACATAATTGAAACTAATATGTTATCCCCAAATTGTTTCAACCAGTTATATTTAGAACCACTAGTGCAGAGGTCAGCAACAATGGATAACAGCATAATATGAGTGGGCAATGAACTGAACATTTTTGAACTTTTACCAATATTTGCTTTGGTTAGAATTCTTCGCAATGGTTCAGGTTAGTTCTTATTTTACCGAAAAGGGTTTGTCCATGACTACTAAGATCTTTGAAGTGATTTAATAGTGAATAAGAAAAAAATAAGCTGCTTCCCACAAGCAGACACAGATAATCTATCCTACTGGTAGTAAAATTATGCATGATTGGTTGTGATGGTTCCCCCTACCTCAGCTACCTTCATTGGCCATAGACATGGATTTTTGTTTAGATTGCTGATTTTCAGCTTTTTTTTCATTTCAGTATGGGGGAAAAGTAGCAGCTCAGTGCATTTAAAGAAAAAAAATGCCCTAGTCTGAATAATCTAGCAATGATTTCTACAGGCAGGATTTGTGATGCTTTTTGTTTGGCAGTAGTAGTTGTGTTTGTTTTTTCTGTTTCTAGCCAGTCAGTTCAACAATAATTGACTTGTTAAATAATCATAAATCCATTCCACATTCACTTGTGACTCAGTGAATGTCAAACAACTTTCTATAATTTTTTGTAGAAATGAGTTGCTTTTTCAATGTAGCTGATTGATTTAGGAGATGGAAGAAAAAAACATGCCAATACTGCCTGTTGGACTGACAGGAAGCTGTAGAATTCTTGACTAGCTGTTGAGGATGGAGTTACATGGGGATTTGTGACTTTAGGAAGGAGAACCCCATTACTGATTATAGAGTGAGGTGGTAAGGGGATGGTCCAGCTGGGTAACTTCCTCCTCCCTTCCTGTTGACTGGCTATCTCAGCAGCAATAGAAGTTCTTGATTTCCTTCCTTTGCCCACAGTGGTGGAAAAGGGGAGCTGAATAGAAACCTTGTGCCTTCAGGCAGGGTCCACTTGAGGCCAAAGTTCCCGGATAGGATAAGGTTCAGGAGTGTCCCCTGGTGTTATCTGGACCAGTGATAGCTAGGTCACTCCAATCCTTAACCCTGGAAGCCAGTCTTACCCTGCTCTGCTGTGAGAACCCCGACTCCTAGGCTGTTCATGCACAGCCTCTAGCATGAAAGCTACTTGGATTGTGCAACCAAATGACACCAGCCAATATCTCCAGTCCCAGACACAACACTAGGAACCTCTGTCTTGCAGTGTCCAGTTATTCCTGCTGGACACTGCAAGCTTATATGAGTTCATCAATTTAACAAAGAAATTGATGAGAACCAGGCTTGGTATCCCAAGGGGAGTCTCTGACACACTTCAAACCAAGCACATTGCTTCAGGTAGAATAAACAAACAGATTTATTAACTACAAAAGATAGATTGTAAGTGGTTATAAGTCAAAGCATAAGAAGTAAGATTTGGCCAAATTAAATAAAAGCAAAACGCATTCTAAGCTCATCTTAACACTCAGTGCCCTTACAAACTTAGATGCTTCTCACTCCAGGCTGGCTGGTTGCTCTTCAGCCAGGATCTCCCCTTTGATCAGTGCTTCAGTTGTTTGGGGGTGGTGTCTGTAGATGGAAGTAGAAGGGAGAGGAAGAGTATGGCAAATGTCTCTCCCTTTTATCATGCTCTTTCTTCCCGCTTGGCTTTGCCCCTCCCACTGCAGGGTCAGGTGAGCATTACCTCATCATAATCCCTGACTGATCAAGGGAAGCGGGGTGACTCAGTCAAGAATCCAACAGATCTGTTGGAGCTGCCTAGGTCAGTGTCCTTTTTTCCTGTGAGGTTGGGCTGGGTTTGTCCCATACATGACCTGATGAGGTGTGAACTGCCCCTCTGTTCCTGGAGAGTTTTGTCTGGGCTTGTTTTTAAGCCATGAGAACACATTTTCAGCTTCATAACTATATACACATGAAATTACAACCTATAACATTACTATAAAAACCAGTGCTCAGTGCATCTTGAGTCTTCTGAAGACACCCGACATGACAAACTTTGCATTGGATACCACACAATCATATTATATGAATGAATATGGGGGTGCAGGCTGTTCCACCAAGATACAGAGTGTCGCAGCAGTGTCTCTAGGATGCAGGTAAAAAGAGAATTGAAAGCCAAGAATTGATACTACTGTAATACAAATAATGACTAAGAATTACACTTCTGATCAACTGAAATCAGGTTTAGCCCAGTTTCTACCCTGTATAACAGGCACACACAGGGGTGTGCACAAGGAGGAGAAGCAGGGACACCCCCAATAATCAGCTGGGGCATAGAACTCCTCTGGCCCAGAGGCCATGGCAGGGTCACAGAGCGCTTGCAGTCTCAGGACTATGGTAGAGTTACAGAGCTCCCTGGCCCTAGGGCTGTGGTGGCCAGGCCACACTGAGGAGAGCGAGCTCCTCTGTCCCTGGGACTGCAGCAGAGGCACAGAACCTGCCCCTCCAAAATTGGTCTCATTTAAATTCCTGTGCAACCCAAGGGGCACGCATCTCTTACTAGTTTCAGAAAGACTTTCCTGTGTAAAAAGGACAGAATTTGGCCTACCATCCCTTGCAATTATGAACTGAATTTTCCAGGCTCTTATAGACTTTGAGCCTAAGGAAACAAATGCTTCTTAGAATTTCTCTGCATGCCATTTTTACAAATTAGAAACTCCAGCTAATGCATATTTGTCGAGTATACGAAGGTGTCAGGAGTTCACTAGAGGCAAACAGAAATATAATTTACTGACTAAAATATTTTTCAAGTTGTTTAAATCTTATTCCCTTTCCCCACCATTCCTCCAGACTCCAGTAGGCTGCAGTTTAATATCTAAGGAATAAAGTCAGTGCTAGCAATGGGTACCGCTGCACAATCTGTGTGTTTGGGTGTGGGGGGGACACAGGTGGGGGTTGTGGTTGGGTTTTTTGTTGTTCAAAAGAGTGAAGAGCACTAGGAGGCTTTAGTATTTCCATAAGTATGCTTGAGTGTATTTTGAAGTGGTTCCCTGTGCCTGTGTTGATAACTAGGATGGTTGAACCAGTTCTGCTAAAGTAACAACCAGTTTGGCCCTCTGTCCAGCCTTTCCATGTTTAGTTGTTTTTACCCTTTCTTTGTATTGATTTGCACTCCCTGGAGTATAGCTCTGCAAAGATTAGGGTTACACCATTAGGGTTCCGTGTCAAAGCAAACTTTTCTGAGGGTTGGAAAATGTTTGGTTAAGGATCACAGGTAGAACTTCCTCCTGTGTCTGCTGGTATTGGCAGAGTAGAATGAGTGATACAAGTGAGATGCCAGGCCTATGTCCCTGTACCACATTCTACCTCCTCTGCATGCTACTCTCTCTTGTGCACTTTGTGAATTTACTAGGTCCTACCACAAACATCAGCTATCCAGCCTGCCTCTCCCTGTCTACAGTGGGTCTCACCCTCCCGTCCTTCACCCTTCTGCTTTCCTTTCAATTAGGTTCCATCTCCAGTTACACCCTCTCACACACTACTACAAAATTCTCTTCCTTTCCCATGGACTGTGATGGCCCCACTCTAAAAGTAATCTTTACTACGTTTTTGTAATATGACAAATACATAAACAAATCTCCACATGCCTGCTATTATCCTGGTCACTTTTCTTGTATGTTTTGTCCCTTTTCCTAGGTCTCATGTGTTTGCAGTTTTTAGATTAAGCCTTTCAGGGCAGGGACAGTGTCTTCCTACACATGTTCAGTGTCCAGCATGATAGGGCCCAGATCCTGTGTGAGGCCTTTGGGCAATACTGCAATAATAAATCTAAAATAATAATAGTTCTTCTTTAACAAAGGACTCCTGTTATCCAGTATGAAGGGCTACCTATCCAGGTCAGGTAAAAGAAAACAGCGGGGAGGGAAATCATAACAATGTTTCAAAATATCCATTTCTGTTTTTCATCCAAACTGTTTACTCACCTACTTCCTATCTTCCAGTTTGTGCTCTGTTCTTGTGACTTCTAGGAGGCATTTCTCACTCATCTTCCAAAACTCTTAAGTATGATGTTTGACCAAGCTTCGTGTTTACAGAGTCACCTAGTGAAAAATAGTTCACAAGAAAGTTTCTTAAAGCTTTTATTAAAGTGCAATAGTTTCATGGAAGTCTCAAACCTGAAAGCAGAGAAAATATTGTCAGTTTTAGTGTTTCACTCAGTTCTAACTGAACTTGTTGGCTGTTGCAACTGCAGTCAAGTGATTGGTTTAGAAAGTAGAATTCGGTCATCATTGAAGGAATAATTGTTTTTCTGCTGGTCATAAGACTACACAATCAGTTTTTGTATTTTTCTTAAAAACACAAGACTGGTACTGCCTCATAAACCTGAGGTCCATACAAGCCTTCCAAAATAAAACAGAGTATGATCATCTTTAAAGCAAACTTTGAGGGAACAGACCACTATTTGGTAGAGGTTTTGCCTGTGTTGCAAATTAACATGATAGTTACTGCCTGCCAAATTGTTTTGCAGATTTGTACTGAGTGTGAACTATTTCCATAAATATTGGCTGATATATTAAACACTTGACAATTCTGAGAACACTGAAAATGATTACAAATTTAAGAAAGTATTCTACAAACAGATGTGGAGCACTGTGACACTGATAATGAAATTATACGGACTCCGAGACCAAGAACTGATCTTGCAAGATACTAAATACTTTTAGCTACATGGAAGTCTGTAGGAGCTGAGGATATTAAGCATTTTTAAGGAGGTGTTCAGCATCATGCAGGATTATAACAGCGTTTATAATTTATCCATAGAGGTTAAGTCCATTAATGGCTATTAGCCAGGACGGGTGAGGAATGGTGTCCCTAGCCTCTGTTTGTCAGAGAGTGGAGATGGATGGCAGGAGAGAGATCACTTGATCATTACCTGTTAGGTTCACTCCCTTTGAGGCACCTGGCATTGGCCACTGTTGGTAGACAGGATACTGGGCTAGATGGACCTTTGGTCTGACCCAGTACAGCTGTTCTTATAGTGTCTAAGCGTATGTCTTAACTGCAAGAAGACATATGCAACAGGCTCAAGTCAGCTGCCCCCTAAGGTGTCTCTTCACTGTAGTTGTATATGAGCTAGCTTTGATCTAGCTAGCTCAGGCACCACTAGGATGTGCTGCTGCAGTTTCACTGTTATTGATACTGACACTAGCTCAGGTATATCTACATTTGTTGCAATCGCACCTCTGACTCCACTGTAGGCATACCCTAAATACCAAAACCAGAAACATGGAATTAATGGTGACAAGACATACACAAATAAAAGTCTTCGCTCTTCCACTACACAAAGAAACAGACATAAAAAATGGTGACTCAGCCTCCTCCCCTCAAACTCATGCTATTGATTTAGAAGTCATGAGATTTAAAGAAATGAAACTTGGGGTTCTTTTATTTGCCTTCTGGTTTTCTAACTTTTAGATTACTCTGGGATCACATTTTCAAGCTTTTTTTCTCCACCCATGATGGTTAGAAACTTACTGTTATTTTGATGATAAAGCTGGAATTCTCACAAATCCACCTGACGCCAGTAGCTAGAGCTTTAAGAAGTATAATGATTGTGAGATTCCCAATATAATTGTCAGAGTTGGCAAAGGAATAATATTTTGTACCAGAGAATTAGAAAGCACCTGTGAAGAATTCTCCTTCATGTTTATTTTATAACATATATGGCTCTATAGAACTTACAAAGCAGTGAAAGATTATTACTGACTTTTCAGTAATGATAAATAAGGTCTGTTCTGTTTTTCATGAACTATTTCTTAAATACCCAGTTCTTCATCTTCTTGTAACTAAGATAAGGGAAACCAAAGTAATTACATTTTTATGCTGGGAATAATTTCATGGTATAAAACATAAATTAGAATACTGCTTTACTGCGTTAATATTATTCAGCTCAATTGCATTGATAATGAGATGTGAAAGTATGCAATTAAAATGTTCTCTTTGCTTTGGGAGATGACTTTGTCCACTGCAGTTATATCGATCATTGGCATAACAGGGCAGCTGCCTCATGGCCAGAGGTCACTCTGCAGCATTCAGCCTCTGTTTCCGCCCCCTCTCCACCCGCTTCAGAGTCCCTTAAGAATTCCACAGCATTTTAAACAACATTGCCTCTTCAGGGGCTGGGAAGGGCAAGGATTCTAGTTTATTTAATCGAGCACAGAATCTCCAGTATCTGGTTAGGTCTTAAGGCCTTCCCTGTTGACTAAGGGAACCTCACAGCTCTCTTTCTGTGTCTTGGACTGTTCTTCTCCCTGGTCCCTTTGATTCACCCTTTGCCAGTTTTACTCAGGCTGGCAATAAAGTCTGTCCTGACCAGAACTCTCCCCTGGTGCTCCAAAACAAACACTAAGTCTTTATACCTGTTTGAAAGTGGACATGACCTATATCCTTCTTCCTGAAGGGTCTGTTCTCCCTCATCTCATTCAACACCTACTTATAGGCTTTACCTGGCCAGAAGTCTGGCTCTGGCCTCCAAACTCTCCCGATCACAGAGTCTTCTTTGCTGAGAGTCTCCTGTACTTTGAGCTTTTTTCCTCCTTCCTGGTGCTCTTCATAGTGGAATCACCTGATCCATACCCAGGTGTGGCTCCTTAGTAATCAGGGCTGGCTAACCTCAGGCCCTCCAGTCTTTGAGGTGACACTGTCTAAATCTCTACTTACAGCCACTGTATTCTACACTGAACATAGATACAGCACACTGCAGGTGGCCCTGTGAAATCATAGAGGAAAATGGATACTTTGATTACATTTCATATTTATTAAAAACCTGGCAGCTGCTATTATAGTCTCTCTTAAATTTCAAGAGTAGGTGGAGGTAGGCTCATTATAAATCTTATACTATATTCATTTGGGAGATCAAAATGTGCAAACAATTACAGGCAAATTACAGTCCAGAGTGTCCACTTCAAAGGGGAACAAAATGATTACTTAGTACTTCATGCAATATTTGAATGATAGATTCTGATGTGGCTGCTTTCCACTTGTCCCTTCATAAATCCTAAAAATTACAGATGTATCACAAAGGTTCTGAATGAATAATTGATGTGCTTAATATTATGGGTGGCTATTAGAAGTCATTCTTTTGAAATAATTTGAATTAAGAGGGTTAGTGGCCACCTAGGGTTTGATAATTTATTTTTAAGGATTTAAAAGAGCAAGCCTGCTTTGCTAACAAACAGCTTCTACTTGATAAGCACATATGAAATTGCAATCTGTTGTTAGTGTTGTTGCAACAGTTCTAATGTAACATATTGTATTAGTCTAATATATTCCTAATAGAGAGTTGTACCATATGGCAATTTTTTCAGCATAATTTAATCATATCAACCACCCAAATACAGTATTCAGAATGAAAAGAACACACTTTTTACAGATATTATGTTGGCACTCCAGTAGTAATATGTAAAAGCTGTGAATCATTGAATAATTCCTGTTTGCTTAACAGGTAGCTGACAGCTGAAAATGCTCACCTCAAACCCAAGCACTTCCTTCCAACCCAAAGTATTTTCATTATAAAATTATTACAAAATATCTCTATTTCTGGGTTACTGGCTAACTCATGTTAGGAAACTTAACATACCTTTACTAGGTGTGTGTAATCAAGATTTTACTCTGATTAAAGGAGCATCAATTGAATGGTGTAATATATGATGATTCCCATTAATGAAAGATTTGTGGATATTATTCCGGTGAAGGGAAAAACACTCTTTTTCTCTTTCTGCTTCTCAACAGTCATTTAGATAAAGCATTTTTTTGCTATATGAAATAATGCTAGATAGGAAGTATGGTCTTATGGTTAAGGTACTAGACTGGGAGTCAGGTGGAGGTCTGGTTTCATTTCTCATTCCTGTTTGGAGTCTACAGGGATTCTCTCTTACTTTCTTATAGTCTTCTGCCGTTAGCTGCCTCTTGCATTTGAATTAGCATGCTACTGTGCTTTGGGGTGTGTCAAATTATGCCTCCTTAGTGTACTGTTGGTATAATTGCTATTTAAATTGTGGTAGTGCATGCACATCCCAATCAAGTTCAGGGCCCTAGTGTCTTGGCAAAGATCAGATAGGTGGTATTCTTCAATGCTCTGCCAACAAAATAAGCTTCCCTTCCCAAGGTGTGTCAACAAAATGAGACACTACTAATAGTGGATTGTGTAGATGTTCAAAATATGTTTATGATCTCTGAACTCCACTGCGCTTCCTGAGCCTGGCTCCTCAATGGAAGGGCTTCTTCATGTCCATGGGCTCTGCTAGGCTCCTTAGACTTGGGCTCCTTGATTGAGGAAAATAAGTGAAGGTATCTTTCATATGCCACCTACTTGTATCACCAAAATGAAATTTACTCCCAGTAATTATTTTTTTCATTTCTGTGACTCCTCTTCTCATTTCTCACATGAAGAGTGAACTAGTTGACAATGTTGACATTTAAATTATCATCACTGGGCATCTGAGTTAACACTTGACTGAGGTGAATCAGCCAGGGCACACTTCTTAGAGCTATTGCTCCAGGCTCTCTGCAGATACACTTGGGACACATTTTTGAGGTTCTTTTCACAACTGTAAGAGCCAGAGACTTTTATTTTACCGCCCTCCCCCCAAAAAAAACACCCCTGAGATTCTGGAAAACAGACTAACAGATAACCGCTTCAGAGAGGTACTCATAGGACATATGGTAAGATGCGGTAAAAATAGATAGAAGAACTCCTGAAGCCAAAGAGTTTACAGCTGAAGTTAAATTAAAATTCAAGGCATAAGAAAAAAATACTGGGGCTAATGACAACCCCACCAAAATCACTTTCTTTTGCCTCCTGGTTGCACTCTTCTCCAATAGTGGCCTAAATCCTCACTCGGATGGATCACTCAGTGCATCCGGGTCACTCTGTTACACAGGACTAAGACCCACCCATGTCAATGGAATCTCTGCTTGGCGTGTGTAAGGTGGTATAGTGCCCCTTGTGTCAGGGTCTGATGCTGCAAGGGGGTATCATCCCCAGCACCTCCTGCTAATCATCTGCCTCTAGCTGAGTCTTCCATGGTTCAGGCATCTGGCCAAGTTACAAAGTCCAAACCTCACATCTGTGGATTGAAAAGGCTAACTTTAGTAGCTGCTGTTTAACATCCTCCTCCGACATTAGTGGAATGGAAAAAGTATTATTATGTGATATGACTACATCATCTGTTGTTCCCCAACATGCAGAGTTGAACACATCTGCCTTTTCTGTGTTGTTACTGATAATTGTAATGGTCTACTGTTAGGGCTCTTGACTACAGTGCCAGAGATCCTGAGGCCAAATCCTAGATGTGGCATCCCTAGGGGACTGAAACATATATACACAGACCACAGTTTTGTTAACCCATTTATCTTCAGTGGTGATACATGTATTCAAAGCTGCTCAGAACAACAGTTATTTCATTACCGCCATATGTAGCTCTATTAACCCAGCTTGCTACACTTTGTTGCCTATTATAAAGAGCAGCTTTCTTATTCCCTAGCAGATGTTCTGTGAAATATGAGGATCTGAAATGTTCACCTTTAATTCTAGTGATTGCATTTTATACTATAACGTGATTGATTCTTCAGAATGGATGATGGAAGATTGTAGCAGATCTAGTTAAATTTAAATATTTTTAAAAATTAAATGCAATTAAAATAGGTTATACTAGAAACCATCTAATATTGACAAGAAAGTATCTCCATGACTTTTGATTATTTTGGTAACATGTTTATACTTGACAAAATATTAAGGAAATGTTCATACATCTTTATTTCCATAAAGACTTTCTTAATAAGCACTATGAATCCAAGTGGGGATTTTTATAATGCCTAATTGTATTACTATTGTGTGGTATACATTTTTAAGTTATACTCTTATAACATGTTGTTATAGTTATCTAGCCTCTTTCATCTCATGTATTTTACAGATAATAAAGAATAACATTCCCGTAAGGTAGGTAGGTGTTATTACTATACTCCTTTTACTGAGGCACAAAGGGGTGAACATGTTCAAAAATAGTTGCCTAACATAAATAATCCAAATTCATATTTAGCTGCTTAATCAGCAGGTGTGTAAATCAATATAATACTGTTAAACTTCCAGAATTTCCTGCTTTTTTGGGCGTGTGTTTCATTTATAAATAGAGGAATGGTTCCTACTAAGCTTATACAAGTATCTATGGCAAAAATTATATTCTCATTATTTACATAACCTGTCAATAGGAAGGCAGTATTGTTTATTGGTTCGAACAGGGAATTGTGATTGCCTTCCTGTTTCTGCCAAGATATTTATTTCCTGATAACTCACGTACTGTTGAAATTATGCAGTCTAAAATTAAGGTTCTAAATCCTATTTATACACCTAAGCTACTGTACCAGCAAAGTTACTTCTTCCCCTCCTTCATAGCTGTCATACATGCATGGTTGTATTAAGGACCAAGCAGCTACCACATGTTGTATGGTCTCTAGGCAGTTGTGACTGTGAGTAAGTTCAGTTACATTTATTAGGAGTGGGTGGTGTAGTGAAGTAGAATGAAAATAATAAGAAATAAGTTGAGTTACTTTTCAAGATGCCATTGTTAACTCATAGGATTCAGGATATTTTGGTACATCTTGCATATATACTTGCCATACTTGCTGCTCCTTGTTAACCTCTTCATCCTTCTCTTCCCCTATCCTTTTTGAGCCAGAGGTTGTTTCCCTTATATTCAGAGCAAGTTGCTGCTATAGTGTTGAACACTAATAGACTGCTGCTAGGAAAAGGCTTGTCTCTGGATTCTGCTTATGACTGGAGTAATAAGTCAATGTAGAGAACTGGTATGTACTGGTCCCTTTCTGGAGACAATACTAGGTGAAAACTTATAGTGGAAGCACATTGGGGCAGGGACCATATTTTGGTTCAGTGTTTATGTAGAGCCCAGCATAATGGAGTCCTGGTCCATGACTGGGCTGCTAGATGCTGTGGTAACACAAGTAATAAATAATAGTGACAATTGCAATTGCACTCAGGCATACTCCTTTAGGGATTTCATATCAGGGGCATTTTCTAGAGCCCCTCCTGGCAGGTACAATTCTTCTTTGTGCTCATTTTTGCATCCTCAAGTTCTTAATATAGGTGTAAGTCTTTGGCTGTGGTATGTTAGGTTATGTCTGTGGCTGTCAACCTTTCCAGACTACTGTACCTTTCAGGAGTCTGATTTGTCTTGCGTGCCACCAATTTTCACCTCACTTAAAAACACTTGCTTACAAAATCAGACTTAAAAATACAAAAATCCCACAGCACACTATTACTGAAAAGTTGCTTACTTTCTCATTTTTACCATACAATTATAAAATAAATCTATTGGAATATTGTACTTACATTTCAATGCATAGTATATAGAGAAGAATAAACAAGTCATTGTCTGAAGGAAATTTTAGTCTGCACTGACTTTGCTAGTGCTTTTTTATGTAGCCTGTTGTAAAACTAGGTAAATAACTAAACAAGTTGATGTACTCCCTAGATGACCCCTGGTTACCTCCAGGGGTATGTGTACCCCTGGCTGAGAACCACTGGGTTATGTAATAGCCAGGGGTGAAAGTGAGCAGGTATAGGCCGGTACAGCATACTGGTAAGAACTCGCACCAGCCTGTATGCAGCCCATATTAATGTATTGCCGCGGCAGCGCTTTAATGTCCCTGCCCCGTTTGCCTCCCCCATCGGCAGCCCTGCTGGTAGGGTCCATACCAGCAGGCATGCCGACACGGAAGGCAAAGGGGGCAGGGACGTTAAAGTGCTGCAGGGTCCTTTGCCACAGCAGCACTTTAATGTTGCTGTGCCCCCCCCACCTCATCGGTGGCCCTACCGGTGGGGGCAGCAACATTAAAGTGCTGCCATGACAAAGGACCTTGCAGCACTTTAACATCCCTGCCCCTTTTGCTCCTTCCCTCAGCCACCAACGGGTGAGGTGGGGCAAAGGGAGCAGCTGCCCCAGGGCCAGCAATTTAAAAGGACCCGAAGAGTCCAGACCCCTCTGCCACTACTGCAGCAGCAGTGTCCGGAGCCCTGGGCAGTTTAAATTTGCCACTGGAGCCCCAGGCAGCGCAGGCCAGGCAGCCTGGAAGTGCTGACTGGGGGGATCCTGACTCCCAGCCCCGCCCCTTCTGCCCCAGGCCCCACCCCTTCCAGGGGCCAAAGCTGGCCTCGGCCCCATACCGGTAAGTGTCTGGAGTTACTTTCACCCCTGGTAATAGCCGTCTAATATTCCCATGCTCGCAGTATTCCATCCTAACCTACAACAAAGGTTTTTCTTTCAGCACACCATAGTGAATTCATTTGGGTTATATTAAAAAAGAATTGATAGAATTTCAGGTCAATTAAACATAAACCTTTTGTATATAAGACTATATTGAGATGTTTTGTTTAAACTTTAGACACAGCTGTTTGATTCTCCCTAGGCAAGCAGCTATTGCCCTTTTGTGCAAAGCAGGCTGCTGGAAATTGTACTGGGAACAGTTGAGAAAAATAGTTGTTGTAGAGCAGATATCAACTTAATAACATTAACTCATCTCCATAAACTCAGATTTAATGAGTTCTAACCCTTGAGATCTTCCTTTTTATGCAGCATTATTGTTCTCAGATTTATCCTTCATTATATTATCTAGCCTTATGCTTAGCTCACAAATAAATCTTTAATTCCATGGGGCAAACTGAAGAGAGTGGCAAAACATTGCTATCATTTTCCCACATGATTTTATAATCTGATTCTAACCCAACATTGAAAAATTCTGCTTTCATGGGACAAATATTATCTGTATATTATCAATAATTGACCATTGGGGTAAGAAAATAAGGGTTTTTTTATAAGGCTGTGCTAAAATCCAAAATCTGACATTGCCCTCGACTTGAAGTATCGCTGCCTTTCTGTAATATGATGATAAAAAGTTTGTAATTCTCATACACTAGTAACTTGAGCTTCCTGTACCTTCTGGATACTGACTATGTGTGTCTCTCTCCTCTCTGCTACTGCTAGTAATTGCCAACGCTTCTGATACCAATACAAACAGTAATGGTAACAGTGGGCATCCTTTCACAAAGCATCAGTTGGGTCCAAACCTCCAAGCTTTTGGTTTTGGGGACTGTTCTCTGGCTCCCCAGGCTGCCTTGCTGAGTGAGCTGGGCAGGTTGCTGAGACTCCCCTCCTCTTCCTGCCAGCCCATCTGTGCCCTCCTTATTCTTAACTTCTCCCCACTTCTCCAGTGAGAGACCTAGAGGAAGCAGGGGAAGTTGTTGCCCATGCAGAGAGTTGCCCCAGTGCTAAAGTAAATTTTGGCTGCATACAATTTAACCAGGTCTGATACCCAGAGTCTCGTCAGTTCAAGTTCTTATATGTTCCAGAGCCCCAATGGATACATTTTTGAGGTGAGCTTGGACAAAGTAGCATACATATTTTATGAAGCTTCATGTTGTTTGTGCATGAAGAAAATCAAAAGGAGAACAACTAATTAATTTCTTCATACATTCTTAATGCTTCTTCACATTTTCTCTGCAAAACATCTTCATTTTCAGTAGATTGGTACACTGTAAAATCCAAAATTAAGTTGAAGATTTTATCTTAGAAACTAGGAATTTATTTGACTTTGTTTTTCATTGTCTCCAAAATCCATTTGCAAGCATTACATATGGTATTGTCATTTTTAATCTTTGTTGCACATCAATTACACATTGTATAATGATAAAACCCAAAGTGAGATAGATTTCAATTATTGAAATCCCATACTTGCCATTGTATGTATTCTCTTTATGTGTAATAATCTACAAGTGAATCTTAATTATAGTTACTATAGTTCAAATATGGCGGTGTTATTGTTATCCAAAGTAATGGGTAGTTTAATTGCAGTGAATATGAAAAAGATCATACATATTGATGAAAGATTTAACACTGTTTTCTCTCACAGTAGGGTTTCATTGACATTAGAATATTAAATTCTAAACACTCTGCTTGAATAATGTGGAGGTTGAGCCACAAACCACAAAAGCCTGCTAATTCAAAGCTAAGGATGATAATCAATCCTTAATATATGCTGTTGAGAAAAGCACAATATTTTAAATTAAGGGTGGAGTGACCAACTCACTCTGAACTTCCCAGCTTCTTTACATTTGTGGCATGACCTTATGTTAAGGGAAGAAAGAATGTCTAGACAACTATGACAGCAGGAATATTATTGTTTATAGCAGGTGGACCTATTGCTGAGTGAATTTACATAGTGTTTGGCAGTTGTCTTAACATAAGAACATAATAACGGTCGTACCAGGTCAGACCAAAGGTCCATCTAGCCCAGTATCTGTCTACCGACAGTGGCCAATGCCAGGTGCCCCAGAGGGAGTGAAGCTAACAGGTAATGATCAAGTGATCTCTCTCCTGCCATCCATCTCCATCCTCTGATGAACAGAGGCTAGGGACACCATTCTTTACCCTTCCTGGCTAATAGCCATTTATGGACTTAGCCACCATGAATTTATCCAGTTCCCTTTTAAACATTGTTATAGTCCCAGCCTTCTCAACCTCTTCAGCTAAGGAGTTCCACAAGTTGACTGTGCACTGTGTGAAGAACTTCCTTTTATTTGTTTTAGACCTGCTACCTATTAATTTCATTTGGTGACCCCTAGTTCTTGTATTATGGGAATAAGTAAATAACTTTTCCTTATCCACTTTCTCTACATCACTCATGATTTTATATACCTCTATCATATCCCCCCTTAGTCTCCTCTTTTCCAAGCTGAAGAGGCCTAGCCTCTTTAATCTTTCCTCGTATGGGACCCTTTCCAAACCCCTAATCATTTTAGTTGCCCTTTTCTGAACCTTTTCTAGTGCTAGAATATCTTTTTTGAGGTGAGGAGACCACATCTGTACACAGTATTTGAGATGTGGGCATACCATGGATTTATATAAGGGCAATAATATATTCTCAGTCTTATTCTCTATCCCCTTTTCAATGATTCCTAACATCCTGTTTGCTTTTTTGACTGCCTCTGCACACTGCATGGACATCTTCAGAGAACTATCCACGATGACGCCAAGATCTTTTTCCTGACTTGTTGTAGCTAAATTAGCCCCATCATATTGTATGTATAGTTGGGGTTATTTTTTCCAATATGCATTACTTTACATTTATCCACATTAAATTTCATTTGCCATTTTGTTGCCCAATTACTTAGTTTTGTGAGATCTTTTTGAAGTTCTTCACAATCTGCTTTGGTCTTAACTATCTTGAGTAGTTTAGTATCATCTGCAAACTTTGCCATCTCACTGTTTACCCCTTTCTCCAGATCATTTATGAATAAATTGAATAGGATTGGCCCTAGGACTTATCCTTGGGAAACACCACGAGTTACCCCTCTCCATTCTGAGAATTTATCATTATTCCTACCCTTTGTTCCCTGTCTTTTAGCCAGTTCTCAATCCATGAAAGGACCTTCCCTTTTTATCCCATAAGAGCCTTTGGTGAGGGACTTGTCAAAGGCTTGTTGGAAATCTAAGTACATTATGTCCACTGGATCCCCCTTGTCCATATGTTTGTTGACCCCTTCAAAGAACTCTAATAGATTAGTAAAACACAATTTTCCTTTACAGAAACCATGTTGACTATTGCTCAACAGTTTGTTTTTCTATGTGTCTGATAATTTTATTTTTAACTATTGTTTCGACTAATTTGCCGGGTACCGATGTTAGACTTACCGGTCTGTAATTGCCGGGATCACCTCTAGAGCCCTTTTTAAATATTGGTGTTATATTAGCTAACTTCCAGTCATTGGGTAGCGAAGCCAATTTAAAGGACAGGTTACAAACCTTAGTTAATAGTTCCGCAACTTTACATTTGAGTTCTTTCAGAACTCTTGGGTGAATGCCATCTGGTCCCAGTGACTTGTTAATGTTGAGTTTATCAATGAATTCCAAAACCTCCTCTAGTGACACTTCAATCTCTGACAGTTCCTCAGATTTGTCACCTACAAAAGCCAGTTCAGGTTTGGGAATCTCCCTAACATCCTCAGCCGTGAAGATTGAAGCAAAGAATCCATTTAATTTCTCCGCAATGACTTTATCGTCTTTAAGTGTACCTTTTGTATTTCGACCGTCAAGGGGCCCCACTGGTTGTTTAGCAGGCTTCCTGCTTCTGATGTACTTAAAAAACATTTTGTTATTACCTTTAGAGTTTTTGGCTAGCCATTCTTCAAACTCCTCTTTGGCTTTTCTTATTACACTCTTGCACTTAAGCTGGCAGTGTTTGTGCTCCTTTCTATTTGCCTCACTAGGATTTGACTTTCATTTTTTAAAGGAAGTCTTTTTATCTCACACTGCTTCTTTTATATAGTTTTTAAGCCACAGTGGCTCTTTTTTAGTTCTTTTACTGTGTTTCTTAATTTGGGGTATACATTGAAGTTGGGCCTCTATTATGGTGTCTTTAAAAAGGGCCCATGCAACTTGCAGGGATTTCACTTTAGTGACTGTACCTTTTAACTTTTGTTTAACTAACCCCCTCATTTTTGTATAGTTCCCCCTTTTGAAATTAAATGCCACAATGTTGGGCTGTTGAGGTGTTCTTCCCACCACAGGGATGTTGAATGTTATTGTATTATGGTCACTATTTCCAAGTGGTCCTGCTATAGTTACCTCTTGGACCAGCTCCTGCGCTCCACTCAGGATTAAATCTAGACTTGCCTCGCCCCTTGTGGTTTCCCGTACCAGCTGCTCCATGAAGCAGTCATTTAAAGTATCGAGAAATTTCATCTCTGCATTTCGTCCTGAAGTGAAATGTTCCCAGTCAATATGGGGATGATTGAAATCCCCCACTATTATTGGGTTCTTAATTTTGATAGCCTCTCTAATTTCCCTTAGCATTTCAACATCACTATTACTGTCTTGGTCAGGTGGTCGATAATAGAGCCCTAATGTTATATTTTTATTAAAGCATGAAATTTCTATCCATAGCGATTCTATGGAACATGTGGATTTGCTTAAGATTTTTACTTCATTTGAATCTACATTTTCTTTCACATATAGTGCCACTCGTCTCCCTGCATGACCTGTTCTGTCCTTCCGATATATTTTGTACCCCAGAATGATTGTGTCCCATTGATTGCTCTCAGTCCACCAGGTTTCTGTGATGCTTATTATATCAATATCCTCCTTTATCACAAGGCACTCTAGTTCACCCATCTTATTATTTAGATTTCTAGCATTTGTGTACAAGCACTTTAAAAACCTGTCCTTGTTTATTTGTCTGCCCTTTTCTGATGAGCCAGATTCTTTTTTATGTGACTGTTTATCATCTGATCCTGCACTTACATTATCCTCTTCCGTCCTTTGTTCCTGACTGTAACCTAGAGATTCTCTATCATCAGACTCTCCCCTAAAAGAAGTCTGTGTCCAATCAACATGCTCCTTTGCAGCAGTCGGCTTTCCCCCATCTCCTAGTTTAAAAACTGCTCTACAATCTTTTTAATGTTTAGTGCCAGCAGTCTGGTTCCACTTTGGTTTAGGTGGAGCCCATCTCTCCTGTACAGGTTCCTCCTATCCCAAAAGTTTCCCCAGTTCCTAATGAACGTAAACCTCTCCTCTCTACACCATCGTCTCATGCGAGGTCTGTGTGTATGGGTCTTCTGACTGAAAGTGCAATTGGCAAATAGCTTTAAAAATTGATAAATTAATACTTTATAAATAAAGCACTAAGTTCTATTCACTGTGATTCATTGAGTTATATAAGTTATTGGTCATGAGGTTTGGAGGTCTGAATGCATGGTATTGCTGAAGTATTTGTGAATCTCAAAAGTTTGTCATGAATTTTAGTATGGATATTTCTTCACCCCAAAATAAATGCAGGAACTTTGTTATTTACCATCCAATTTAAAGAGTTTGTCATCGGTTGGACTGTAGAAACTATATTGTGTGAGTTACGTGACCAGTCGCATATGCAAATAATGAATAATGAAAGCAAACATTTCTTAAATATTTCAAAATTTAAAAAAAAATCATGAAAATGATTTGATGAATTTTTACAAATAACAAACATTAGCCAAAATCAGTAATGGTTTTTAAGTAGTTTGCTAACCAAAGAAGGGGTGAATTAATGATTATTATTCAAGTCTAATAGGAAATAATGCGTGAACATTATCTGTTGTTGCTTTGGACAGTACTGTCTCAGTATATCCTGACTTCAGTTAGTTTCAAGTCCTATAATATTTAATTTTTGTAGAGAGGGGTAAGAATTCAGCCTGTAGGAGTTGATTGTACCTCCTCCAGTTTTTACTCCACAAAAAGGAAATACATTTCCAAAGAAAAGTCCTGTTGGACTCATGAGCACATTCATATCTTGTCTTCTATGATGAGATAACTGGCTCTGTGGATACGGGGAAAGCGGTGGAAGTGATATATTTTGACTTTAGCAAAGCTTTTGATATGGTCTCCCACAGTCGTCTTGCCCACAAGTTTTAAAAGGTATGGATTGGATGAATGGACAATAAGGTGGATAGAAAGCTGGCTAGATTGTCTGGCTCAGTGGGTAGTGATCAACGGCCAAATGTCTAGCTGGCAGCAGTATCAAGTGGAGTGTCCTAGAGGTCGGTCCTGGAGCCAGTTTTGTTCAATATCTTTATTAATGATCTGGATGATGGGATTAATTGCACCCTGAGCAAGTTCTCAGATGACCCTAAGCTTGAGGGAGAGGTAGATAGGGTCCAGAGTGACCTAGACAAATTGGAGGATTGGGCCAAAAGAAATCTGATGAGCAGGACCGGTGCTACCATTAAGGCAAACTAGGCGGTTGCCTAGGGTGCCAAGATTTGGGGGCACCAAAAAGTGGTGCCCCCAATTTTTTTTGAGTGTTCCTGGGCTGGGCTGCTGGCAGCACACTGACACGTGTGGCTCAGACTCCCTCTCAGAGCACAGTGGCCGCTCCATGTAATTATTGTCATTGCTGGTGGGGGTGCCGGCATCTGGGCAGAGCTCCACTTAGCACTCATGTGGCACAAGCCCAGCGATAGGCCCGACATCAGGGTTTCGGCTCAGCCTCCACCAGAGGTGAAAGTAAAGCAGTAAGGTCCGGTATGGGGTACTGGCAAGAGCCCGTACACCGTACCGGACTGCACTGGCTTCTGCGGATGGAATTAAAAGGGCTCTGGGCTTCCTACAGCTGCGGGGAGCTGTGAGACCTTTAAATCCCGCCTGCAGCTCCGGTAGCCGGGCTGGGGCTGTGATTTAAAGGGCTCGGAGCTCCCCGCTGCATGATAACTTACATGGTCAGATGTCCGCCCAGTATCTTGGCCTCTCAGTATAAGAGAACAGTACAAACCCTCCACAGCCCTCCGTATATCTGTGAACACTCACCCCCCACCCCGCCCCTTCTCCTGAAGGGTAGCCATAGATAATTGATGTAGTCAGAATAGTTTCTATGCTTATGTTCTGCTCCTGTCATTACATGTTAAGCGTGTTCTCTCTCTCTCTCTCTCTCTCTCTGAAACCATGTTTGTTCCTGTACGTACAAGATAAATGCAAATGGATTGATGATAAAAGATGTATAATTGGTCACTGTAACACTATCCTTTTGAAGCTGTTTATCAGTCTTCCAGGTGTTTTGAATAAACCTCTTTTGTATTGTCTGTGCCTCCGTGATTCTTAGGAAAAGAATCTCCTTACTTCACATTAGGAAACACTATTTCACTGGAATGGGTTACCTAGGAGGTGGTGGAATCTCAATCCTTCAAGGTTTTTAAGGCCAGGCTTGACAAAGCCTTGGCTGGGATGATTTAGTTGGTTTTGGTCCTGCTTTGAGCAGGGGATTGGACTAGATGACTTCCTGAGGTCTCTTCCAACCCTAATATTCTATGATCTTGAAGTACAAGTAATTTCTTTACACAGCACACAGTCAACCTGTGGAATGCCTTGCCTGAGGAGGTTGTGAAGGCTAGGACTATAACTGGGTTTAAAAGAGAACTAGATAACCTCCATGAATTTAAGTCCATTAAAGGCTATTAGCCAGGATGGGTAAGGAATGGTGTCCCTAACCTCTGTTTGTCAGAGGGTGGAGATGAATGGCAGGAGAGAGATCATTTGATCATTACCTGTTAGGTTCACTCCCTCTGGGACACCTGGCATTGGTCACTGTTGGTAGACATGATACTGGCCTGGATGGATCTTTGGTCTGACCCAGTATGTCCAATCTTATGTTCTTATATGATGAAAAATCCTTTAAATTAACTGTTATAGAATACACATACAAACATTAAGGACCAATCCTGCAAAGATCTAATCTCATGCTTAACCCAATGGAGTTCACTGAGTTCTCAAGATCAGGGCTTTAGTCAGAAGTTTTCTGAATAACATATAAATGGGTAATTTTTTTAAGGTGTTTAATTTACCAAAGATACTGGAAAATTTCCTTTGGATAACTCTCACTTTTCAGATAAGTACATATCCATATTTGTATTTTAATATATACAATAGTTACCATTTAAAAATAAATATTTACCAATAATTGCCACACTGTAGTATATTAAATATGGCCATTTATTTTCTATTCTAAGTACAGGTAATAGTGTGGTATCTCAGGCTCTAAAATACGTTAATTTTTGGTAAATTTTGACTATTTACAGAACTCACTTTCAAATGATTTATTTCCCTATCTGTGTTGAAGAAAAGTCATTGGGAAAGGGATAGCCATCTTTGGAATTTCAATATAATAAAAATTCTCAACTATTCCCAAGTGATAGTCAGAAAATGTAAGACTGAACATATTGTGGAATAAAGTTAGTCCAAATACAAGTTCGCTAGGAAGATTTGTTATCTCCCTTCCTGAACCTACCACCAAAAAGACCACCATCTTGAAACCCAAAATGTATTTATTACCCTTTAAAATCAGAAAGAGTGTTACAGGTTTGACAACATTACTCTGTACCTCAGGAATGGAAGATTTTCTGTCTCCTAGTCCCCAAAGGACTCCCAAACAATATAGATCTTTTACTCAGACTGTGCACTGAGTGAAGGTATTTGGTCCATATTACACCTGTTCGTCCACTGGGAAGCCACAACTGGTCACATTTCAATGCTTTGTTTATCCTTGTACTTTTTAACAATTAACCATAAGTCCTTAGGGTAAATGAAATTAACTGATCGATCAAAGTCTTTCTTTCCTTTCTCACTTAAGGAACTCAAGCTTTTAAATTAAACAATTAGACAAACTAATTAAAAATGAACTAATACCTTAAACATAATGGGCCCATGGAGAGTTAAATGCATTTTATTTTTATTGCTATGAGTGTTTGAAACAGCAAATACCTATTAACAAGGAGGCCATAGTGAGAGGTTTCAGAAATGTGTTAATAATAGGAAGGTTAAAAACATAATTACTTATAGGAAGGGAAGATGTACTTGTGTTTGCAATACAGTCATTAGTGTCAAGGCTAGTACATGCATGTGGAAGCACACACACATTTTAAGGATGGGTGTTCATTTTCCAGGCAAAAAGAAACAGTTTTTGGAGGATAGTTTTCTTTTAGTGTAATTGTATAGCATTATGGGAATTATGTCCTTCATGGGAATAGTAGATGGCTTCTTACTACCACTGTGTCTGTTCTTGTTGATGGAAATCAGTTATTAATATTTCATATGTTGAACATCTTTAATTCTCTGTTTTCAAATTGTTTTATAGTTTATAGCCTTAACAACTTGGATTTTGAGGTAATAGCAGGAGAATCCAATGCTAAATAATTACACTGGTTATTGCAAAACATAGACAACCTCATTGCCTGATTAAAATGTTGACAGGATATTCAATGTGAGGGTTCAAACAAACAAAAATTCGTACTAAAGCATGTGGCTGCCTAAGGGGTGTTTGTGAGATTTATTTCATTAGTATTTGTAAATAACTTTGGGATCCATGAATTGAAGGAGCTATTTAAGTTCAAAGCACTATTAAAGTAATTAGTATGCAACCTAGAAAGTGTATTTCAAAGTTTAATGTCATTCCTGACCTGTTTTTGCCCTCCAGTTCTGCAACTCAGCCTCTCTGACCACAGCATCATCCTTGTTTGAATCTCTCTGCCTGTTCCCTTTTCTCCACCACATCAGCATTAAGCTATTTTATCCTCATCTTCACACCTCTGCCCCTGCAAACATGTCAGCTCTTATCCTGTTCCGTGTCTGCTTTCCTTTCTTCTCTCTGACAGTGATACTAGCCTGGCCAGCTTCTTCCACAGCCAACTTTCACCTTCTTCAGTGTGCCTTGCTAGGTGTGGGATGGTATCTGTGAAATGATCCATAAGACCGGCACTCCTTCCTCCTTCAAATCGGGCCTCAAAATCTACTTCTTCCCAGATGACTACAAGAGAGACAAAGTGGGTGAAGTAACATCTTTTATTTGGCCAACTTCTGTTGGTGAACGACACAAGCTTGTGAGCTTACACAGAGCTCTTCTTCAGGTCTGGAAAACTTACTCAGCATGTCACAGCTAAATAAAAGGTGGAGCAAATTGTTTAGCATAAGTAGCTAACACATTTCAAGGGATCACTCAAGGTGAAGTGGCCTGTTAATATCCCCTCAGTCACAGGGAGGAAAGGAAGAGGGAAAGCAGCAGGGCTGAGGAGTGGAGGGTAGGGGCAGAGGGTTGTAGGTGGGTTATAGATTGTTGTTATTAGCCATAAATCCAGTGTCTTTGTTCAGTCCATGATTTGTAGTTTCTAGTAACATTATGAATTTAAAGCTTCCAAGCTCATCATCTGAAAGTTTTGTGCAGGTTTCATATGAAGATGAGGACTGATGGGGTAGATATAGAGTGATCACTCTTTGAAAAAGTATTCACCCACAGGTGATGTGGTGTTTTTGCTTTTTATCATTTTCGTGCATGAGTTGTGATTGTCTAATTTCATTTACATAGTTGCTATTGAGGCATTTAGTGCATTGGTTTAGGTATATTACATGTTGTGCTAGGCATGTGTAGGAGCCATGAATCTCGAAAGGTGTGTTGTGGGAAATGAGTATCATTGTAACAGTGGAGATATGTTTTCAGATTTTGCATCTGTTATTCTGGCAGGATCTGGTGCAGCTTTGCATTGGTGTGTCCTGGTCTGTTGGCCACTTGCTTTTGATGATGAGCACTAGAATACATTCTCCTCCAGAGCCAGGATTCTTGAGTGTCACCATTCCTCTGCTGTCAGCAAATATCTGTGAAATCCGCTGGGTTAATGTCTGACTCATCCCCCTCTAGTGTCAGTCTACAAAGAACATGACAACCTATAACTGCTGTCAAGTAGCTCAAGGGTCAGAGGTTGTGCAGTAGATTTGAAAGTTGCAACTTTGCTGATGATCCTTATGGGTGTCAATCTGATGCCATAGGACAAGCTTTCTATTTTTTTTTTTAGCTTTTTTTTTTTTAAAGCCTATGAAATGGAAGACGGGGGAAAAACACAGCACACACCTGATGTTAAAAATAACAAACATTTTCTTAATGTATTGTGCTTGACTTTGCAACCTTAGAGTTCTTTTTAATGTACTAGGTATAAAGAAGAATTAAGAGACGCATGGCTTGAATCTGTTCCCACTGGTATCAGTTTTGCATTATAGATAAACTACAATGACTTTGGTGATATTCCTGAAATATACTGTTGGGAAATCAAAACCAAACCCAGAATATACAAAGATTATTTTGAAGCCACTATTGTTGCTCTATTTGTATAAGAGCGCTGGGGCCTGGGGATGTAATTGCTATAAGTGTTTGAGGACAAATGTTTTTCCAGAGGAAGTTGAGTAACACTGAGCGACCATATCATTTAATGGTATATTACACATATAGGCCTGATTGTCCTCTCATTCCTATTCAATACTGATTATAAAATGGGTCCCTGATCAGAGTCTGGCCCACAGAGTACCGCACTGGGAAACTGTGTGTTTAAAATAGCATTTAAAATACTGATATGTTAATATCATTTCGGCTTATGAAGTGCAGCACAATGGATGTATTTTTCCGGTGTCTGTGGCTGCATACACACTTTCACAACAAATCTGAGGATGGAGTTGGGTGGTCAGACAGTTAAGCAGCAGATTAGAGTTGAAATACACATAATAGTCCAGCTGATTTGGGCACTATGGGTGAGTGAGATACCCTGCTGTTTTACTGAGTGGTCGAGGGTAGCTTCCTGCTGTCCTAACTGGCAAATCTGACGTGTGCACAGCGGTTAGACAATTTTTATTCTGTGGACACAAGTCAGCTTTGTTAGGCAGCACAATCTCTTATTGTGATATTTGCTTTCCCAAACATATTTTCTGTTGCTTGACTCTAATACATGTTAATCCTGTATATATTTGGTTTGGGGCACATTTTATCAGATAAGGGTATTGCTTAGCAAGGAGTTTAGGGGAGACAGACACTTTACCTTCTGCTGTCTGTACATTATTAGATGTCTGACGTTTTGATGCAAAAGAACTTTAAATACATGTCCTGGGTTTAAACAGAAGTAATCTGTCGATCATTCACGCTGCAGTAAAGATAGAAAGGGTTCCTAATGTTTGCCCTAATTGTTTAATTTGAACATCTGTTTGCTTAATCAGCTGAGAGATTGCCTATGTTGAGCCAGGAAAGCAAGAGTCTGAAACCTGGTAACTAGCAGTGCAGAACACTATGTGTGTATTTTTAATTGAAAGGGAACTGAACACAACTTCTCATTCAGGTGGATATTGCTCAAAAACCTCAAGCATTTGAAGGCAACCTTAATGTTAACTTGCCTGGGTACTTGCCTAAGTCCTTAATACTTTAGAAAGAAGATACAGTAGGTTGCAAAATAACTGTAACTGAAGCAGGCATTGGGCCCATAACCAATTCCTGAAAAATTCATTTGATAGGGGATCTTGTGCCTGAAAAAAGGATCTTTATCAGGCAAATGCCACAGAACTGCAAATGGAAGATATCACTTTTCATAATGTTTTTGAAAATTAGTTCCTTTCAGAGCCCAAGGCAAGAATATAAACTGACAGAATGCCACCTTTTATGTCAGCTTTCACAGCATTTTTCAAGTAGTCTTCTATAATAAAGATGAATCTTCTTGAAAAACTGGCCTCTTAGATATTGTAATTGGTTGGCCTGATTTTCCCTCCCCTCCCCCCAATCTGCTGTATTTCTCTTGCACTTGGTGAGGAATGTGGATTAGACAAAGGCAAAGTGGGATAGCTTTCAGCATTAGTTTTCAAGTCCAGATTTTTAGAAATGGTCACACGCAGTCACTGTTATTGTATACACAAACATAGTAATTACATGCTCAATCGATCAGTTATATGTTTTCTGTTGAGGAAGGAAAGTCGCATTAGTCAAGCCAGTCCTGGAATTCAGTTCTGGCTCTCCTTTGCCTCACAACTATTTGAGATTAAAATGAGAGATTTATTAGCCCAGGATCTGCTGGGGCATAAATTAAACCAAGGATATGCAAAGCAAGAATCTGTACATTGATGTAAGTATGTAGAGGTATTAAACATGGCCACATAGATGCCACTTTGTTTAAGAAATGGTTATATATCTGGGCACTCTTTGTTTTAGCACTTAAACACCTAAAGTTTGTAGATCAATTTAAATCCCTAAAAATATCTCTGTAGCAATGCAGTCTAGCAATAGTCTGAAAATTTCCACAAAAATAAAATTTTGATAGAGACACAAATATTCATTCTTTTTCTGTTTTGACCAGTTCTTCTTTGTTCACTCCTACCCTCAAATGAGAGCAAATATTATGCCTATACTGCTACCTACACAACTCCATCAGGTCAATCTGTGTGTGTTAGTACTATCTTCATAAGTTTGTGGTAAACATAAAATAAGATTCTCCAAACTGAGCACAATAGTTTTAGATGTAGTTATGCAAGAGCCATATTTATTCCCTGCTTTGTGACATGAAAGCTCTGCCTAAGGATCCCAAATTGAATGGTGAGAGGAAGGGACATAGCAGAACAAGTGAAATATAACCTAGATGGAGCTACTCTAAGGTGGGTCCATAACTGATTGGAAAACCATTCCCAGAGAGTAGTTATCAGTGGTTCACAGTTAAGCTGGAAGGACATATCAAGTGGAGTCCCACAGGATTCATCCTGGGTCTGGTTCTTTTCAATATCTTCATAAATGATTTAGATAATGGCATAGAGAGTGCACTTATAAAGTTTGTGGTCAATATCAAGCTGAGAGGGGTTGCAAGTTCTTTGGAGGATAGGATTAAAATTTAAAATGATCTGGACAAACTGGAGATATGGTCTGAAGTAAACAGGATGAAATTCAATAAGGACAAATGCAAAGTACTCCACTTAGGAAGGAACAATCAGTTGCACACAGACAAAATGGAAAATGACTGCCTAGGAAGGAGTATAGCCTAATTTTGGCAATTAATTTGGCAACTGATCTTTGATTATCAGCAGGTAAGTATGCCCAGTGGTTTGTGATGGGATGTTAGATGGGGTGGGTCTGAGTTACTACAGAGAATTCTTTCCTGGGTGCTGGCTAGTGAGTCTTGCCCACATGCTCGGGGTTTAACTGATCACCATATTTGGAGTCAGGAAGGAATTTTCCTCCAGGGCAGATTGGCAGAGGCCCTGGAGGTTTTTCGCCTTTCTCTGCAGCATGGGGCATGGGTCACTTGCTGGAGGATTCTCTGCAGCTTGAGGTCTTCAAACCACAATTTCAGGACTTCAGTAACTCAGACATAGGTTAGGGGTTTGTTATAAGAGTGGGTGGGTGAGATTCTGTGGCCTGCGTTGTGCAGGAGGTCAGACTAGATGATCATAATGGTCCCTTCTAACCTTGAAGTCTATGAGTACTGTGGAAAGGGATATGGGGGTTATAGTGGATCACAAGCTAAATATGAGTTAACAGTGTAACACTGTTGCAAAAAAATAAAAAAAAAACTAAACAGCTTTAGCAGGAGTGTTCTAGGCAAGACACAAGAAGAAATTTTTCCACTCTGAGCTGATAACGTGTATGGTGTCTGATTCTGGGTGCCACTTTCAGGACACATGCGGACAATATGGACAAAGTCCAGAGGAGGGCAACAAAAATGATTAAAAGTCTAGAAAACATGACTTATGATGAAAGATTGGGAAAAAATGGGTTTGTTGAGTCTGAAAGAAATCTTAGAAAGAGATCTTGGAGTCATTATGGATAGTTCTCTGGAAACATCTACTCAATGTGCAGAGGCAGTCAAAAAAGCTAACACAATGTTGGGAATTTTTATGAAAGAGATAGATAATCAGACAGAAATTATCATATTGATTCTATATAAGTCCATGGTATGCCCACATCTTAAATATTGCATGCAGATGTGGTTGCCCCATCTCAAAAAAGATATATCGAACCTGGAAAAGGTTCAGAAAATGGCAACAAAAATGATTAGGTGTATTGAACAGCTGCCATATGAGGAGAGATTAATAAGACGGGTAATTTTCAGCTTGGAAAAGAGACTACTAAGAGGGGATATGATAGAGATTTATAAAATCATGACTGATATGAAGAAGTAAATAAGGGAGTGTTATTTACTCCTTCTCATAACACAAGAACTAAGGGACACCAAATGAAATGAATAGGTAGCAGGTTTAAAACAAACAAAATAATTTTTTTCCCCACATAATGCAAAGTCAACCTGTGGAACTCCTTGCCAGAGAATGTTGTGAAGGCCAAGACTATAACAGGGTTCAAAAAAGAACTAGATAAATTCATGGAGGATAGGTCCATCAACAGCTATTAGCCAGGATGGGTAGGGATGGTGTCCCTAGCCTCTGTTTGCCAGAAGCTGGAAATGGGCAACACAGGATAAATCACTTGATGATTACCTGGTCTGTTCATTCCCTCTGGGGCACCGGGCACTGGCCACTGTCAGAAGACGATACTGGTCTAGATGGACCTTTGGTCTGACCCAGTATGGGCATTCTTATGTTCTTGTATTAAGAGAAGACTGATGTGGGGGGGGGATGATAATGGTTTTCAAGTACATAAAAGGTTGTTACAAGGAGGAGGGAGAAGGATTTTTCTTGTCAACCGCCAAGGATAGGACAAGAAGCAAAGGGCTTAAATTGCAGTAAGTGAGGTTCAGGTTGAACATTAGGAAAAACTTCCTATCAGGGTAGTTACGCACTGGAACAAATTTCTTAGGGAGTCTATGGAATCTCTGTCGGAAGTTTCTAAGAACAGGTTAGACAAATACCTGTCTGCAATTATGTAGCTATTATGTAGTCCTGCCTTGAGTGCAGAGGACTGGACTAGTCCCTTCCAGTCCTGTGATTCTGTGAAAAATATGAAGGAGACTGGATGCTTTCCTTGGTATTCAGAATACCACTTGCTCAAGACATAAATTGGAGGAGTTGTAAATAATGAAAAGGACAGGCCAGTGACACAGAGCAATCTGAATCTCTTAATAATATGGACAAAAGGAAACATTATGGATTTTAATATGGCTAAATGCAAATGTATCTATCTAGGAACAAAAAATGTAGGCAATACTTACAGGATTAGGAACTCTCTTTTGGAAAGCAGTGACACTGAAAAAGATATGGAAGTCATGGTAGATATTCAGCTGAACATGAGCACCTGGGGTGACACTGTGGCCAAAAGGGCTAATACGATCCTTGGATGCATAAATAGGGAATCAAGAGGAAATAAAGAGGTTATTTTACCTCTGTATTTGGTACTCATGTGACTGCTACTGGAAAACTGTGTCCAGTTCTGGTGTCCAAAATTCAAGAATGATGTTGATAAATTGCAGAGGGTTCAGAGAAGAATCACAAGAATGATTAAAGGATTAGAAAACATGTTTTATAATGATAGACTCAAGGAGCTCAATCTATTTAGCTCATCAAAGACAGTGTTAAGGGGTGATTTTGATCACAGTTTATATTACTCTTTGGGATAAAAATATTTGACAATGGGCTCTTAAATCTAGCAGACAAAGGTATAACAAGTTCCAATGACTGGAATTTGAAACAAGATAGGTTCAGACTGGAAATACATTGTACATTTTTTTTATAGTGAAGGTAATTAACCATTGCAACACTTTACCAAAAACTGCGCTGGATTCTCCATCACCAGCAATTTTTACAATGAGATTGGATGTTTTCTTGAAAGATATGCTCTAGTTCTAAAGGAATTGTTTTGAGGAGGTTTTATTGGTGATGTCATACGGGTACTCAGACTAGATGATCACAATGGCCCCTTTTATGAATGAAAAGAGCTAGTAGTTGACAGACAGACCTCACAAAAGTCTACTTAGCACTGAGTGCCAGTCAGTATGTCAGAACTCTCTCCTCTTCAGTTTTATTGCTGTCTTTATATTTTTAATGTGAATTTTTTGGTTAACAGACGTAATGTCAGTTAAATATCCAAAACACAAAGGCATCATATAAACACTTAACATGATTTGATAAGGACATGAAAAATGACATTTGTATTCCAAGTAAATTGTAAGAAAGATTCCATGCCAGTTCCATACCAGAATCTTTTTTTGTTCCCTCTCACACAAAGTCCAGCCACCAACTCTATTCTTCATAAAACAGACTTTCAAGCTCCCTTTTTCACAATCTCCAGAAAGAGAGAGAGAATCATAGAAATGTAGGACATGAGGGAACCTTGATAGGGCATCTAGTCCAGTCCCTTGCACTGAGGCAGGACTAATGATTACCTAGACCATCCCTGACAAATGTGTGTTTGTAGCCTGCACTGAGAAGCCTAATGGGGGTGAGGGGTGGGCTTCAGACCCAAAATCACAATTTCACATCTCTGTCTACACAGCTATTTTTAGAGCGCTAGTGCAAGCCCCACTAATCCAAATCGGTTGACCTGGGCTGGGAGGCTCACTGCCATATACTAAATAGATATATCCATAAAGGCTTAAATCCTACTTCCCTATGCAAACAAATTACAAAATGTAATAAACCAATAGAACCAGAACCTAAAATTTAATGTGGCAATGTCATGATATAAAATGATTGCATTTGCTCTTACTCCTTCATTCCGATCCCTGATGCATCTAAATAGTCTTGATTTGCATAAGCTATCCTTTTATAAGTCTTTCCTTTTAAGAAACAAAACACAACAAGCTGCCAGAGAAAAGGCTAAACAACGCCCTCCCCCCCAAGAGAGTTAATATAGGTCATATTTTGCACTACATTGTTAGTCTGGTTCAATAATCTCTGCTTGTCATACAAGAAATTCATGTGGTAAACAATAGTATCAGATTCAGGCTGGTATTCATTAGGACAAGTGTAACCATACCTATCTAATCCAGAGAGAAGGAATGAAAACAGAAATCAGAACTTGTCACTGAGAATAGATCAACCCATCTGTATTAAAATCCAGAGCTGAGTGGGACAGGAAAGATACATCATTGCAAAGTATAGCCAGTGTAATAGTAGTAAGATCTCTGATTAAGTAGAGGTATTGCTGATGTGTAAAAGGAGATCTCAGAAGTTGGGCAGAATAGTACATGTAACTGAGAAAAAAGAAAGATAATATGTCCACACTTAATGAAGTCAGAGCTTGCATGACAACTTGTTTTAATCTAAAAAAGGGAAAAAATGTGCCATTCGCTTTAGAGTTAATACAATTTGTATTTGCTGAGTGTCAGGCTTCTTCATGCCTGCAGACCATGGCTTGCTTCTGTTCGATGAAAGCTGCTATTTCTCCGGGTTTGTGGAATGTGTGCACCACATCGTCTTTTTTTAATCTTTAGTTAGCACTGCTGGCTACAGGAGGGCACAGCTAAAGAATTTTCTTCTCGGGGAGTGTCTGACTTAAGCACATGTAATTCTTTCTTTTTATAACTGAGGGGAAAAGTTTCATTTGCAATAATGTTGTAGCTGTGTTGGTCCCAGGAGATGAGAGGGATAAAGCAGGTGAGGTAATGTATTTTATTAGACCAGCTTCTACACGTGAAAGAGACAAGCTTTCAAGCTTTATCTCAGGTCTGGAGAAGGAAACCAGTGTCTAAGCTAAATACAAGATGGGAACATATTGTCAAGCATAAGAGAATCACATATGTTGTAGGAGACCACTTAAAACGAAGTGGGCAACTAAGGGTTAGCAGGCAATAGGATGTGTTACAAATTGTTATAATGAACCATAAAACCAGTTCCTGTGTTAAGTCCATGGTTTTTAATGTCTAGCAGAGTTATGAATTTAAATTCGCAGGCTCGGCTTTTGAAGGTATTCAGCCAGTTTCCTTTTGGGAAGCTACGCTTCAAAGGAGGTTGTAGTGCTGGGTCTTCAGCTCCCTTCTGGAGATGTACAATTAATAAATTGTTTCTTCTATATCTATGTACTGCGTTTCCAGGCTAAGTCCAACTTTCCCACTTCTTGCTGGAGTTGTTGCATGCTGAAGTTGCAGCTGCTCATCCTCTTGATTGGAGACACTTTACTATCCTTCCAAGTGGTTCATGTATTCATATTTGAAGCTTTATTATTATCATGTTCATAATATAACTGGGTCAAGGACAGAAGAAAGCGCAACCACTATTTTAGAGTCAAGCCCTTTAAGTTTAATTACAAATTACTTTTACTTTTCTTGCCTCTTGAAAATCAGCTGAAATGTTGTCCTCTGCTAATTCTTTTAGGATTTGCTCAGTAGCACCTCTTGAGATGAAAACCAAAGAAACACTTTAACTGCTACTTTTGTCTTTTAGATTTTTTTACCTGATTCAAATAACAATTTTAAAAAGAGGCACATAGCTGCCACTTGACATTTGCCTGTTCCTGGAGTGCCAGATTCATAGACTTTAAGGTCAGAAGGGACCATTATGATTGTCTAGTCTGACCTCCTGCACAACGCAGGCCACAGAATCTCACCCACTCACTCCTGTAATAAACCCCTAACCTATGAGCTATTGAAGTCTTCAAATCATGATTTAAAGACCTTAAAGTACAGAGAATCCTCCAGCAAGTGACCCATGCCCCACACTGCAGAGGAAGGTGAAAAACCCTCAGAGCCTCCGCCAATCTGCCCTGGAGGAAAATTCCTTCCTGACCCCAAATATGGCGATCAGCTAAACCCTGAGCATGTGGGCAAAATTCACCAGCCAGAAACCCAGGAAAGAATTCTCTGTAGTAATTCAGATCCCACCCCATCTAACATCCCATCATAGGCCACTGGGCATATTTACCGTTAATAGTCAAAGATCAATTAATTGCCAAAATTAGGCTATCCCATCAAACCATCCCATCCATAAATTTATCAAGCTTAGTCTTGAAGCCAGACTGAGCCTCTAAGGAGTCCTACCCAAGAGACTGCAAATGTAATGGGTACTAGAATCCTCCAACACCATTTCCCAGAGTGCTTGGAGTTGGGGCTGAGGACAGAGGGCACTAGAAGCACCTGCTGAGGCCAATAGGCTTGCTTCTGCATAGGGGTGATATGGACATGTAGTTTGGTGGGCCAGTGATGAGCCAGGTCTGCTCAGTCCCTCAGTGAGAAGGGACAGTCTGACTGAGAGACTATTTTTTTCATGTTGAGCTTTGAGGTTGGAGCTGAGAGAAGCAGAACGTATCAGGGAGTCTCTGATTCACTCCCCTTCCCACAAAGAGAGTCTTTGAACAGCTGTGGGAGCTCATACATGGGTAATGCAGTTCCAGCCCTGAAGACAAGTGTGTCCTCAGTAGCAGAGATCTGACCTGGCACCCTATTATTTATATTCTTTGTTGTGGGGTGTCATTCTTTTATTGGGGTTTGTATTGTGTTGCTTTATGGTCTCTTCAGTAATGGGTTTTATAGTCCTTATCTGCCAGTAGAATTATTCCTAATCCCAAGGTACAGCACTCCTTGTGTTTTGGCATAGTGAGCAGTCACCTTTGGTGGAGGCATCAGAAAAAGAGCCCAGGTGGGGAGAAGAGAAAAACCACCTGTGATCCTGAGGCTCCTTGTCAATAATTCTAACTAATTCAAGGCCAGTTCTGCCACCCTTACGTTGCAATCAATGGGGTGTTCTTGTCTGAGTAGAAATTGGCACTATAAACTCTCAACTTGCAGATTAAGAGATCACTTAGCATGAGTAACAGTGACAGAATTGGGATCAAAAGCAATTTCATATGAAATTTCAGGGTTTAAAAATATGGCAAACCAAACAATTTTTCATTTATTTTGATGTTGTTAACTTGTATCAAAGTGAATCCCATGTTCTTTAGGTTTATGGAAAATCTGCGGTAGTACATGCTGCCCTGAAAATATTCACTTGCACGTACAAATCTGTCTGTGGCTAGATAATCTAAAATACAAAATAAATCCTGAATTCTCAAAGGTGATATTAGAAATGTGTCACTTGTAACTTTACCTTTCAGCCACTGTAGGTATTATGTGTAACAAAGTTTTCTAAGAAATTATTCTAGTACCGAGAAGGTAGGCATGAAAAAAGATGACCTCTATGACCAAAAAATACATACCTGAGGTAAAACCAATTTGCTGATATTTCTTTCAATGTCTAATATATAGAAAATCCAATATTCTGGAAGACAAGAATGTTAATGTCTATACTTTCCCATTGGGAGTCATGGAAATTTGAAAATTGGTATAATATTCATATACAATACTTCTGACATTGAAAGAGGAGCCGAGCAGCTAAGCTTTAAACCATCTGGGAATATCATAGTGCAGTGAGGGAGGTCACCTTGAATTACAACTGATACATCTAGTTTAGAGTTCTTGTGGCTAGATGGAATGACAAATATATTGTACATCTTGCAGTGGGCCCAGGATTATCTTAATGCCATTTAGAGCAAGATATTCTTTTTCACTATGTTACTGATTGCACATTGGAATGATACCTTTAACTATAAACAAACACAGATTCTGTTAGACCTACATAGTAAGAGAGAAAAAACCTACAAAACTCACAGCAAACTGATTAGAGAAACAATGAAAGATTCCAGCCTCTGTAATTTTTTAAAAACAATTTGTTAAAGATGGATGCTTCAAATTGTGTTAAGAAAAATATCCCATAGAACTGCAGATGAAAGCTCCAATTCAGCAAAGTGTATTTACACAGAAGTTTAGCCCTATTGACTTCACTGTAATTATTTGTATTTATGTTAGGCAGATGTTTAAGTACCTTGCTGAATCAAGGCCTAAATGCAGACAAATGTAATGCTTATTCTCTTAGCATACAGTTGCTTCCACTATCAAAGCATTGCTTATTTCAATTTAAATAGCAGTTTGCCTTGATCTCACTGCTGAAAATAAATTTGCCAAGGAAATCAATTCTAAGTGTATATATATAAAAAATAAATAACGACATCCTGACTTCTGACCTCATCATCAATACATTCTGGATGGGATTATGTCACACAATCAAGCTCACATCCAATAAATTGTCTTCAAGGAAGACTTGTTTCTTTTAAATGTAATATAAAAACTATATTTAATTATTTTTTTTAAAATGCAACTTCATAGGTATGGCAACATTCAGGATTTGCATTAAGTTTTAGGGCCTAGCATAATTGAACTGTATCTTTGAATTCCCTGAGATTCACTTAACACTGTGCCAATTGTGCTTTCAGCAAATTCAAAAACCCAGTTGCTCAGCTCTTAAAGAGGGTCATATATAAATATGCAGAAGAAACAGAAGCCAGTCTGGACAAGTGTCATGTGAGATTGTGTAATTCTGATGAATGCAGTATAAACAACTCAAAGTATACTAACTGGTGAACAATAAATGCACAAATTGGCCATTACATTATGGGGGGAAATATATGCTTGCCTTAGGGTATATCTACACTACAAAATTAGGTTGATTTTATAGAGGTCAATCTTTAGAAAGTGATTTTATACAGTTCATTGTGTATGTCCCCACTAAGCGCATTAAGTTGGCGGAGTGCGTCCTCAATACCATGGCTAGCATCGACTCACGGAGTAGTGGATGGTGGGCAGCAATCCCACAGTCCCCTCTGCCCATTGGAATTCTAGGTTAAGCTCCAAATGCCTGATGGGGCAAAAACATTGTTGCGGGCGGTTTTGGGTACATATCTTCAGTCTCCCCTCCCTCCCTCTGTAAAAGCAACAGTAGACAATCACTTCACACCTTTTTTCCTGGGTTACCTGTGAAGATGTCATAGCACGGCAAGCATGGAGCCCACTCAGCTCACCACTGCTCTTGTGAGCATATAAACACCTTGTGCATCATCTTGCAGTATGTGCAGAACCTGGCTAGGAGCCGCCAGCATGAGGACGATTGTGAGGAAGACGTGGACATAGATGTTCCTGAAAGCACGAGATGTGGCAATTGGGACATCATGACAGCAATGGGGCAGGTTGATAAAGTGGAACACCAATTCTGGGCCCTGCAAACAAGCACAGACTGGTGGGACTGCATAGTGTTGCAGGTATGGGATGATTCCCAGTGGCTGTGAAACTTTCACATGCATAAGGCCCCTTTCCTTGAACTTTGAGTTGCTTTCCCCTACCCTGAAGTACAGGAATACCAAGATGAGAGCTGCCCTGACAGTTGAGAAGCAAGTGGTGATAGCCCCGTGGAAGCTTGCAATGCCTGACTGCTACTGGTCAGTTTGGAATCAATTTGGAGTGGGCAAATATACTGTGTGGGCTATTCTGATCCAAGTATCCACAGCAATCACTAACCTTCTGCTAACAAGGGTAGTGACTGTGGAAAATGTGCAGCTCATAGTGGATGGTTTTGCTGCAATGGGGTTCCCTAACTGTGGTGGGGCAATAGAAGGAATACATATCCCTATCTTGGACCACCTTGCCAACCAGTATGTAAACTGCAAGGGGTACTTCTCAATGGTGCTGCAAGCACTGGTGGATCACAAGGAATGTTTCACTGACATCAATGTGGGATGACTGGGAAAGATTCATGACCCTCGCATCTTTAGGAACTCCAGGCTGTTTGAACACCCACAAGAAGGGACTTACTTCTCAGACCAGACAATTACTTTTGCAGATGTTGAAATGCCAATTGTTATCCTTGGAGACCGAGCCTACCCCATTCTCCCATGGCTCATGAAGCCGTACACAGGCAGCCTGGACAGTAGTAAGAAGCAGTTCAACTATAGGCTGAGCAAGTGCAGAATGGTGGTGGAATGTGCCTTGGGATGTTTAAAAGCTCGCTGGTGCTGTTTGCTGACTAGGTTAGACCTCAGTGCAACCAATATTCCAATTGTTATTGCTGCTTGTTGTGCTATATAGTATCTGTGAGAGTAAGTGGGAGACATTTATGGTGGGGTGGGAGGTTGAGGCAAATCTCCTAACGGCCAGTTTTGAGCAGTTAGACACCAGGGCAATTAGAAGAGCACAGCTAGGCACGCTGCGCATCAGAGAGGTTTTGAAAACCAATTTCATGACTGGCAAGGCTACAGTGTGACAGTTGTGAGTGTTTCTTCTTGATGTAAACCTACCTCCTTTGTTGATTTTAATTCCTGTAAGCCAAACACCCTCCCAACTTCGATCGCAGCTGGCAAAGGAAATAAAGTCACTATTGTTTTGAAACCATGCATGCTTTCTTTATTATTTTTTTAAAAAGTGAGATAACTGACAAGGTAGCCTAGGTGGGGTGGGAGAGGAGAGGAGGAAGGAAGGACAAGGCCACATTGCTTATTGTAGCCACACTACAAATCAAAACTGTTTGAATGACAGCCTTCTGTTGCTTGGGTCATCCTCCGGAGTGGAATGGCTGGGTGCCCAGAGCCTCCCCCGCTGTGTTCTTGGGCATCTGGGTGAGGAGGATATGGAACTTGGGGAGGAGGGCAGGTAGTTAGACAGTGTATGCAGAGGCAGTCTGTGCACTTGTTGCCTTTCCGGCAGCTCCACCAGATGCCTGAGCATGTCCGTTTGCTCCCCCATTAGCCTCAGCACTCACCTCCTGCCCCTTCTCATCACTCACTGTATGCTTTCCTGGCCTTTGTCACTGTATGCCTCCATGCATTCAGGTGTGCCCTATCAGTGTGGGAGGACTGCATGAGGTCAGAAAGCATATCATCACGAGTGCATTTTTTTCTTGCCTTCTAATCTGCAATAACCTCTGGAACAGAGATGGCGGGGGGAGCAGAGAAACATTTGCACCTGCAGGAAGATAAAAAGGGAGAGTAGAATTTAAGAACAAAAGGGAGACTCTTTCACAGCGAATCAAACAATTCAGAGCAGACAGCACAGGTGCTTAGGTACAAGGTTGCATTTTGCCTTGTATATTAAGCGCCTGCTGGTCTGGTGAAACATCACACACAGCTGGGCAACAGAATTCGGTTTCCAGGCAGCCTTGGTAAGCCCTTTGGCTTCTTCCACCTTCATAACATGTGGGAATGGTTTCGAACTGCAGCGATCTCCTTTCCCATAGCAAGCAATGCTGGTTGGGTTTGCCATTTAAAAGGAGGGCTGCGGTTTTCGAGTGAATGTGCAGCACTTCCCTCTCCCCATCCCACCGTGTGGCTATTCTCTTGGATGATCTCTTCACCCCTTCCCCCACTGCATGACTATTCTCAGAGATGATCCCTTTTCGCCAAGCACAAACAGCCCTGCATGAACAGGGTCCTTTTACTGTTCCCTTACAAAAATTCCCCTATTTCAATCAGGTGACCATGAATGATATCACTCTCCTGAGGCTAACACAGAAAGATATAGACTGAATGTTGCTTGAATGCCCCCAAAACCCAGGACCATACATTGCCATGTTTTGTGCTGCAATGGTTCTAGACTATTTGCTACTGACTTGGGGTGGTAAAGTGTCCTACCGTGGAGGACAAAATAAGGCAGCCCTCCCCAGAAACCTTCAGCAAAGGCTTTCAGAGTACTTCCAGCACAGCTTTATGGAGATGTCCCTGGAGGATTCCCGCTCCATCCCCAGACACTTTAACAGACTTTTCCAGTAGCTGTACTGGCAGCAAATGCATCCCAAGTCTTCAGGGCAAATCAAACATTAAACACAATTGTTTTTAAACTATGTAGTATAGTTACAAATGTACACTCACCAGAGGTGCCTTCTCTGGCTTCAGGGTCCAGGAACCCGCCTTGGGAGGGTATTGGCTCCAGGTGATTAACAAATCCTGGCTGCCAGGGAGAATGGATTCTCCACTTGCCTGCTGCTCATTCTCCTCATCCACAAAATCCTCCTCCCTGTTGCACAAGACTTCCCCCTTGCAGGTGTCCACAGACAATGGTGGGATAGTGGTAGGGTCCCCCCCTAGAGTGCCATGCAGCTGATCATAGAAGCAGCACGTATGGGGCTCTGACCCAGAGTGAACATTTGCCTCCTTTGTCTTTTGGTAGGCTTGCTTGAGCTCCTTAACTTTCACATGGCACTGCTGTGTGTCCTCATTGTAGCCTCTCTCCAACATTCTCTGTGCGAATTTGGCATATATATTAGCATTTTTTCTTTTTGATCGGAGTTCGGCCTGCACAGATTCTTCTCCCTATGCAGCAATCAGATCCAGTGTCTCCTGTTAGGTCCATGCTTTTGCGATTCTGGGACTGCATGGTCACCTGTGCTGCTGAGCTTACCAAGCTGACCAAACAGGAAGTGAAATTCAAAATTTCCTGGGGCTTTTCCTGTGTACCTGGCTAGTGCATCACAGTTGAAAGTCACATTCGAGCACTCTGGGATAGCTCCCGGAGGCCAATACCTTAGAATTGTGTCTGCACTACCCCAAATTCGACCCAGCAAGGTCGATTTCAGCGCTACTCCCCTCATCGGGGAGAAGTACAGTAGTTGATTTTAAGAGCCCTTTACGTCGATGGAACAGGGCTGGTTGTGTAGACGCATTGCTTATAAAATCGACCTAACGCAGCTAAACTCGACCTAACCTTGTAGTGTAGATCAGGGCTTAGGATTAGGTTAAAAACTATTGCAATGCCCATAGAACTTTCACTTCAGAATTATTTTTTTTTTAAAAAAAGGAACCTATTCTCATGTCAGCAAGATGACAAATTAAGCATATTTGAAACAACCTGTAATCACAAGCATGTTCAAACAGCCAGGGCTGCAAACCAGCAGCAAAATTATTTTAACGGTTAAGGAAAATGTAAATTAATCTTCTCTTTCATCCTGTATAGCTCAAGGTTCTCTGGACACTAAGAGGGAGAATCTACTTGTAGCAGTGAGACTTCCCTTTTCAGTGAGATTTGAAGGAAGCACAGTCTGATCTGATTCTACAGGCTGTATATTAGTGAGGACCCAAGTCTATTCTCCAGAAATCCATGTGGCTTTTGCCATTGACTTTTATGGAAGCACAGTCAGGTGCTGAGGTTGAAAGATGAGCCAAGCAGGAAGTCAAAAGAGGCAGTATGATCTAGTGAACTGAGCAAGGAGCTCCTGTGGTAATTCTGACTTTGACATGGGCTGCTGTGTGGCACTGGACAAGTCATATAAACTTTCTGTGGCTTTTTTCTCATTTGTAGAAGGAAGATAATACTTAACTGCACACCTTATATTTATTCTGTGGTTTATTTAGTTTAAATTTGTAAAGCAATTTCAAAATTTAAACTGCAACAAAAGTACTATTTGTATTACATTAGTTTCATAATTACTCATTTAAGAGGCCTGTGGCCAAAAATGTGCACAAATACTATAACTTGTACCACGCAACCAAGGCCAGCTCTAGGCACCAGCTTAGCAAGCAGATGCTTGGGGCAGCCACTCCGGAGAGCGGGCGGCAGGTCCAGCTATTTGGTGGCAATTCAGCAGAGGGTCCCTCACTCTCGGTCAGAGCGAAGGGCCTCCCGCTGAATTGCTGCAGATCATGATAGCAGCTTTTTTTTTTTTTTTTTTTTTTTTTTTTTTTTTTTTGGCCGCTTGTGGTGGCAAAACCCCTGGAGCCGGCCCTGCATGCTACAATAGGCTAAATGTTAAAGCTACAGTCTGGGTAAAGTATCCAAAAAATACCCTCAAACCAGGACCAATGCAGAGGAAACAAGGCTTACAAACTCAAAGTCCTTTCTTTGCACATTCACTTGTTAAATCCATTGATCAGTCCACACACAGTCCAACAAAGATACTGTCCCAGTCACCTTCTGAATCCTATAGTTGACTTTTATAATTGTTTGTTTATATATTTGAATAAGAATTGAGATGGTTATTGGAATTTCCTATTGTACCTGAAAACACAAAGATCAAATTTCTGCCCAGGAACACGTGACAAACACCTATTGTGCTCATTGAAAATGTTGTATGTGTCAGAGGGCAGAATATGGCCAAAGGTGAATTTTGCCTTTCACTAGGTATTACTGTGAGTTCACATTTAACAACCATAGGGAACAAATCATGGCTTTACAATATGTACTGCATTGTGGGGGATGAGGAAAGGCCATTCTATAGCAGGATCCTCGGGCAGATTCAGATGGAATTTCTCTTAGGCCCTTAGGGCTCAGGGGCAGGTCATGCTAGAGTAGCAGCTCTATCATTCTTTGAAAAAGTGTTTTCCCCTCGGTGTCAGGCCAGTTCTGCTCTCACACTGCTATGTCCCTTTTATGGTAGCCAGCACTCCTGGTGTCTATGGTTGGGCACAGTGCCTTCACTCCACGTAAGGATTCTGCCTGACCCATCCACAGGGACAGAAGAGGTGGGGACATGCACCTTGCAACTTTTGCCCTTCCATTACATACATCAGCAGGAGTGATCTCAATCTAGCTCTTAAATTCTAGCAAGAGTAACTAAACTTCTGGGTGAAGATGGTCACAGAGGATAGGATGATAACAGTGAATTAGGTAACTTGAGTATGAACATGGCTTGTAATCGGGTATCGTGAGGTGTGTAAAAACTACCCTAAACAGGGAGAGACAGGATGTGTATAAGAAGTCCTTTGGATAAAGTCTCGACTGGTCTGGCTGAGTCTATGGGCAACTAAAACCTGACTTCACAGGTCAGAATTTTAGATTTACTGCCGCTGCACCACCAGTCTAAACGTTCAGTACTAGAAGAACTGGGGAAATAATGCATACACAGAAAATGGTTGTGTATGTTTATGTTTAAAAAAAAATTAAACTATGGCCATGTGTGCAATACTTTTGTGTGTCATTTCTCTGAACATTCAGGCAATGCAGCTTTATTGAAAAATGTTTTGAACTCTAATATCAAAGTTGTAAGCGTAAGTTTTTACAGAAACCTGTGTGTCTGTGTATACACCATTTCTTTTGAAATTATATATATAATTTCAGACATGTCTGCATACTCTTCCAATCAGGGAACATAAAAACACTCTGTGATGTATCTGGCCACAGCTAAGCAACACAGCTTGAATTATGGATATTTGCAATCAATCCATAGAATAAAACATTCAAAAGATATTTGTCACAAGTGAATAATGAATAAAGTTGCTGAAGAATTAGGATGATCTGATTGTAGTCCTAAATAGTCCATGAGTGGAAAGAGGCTGAATTTACTGAATAATTTATTTGTTGTAAATTGTTGTCTCAGTCTTAACAACCAAAGTAAATCACTATGGAAACTAATCAACCATTCACTGGGTAAAACAGAACCCATTTTTCATTAACCTCTAAGCATTCGCAAGAGGGTTTAAACCTCAGGGGTATGCAGGGATTGTAACTGTGGCTGACTCTGTTTAGTGTATGCAATGGAAGGGAAGGCTTTTTGCATCCTTTACACCCCTGACACACCTGCACAAGTGCCGGCCACAATTTGAACCTATATTTCAGGTCCCAAATAGACGCTGAAATCTTGGATTACTGTGAGTGACACGCTTGCGGTGTTTTCTTTCTCTCCTTGTACATGCTGCAAATGTTGTTTTCTGTTATGTCCTGTGGGGCATGAGTTTGATTTACTTTAAGGCTCCTTAATACCATTCTGGCAGTGTTAGGGAGCAGTAAACAAAATGGAAGCCTGTGCAGTCTATGGAACACAAAGTTGTGTATCTAGATCACCAAATGTGATCAATTCATTGCAATCATTGAAAATTCAAGCACTTGGATAGCTTGGATCAGATAGGTAGATTAATATGGTAGAACAAAAGCGACTCTATGGTTAAAGCTTGAAATTCCACTTTAACTGCAAAAATAGAATCCATCTCTTCGACTTTGAGAAATACAGTTCGTCTCAATTTTTCTGCACACAATTTCTCATTAAAGCTAGAATTTTCTGAGAAGTATTAAGCAAATCTGTTAATGAGTTTGAGTTCACTCAATTAAATATTGGCCTAGCACAGTTCACGTTCAGAGTCTCATGTTTTTGTTTTTGTTTTCTGTGGGGGAGGGAGGGGTTCCATAGTGTAAAAGTTATAGGCTATATCGAAAGTCAGACGTACAGAGTGAGAGTTTGAGGGTCTCTCTGGGCTTATACAATTTAGTTAATTACTAAAAAGAAAAATATTGTTTGTCATAGCTGAATACTAATGTAGAGTGACTAGCTAGTAGAAAACATGATTTACACTAGCCTTGCCTACATTAGAGCTCTCACAGGTTTTATCACTAGGAATTTTTTATGCATTTCCCTAGTGTAGGCATGGCTTTGGAATCACTTTCACAGTGTGATTTCTCATTAATTCAAAAATAGCTTTTTCTGCAAATAATTTCTAATATATGTGTAAAATTCAGAGTATCTGCAAACTTTCCTTCTAGTGTTTTTAGTCTGTCAATTTACAGCAATTTTACATGAGTGTTTCATTTAAGTGGAGTTACTCCTGATTTAGACCAACATAAAAGGTAATCAGGACATTCATTAGCAAATTCACAGAAAATTATTCCAAAAGGAATGTGACCATAGCTGAAGGAAATTCCTCTATTGACTAAGTTTAGTAGTCAATGAAAAGTTTTGAGGTAACTGCCCAGCACTTGTTTACAGGCAGATTATACTGCAAAAACAAGTTAGCTTTTTTAAAAATTGAGTAGGACAGTCTCCTCATCCAAGAGGAAAAATGGAGACTCTGCCCAGTGCTATTATAGCCCCAGTAGGTACAGTAGCAATACTTCAATGGCTGAACATAACGGGATAGCACATAGATCTTTTCCATATAAGTATTATTTAGTGATGTTTTGCTCTTATAACAAATAATAAATTAACTGCAAAGTACTAATCATAGAAATTATCACAGTATTTGGTAATGAGGATGGCAATGGTGGAACTATTGCTGTGTCTGGTTACTGCTCAGGGTGGAGGAAAGTGTCTTCACTCCCTCTTGGATTATGAGCTGTAGACTGTAGATCCTACCCTTTTTTTTCAAACGGATTGCTAAATGAACCAGTTGTTTCTTGGAAAATGAAATCAAATTATGATAATGTATTAAGGGTAGAGTTGCCAACTTTCTAATTGCCCACAACCGAACACCCCTGCTCTGTGCCCTGCTGGGAGGCCCTGATCCGCCCCTTCTCCGAAGCCCCACCCCTGCTCACTTCATCCCCCTTCCCTCTTCTGCTCACTCTCCCTCACTTTCACCAGGCTGGGGCAGAGGGTTGGGGTGCGGGGAGAGTATGGGCTCTGGGATGGGAGTGCAGGCTCTGGGTGGGGCCAGAAATGAAGGGTTCATAGTGTGGGAGAGGGCTCCGAGCTGGGGAAAGGGGTTGGGGTTCAGAGAGGGAGGATTTGGACTCTGGCTGGGGCTGAAGGCTCTGGGGTGGGGCTGGGGATGAAGGGTTTGGGGTGCAGGAAGGGCTGGGGCTGAGGACTGGGGTGTCGGGGAGTGAGGGCTCCCAGTGGGGGCATGAGCTCTGGTGTGGGGCTGTTGATGAGGGGTTTGGGGTTCCAGGAGGGGGCTGGGGACTGGGGTGTTGGGGGCTGCAGGCTCTGGGAGGGAGTTTGGGTGCAGGAAGGGACTCAGGGCTGGGTTAGGGATTGAGGTACGGGAGAGCGTTTGGTGTGCAGGATCCTGGCAGTGCTTACCATGGCTCCCAGAAAGCAGCTGCCACGTGTCTGCAGCCCCTAAACACATGGGTGGCTAGGGAGGCTCTGTGTGCTTCCCTTGCACCTGCAGACACTGCTTCCACAGCTCCTGTTGGTCGCAGTTCCTGGCCAATGGGAGCTGCGGAGCTGGCCTTTGGGTAGGGTCACTTTTGGGAGCCATGTGGAGCTTGGGCAGGCAGGGAGTCTGCCTTACCCCAGGGTCCCAGCTGCACCACCAACCAGACTTTTCATGCTGGTGGTCCCTCTTTGACCAGGTGTTCCAGTCAAAAACCAGATGCCTGGCAACCCTAATTAAGGGAAATATGGGAAAAAACTCCAAACTAGAACAAAAACAGAATCCTTATTTAACTCTTTTGGTGGTGAGTTATGATTTTATGATTTAAAATAGAAGTTACTGCGTTGGCCCTACATTTGTAGACTATAATGTAAAATTGTAACTGCCCATTAGAGTATTTTTCTTTCTGAACGTCTGGGTCTGAAAAACATTGGTATTAAGAGTGTGATGTTTTCCTTTCACATATAATATATGAAAAGTAGATAGAAAATTAGTATTATGGCCCTAATAGTGATCTTACTTACTACAGTATAAATCAGGAGCAGCTCTGCTGAAGTCATTAGAGGTACCCTGATGTAAAAGCAGAGGTAGAAGAAAATCAGTCCCTATTGTTAAAGGGTCCAATTGTCTCCAGTTTCTTACCTATAGTGTTGACTTCTCTTGAACATTCTGCACCACGGGCTGCATGGGGAGAGTGAGACACTCCTTATGTGAATCCATTGGGCCTGCTACACCACACTATTAGCAGTATTAAGGTGATATGTTTCTTGATTGAATGAACATTTCTCTCAGAATCAGTTTTTCCATACAAATTCTTGTGATTGCAAATTTATTATTTTCTTTCTATGACTAGTCTCCGTTATTTCACTGGCAATGCATTGCTTTTTAAAAACATTTCTGCCAGAAATCACTTGCTAGAATATTCATAAAAAAAAAGAGCTGAAAGAAATTTATTTAAAAATGTGAATAAATACTGATGAAAATCATATTGCATTACTTATCTGGTTCTGGTTAAAATATACATATTTTATTTGGACAGGAATTAAGACCAAAGAAATTACTGGAAGGAAACTTTAGTAGAATGCAGTGAGTGGATATATTTACAGTAGAACACCTATTTTACTAATTAATTGAGTAGTGGGAAGTTAAAAAAAACACAATAAAACTGAACATCTCAAAATGACAGTAAGTACAATGCATACATTTCAGTATGGCATATTACACCACCTTCATCTTGTTTTTCAAACCATTGCAAAGTGACTTCCGATGAATTAAAGGCATCAGAATGTGAAAGTATGTTGACTTTTTGTTGATTATTTTGAAGGTTTCTAAAGCAATTTAGTACTCTAATTTTTTTTCTTTTTCCTTCTTTCTTTTTGGTAGCTCAGCTCATATCCACACAAATATTTTGATCTAGTTTTCCCATAGCACCAGGTAAATCAATATATTTATATCACCATTCTGATGCTGAGCTCCTCTGGACTGGAGGCATCTAAATCCCCTAGCTATCTGGCACTTAACTTGTAGCTCCTTTTTTGTCATATTTTTAGACATGTATTGGGCACTTTTCTAAAACCCCAGTGAAATGTCTTTTGGAGTATTTTATTTGACAGCCATTTCAAAATTCTCTTCTCATCAGAGAGGGAATACCCTGCAATTTGCTAGATACTGCACATTATGGAAAGGAATTTAGAAGCTGGAGGCAACCCTGCCTCTGCTCCCCACCCCCAAATTTGGAAGAACTTGCAGCAGATGGAACACTGTTTTGAAAGCTGCTGGACGTGAATCTAGATTGTGACTGTGGTTGTGGATGGCACAGCTGCTCAATGTGGTGGATAGAATTCATTGCGTAAAAAAGCAATAGAACATTTTTTATTATATTTTTTAATCCGGTTTATATTTAACATGGGCAATAAAATGGGAACATTTTCTGTTAATAAGGGGATCAGCTTGAAATTCTCATTCAGTGTTTCCATTATGCCTTTGATTTTTTTTTTTAAGCAAATTTCACTAATGATTTCAATGGGGAGTTCTGCTTAACAATTAGTGGCATGACATAGTTCTCAGTCCTTACCCAGGCAAAATGACTACAGATGTCAATATCATGAACCAGATCCACAATGAACTATATAACCAACTTAGGGCCAAATAGAATGAATGTCTGTTGAAGTCAAAGGAAGGTGCCAGTGAGTTCTCTTGGTACTAGATTGGGCTTCTGTTGCAGTAGAAATATGTTTGTTTTGTTTTTTACTGTAATTCTGTAACTTTGCTAAGATTTATATTAGTGGACCTACTCTTTCAGTCCTTACAAAATCAGAAATCCCACTGATTGCCAACGGACATTTTCGCTGTTGTAAGTACTGTAAAAGAACTACAGAATCAGGCCTGTAATTACTATTTTACACATTGTGGTAGAATCTAGAGCAGAGGTTCTCAAACTAGGGAGCAAGCCTTTTCGGGGACAGTGGGGGGACGGGGGGTATATAATGTGTTCTGGGGGAGGAGGGGTGAGAAACTTTAGGGGGAAAAAACCTTACTACACACATTATCCTCACAACAATGAATAACTATCAAAGCTGATTCCTCCAAACATATCAAGTCCTCACATAGCTCTGTGCATTTGACTCTAGATGGTGCTGTGCATTTCTGTTAAGAGTACATAGCATTATACAAAGTCATTGCCATCTGTACATTAATCCATTTACTACAATGCTCTGTGCACATTTAATTGTAAGCATCAACCACAGTCGTTTTTGCTTTTGCTCTTCTTACAATGGATCATTGGCTCTGGTTGAATCAATGCTTTACTGTTTTTAATATTAGTGAGAGTTGCATGTTGATTTTTTAATTTAACTGGTATATGTACTTATATGGTGGGGGGCATAAACTACCTCAGACATAAAGAAGGGGGTGTGATCAAATAAGTTGGAAAACCACTGAGCTAGAGGATGCTAGTTACACCAAGGATCTGTCTACACTGCAGCTGGAAAGCATGCTTCCTATTGTGAGTAGATAGACATGTGCTAGCTCTACTTGAGCTAGTACAGTAAAAGTAGCAATGTAGCCAGGGGCGGCAGCTCAAGCTAGCCACCTGAGTATGTACTCTGGGGGGTCCAGGTGGGTTTGTACTCAAGGGGCTAGCCCAAACTGCTGCCAGTGCTACACTGCTATTTTTAGTTCACTGTCTAAAGCTGAGCTAGCATGTCTCTATCTACCTGTGCTCAAAAGCATGCTCCTAGCTAAGACCATCACAATTTTAAGTTACTCAAATTTGGGGACAAGAGTACATATCAGTAACTTATTACGACAAGTGAAAATTCTGGACAACTTTTTTTAAAACAAACAAAACAGGGATTGATGCCTATCAGCTATTTTTTTTTAAAGTGAAACAAGTGATTTTTTTAACTTTATAAAGGGTGTTCTAATACATGCATGGCGATGAGACATTTAAATTGATCCTAATTCTCTTCTCATTGAATTAAATAGTTTTGTAAGTACTTAAAATTAGACAAATATTGCTTCATATATGTGTGTGTGTATATATAATAAAGGCTGGAATGAAAAAGTCCTAATTTTTAATATTTAATTCCTATGGCCACAGGGTATATGAAGGAAGTTATACACTATACCCTGAAGCTTTCTTGAATCTTACCTAGCAGCCAAAATAATGCTTACTATTTCATGTATCAAGAATAATATTAATCATGGTACCTGGACAGGTGTATCATTTATTTAATTACTCATTAGTGCAGTACAGAATCTGAAGAGTAAAATTTTGCAGCAGTGATCAAATTTAAGCACACTTCATTTTAAGTGACAGTGAGCCTTAACAGATAATTACTGTACAATTACACTCCATGCTTTTCAATCCCCTTTGATGAATAACACAGCAGGTGTTAATATTTACAGTTAGAATTCAATAATTCATGTAACAGAGTGGCAGGTTCTTTTGGTGACCTGTCTTGTTAGCAGGTGTTCGACCCTTGCAGACTAATGCTGGCTCATTGTGGGAGGTGTTAAGTCTCTCCTCTCCACAGCTACCCTGAAAGAATGAAGTGGTTCTTTGGCAAGAGGAAGTGTGCTCTAGGGAACAGCTATCTCTTTGGAACAATCTAGGAACAGTCAAGCTTAGTAAGAAAACTGAAGTTAAGGTTATCTGTGTTACTAATTAAACCAAACCCCAGAAGGGGTAATTTGGACTACATACAGTGGGTGAACTCCTGGCCTCATTGAGGACAGGATTTCACACAGTGTGTGTGTATAGATTCTCTTAAGAACAGGATACGAAGTCTCTTTGCTTATAAGCAATTTTTGTATATTAACACTAGTATTTTCTTACTCAAATACAGAAAGGAAAAAAGGTGAATGCAAGACTTAATTTTCAAGACGCACTAATATAGTTTCTTGTTCATTAGGTTTAAGTTCCAATAAGGGCATAGTCTGACACTTGAGCAGCCTGTACTAACCAACAGTAATGTTATTTGATTGTCTTGATTCTGGAGAATCAAAGCAGCAGCAGATTTCAGCTCTTTATACATTAGGGAAATTGGCTATGCCATAAAGCAAAAGCTGCAGTGGCATACTCTAGAACTAGAAAGAAAATAATAGAAAACAAGAAAATGTAGGTAACATTTTGTCACATTATCACCTGTTTATGTATTAATATGCATAGGAGAAACTAGCTGTGGATAGGTTTATAATTTAATTTAGACCTTGTCATACTCTATTGCTTGGACAACCTCATTTTTGTATGGTGATTTCAATCTAATTTCCCTTTTACCAGTAATCCATAAAAAGGCTTTAAAAAACCTTCTATGGAAACATATGAATATAACTCTGTCTGTGTGTCTGTCAATTAAGCATTTTCCATGCACTCAAGAAACCACAAATTTTGAAGAGAAACATTAATAATTTTAAACATTAACACACTTAGTTGACTTTTAAAATATCACTGAAGCCTGGCATTATCCTTTGACTTCTTATTTTGTTAATATTGAAGCTATGGAACACAAAACTGATTCAGCTTTGGTATGGTATAAAGTAAGGCAGTTGACCTTTGCTGTTATCTCTCTTGAACACATATTATTGTGTAAGATAATTATTAAGCATTTCTACTTGAGGTCACTACTGACTTTAATTTTATGTATGCAGTGTTCCTGCCTGAAAACCCCTGACTGCATGGTTTAGGTTTTTTTTTATTTTAATTGTGATTTGACTATTAAATATTTTAAAAGTGATAAAAAATAATACAAAACAGGATTATTAACAAGCTATGTTTATTTCCCATTATTGAACGTCCTTCCTTTTATAGTGGGAATTCTACTGAAAAAACAAAACAAAACAAACAAAAGAAAAACACACCACAAGGATCTTCTAACTCTAAATAATTTTTGCACCTCTATTACTGAACAGAATAAACAGGGCTGTGAAGGGTACATCCAACAAACAGTCTGACTGTGGACTTCAAATTATTTAAAATGCTTTCTAATGTAAATTGAAACATACTGTACTATAATTCCGATCTGCCACTTCTGTAAGGAAGCAGTTGTTAAGATATATAAAAAAGTAATTTTACCAATACCTGAGAGGAAAATCTAGAATAGTGGTCATTCATATTAAATTTATATCAACTTTATGAGATTTTTGTCATCATGACACATTTATGGAGCTGTTAAATTTTAACTGCCTGGGGAATATAATGTACTTGATCTGACCCACGTACTAAGTCAAGACCATACAAGTAACACTGATTATATGCCATTCAGCAGTGAAACAGAGCCATGGAAGTCATGGCTATGAAGAATATATGTTTGTAAGAGGGTGATGTATATTGCAATCTATTCTCCCCCTCCCTTCCCTGCCACAGAAAACCAACCTTGATCTTAAAACAGAGAGATTTTAAATATCTCACTAACCTTGCCTGATGAAAGAGAAGTAAAACCCATGTGGTGTTCAGATTATGAAGCCTAAAATGTCATTCCAAAATTCCAGTGTACAAAGGACCCCCCCCCACCAAAAAAAAAAATCAATGGTCACAATGGGAGCCTCAAAATATTAGGCTTGTTCCATATTTCAAATATAAGCCATGATTTACAGTAGCTATGAATGGGAGATTAATATTAACATGCAAATGATCACAAATAACCTACAGCCATCCCTCTAGCTAAGCATTTATGCAGCTTTCATCACCATGGTATCACTTTTTGCTTCAGAAATCCTGTATCCAATAGGTTAAACCTGACACAAACTGAAAGGATGCTTCTTGTGACGGTATTAAATGCAAGAATCCTTAAAGCAAAGCCAGTTATGTGGGATCTTTTCCAACTCACATTGAAGTCTACAAAGGTCAGATAGGACGATGGGTCTGCTGATTTTCATGGCACTGTTTGGAATCCTTTCAAGATCACTGTTAATTGATTGTACCACTTGAAAAGTGGGTGCATCTGCCTGCTGAGCTTCCTAATGTATCCTATAAAAACTGTTCTAAAAATAATGAATATTTTGCATTATTTCCAAAGGGGAAATAATGCAAAATATGTGATTATTTTCTAGACATGGTTGGAATTTTTTCATCAAGTTTTGTGTCAAAAAGTGAGCTTTCAAATTATGAAAACTTTTGTATTATAGAAAATCTTCAATTTTTCATCAAAATTAAAAAAAATAAAACTGATTTGAAGCTGCATATTCTTTTTTCAGTTTTGTTTTCTTCCTTTCCCCTCTCCATTGTTCCCCTCTACTCTAATGGTAAAAAAGAGAGGAATGGGAAGGAAGAGGATAATGGGGAAAATACAAAAAATACTGATTGATTGTTTAGATTCAAATAAAACTATAGACCATCAGATTAGAAGGATGAGGTGGACAAGTCTTTCTTCAGACAACTAACTGAAGTTTCCAGATCACAGGCCCTCATTCTAATGGGGGACTTCAGTCACCCTGACATCTGCTGGGAGAGCAATACAGCAATGCACAGACAATCCAGGAAGTTTTTGGAGAGTGTTGGGGACAATTCCCCGGTGCAAGTGCTGGAGGAACCAATTAGGGGCAGTACTCCTCTTGACCTGTTGCTTATAAACAGGGAAGAATTGGTAGGGGAAGTACAAGTGGGTGGCAACTGAGGAAGCAGTGACCATGAGATCGTTGAGTTCAGGATCCTGACAAAACGAAGAAAGGAGAGTAGCAAAATGCGGACCCTGGAGATAAGAAAAGCAGACTGAGGGTATGTCTACACTATGGGATTATTCCGATTTTACATAAACTGGTTTTGTAAAACAGATTTGTATAAAGTCAAGTGCACGCGGCCACGCTAAGCACATTAGTTCGGTGGTGTGCGTCCATGTACTGAGGCTAGCATCAATTTCCGGAGCGTTGCACTGTGGTAGCTATCCTGTAGCTATCCCATAGTTCCCGCAGTCTCCCCCGCCCATTGGAATTCTGGGTTGAGATCCCAATGCAAAAACAGTGTCGCGGGTGATTCTGGGTAAATGTCGTCACTCAATCCTTCCTCCATGAAAGCAATGGCAGACAATCATTTCTCTCCCTCCATGAGCATCCATTTGTTTCTTTGGCTTTCTGTTATGCTTGTCACACAGCACTGTGCTGTGGACTCTGTATCATAGCCTGGAGATTTTTTCAAATGCTTTGGCATTTTATCTTCTGTAACGGAGCTCTGATAGAATAGATTTGTCTCCCCATATAGCTATCAGATCCAGTATCTCCCGTACGGTCCATGCTGGAGCTCTTTTTGGATTTGGGTCTGCATCGCCACCTGTGCTGATCAGAGCTCCATGCTGGGCAAACAGGAAATGAAATTCAAAAGTTCGCGGGGCTTTTCCTGTCAACCTGGCCAGTGCATCTGAGTTCAGATTGCTTTCCAGAGTGGTCACAATGGTGCACTGTGGGATACCGCCCGGAGGCCAATACTGTCGATTTGCAGCCACACTAACCCTAATCAGACATGGCAATACCGATTTCAGCGCTACTCCTCTTGTCGGGGAGGAGTACAGAAATTGGTTTAAAGAGCCCTTTATATCGATATAAAGGGCCTCGTTGTGTGGACGGGTGCAGGGTTAAATCAGTTTAACGCTGCTAAATTCGGTTTAAACGCTTAGTGTAGACCAGGCCTTAGACTCCCTTAGAGAACTGATGGGCAGGATCGAGTGGGAGGCTAATATGAGGGGGAAAGGAGTCCAGGAGAGCTGGCTGTATTTTAAAGAAGCCTTATTGAGGGCGCAGGAACAAACCATCCCAAATGGGCAGAAAGAATAGCAAATATGGCAGGTGACCAGCTTGGCTTAACAGTGAAATCTTCGGTGAGCTTAAACGCAAAAAGAAAGATTACAAGAAGTGGAAATTTGGACAGATGATTAGGGAGGAATATAAAAATATTGCTAGAGCATGCAAGGGTGTAATCAGGAAGGCCAAGACACAATTGGAGTTGCAGCTAGCAAAGGAAGTGAAGAGTAATAAGAGAGGTTTCCACAGGTATGTTAGCAACAACAAGAAGGTCAGGGAAAGTGTGGGACCCTTACTGAATGGGGGAGGCAACATAGTGACAGATGATGTGGAAAAAGCTAAAGTACTCCAGGCTTTTTTTTTGGCTCAGTCTTCACAGACAAGGTCAGCTCCCACATGCTGTACTGGGCAACAGAGTATGGGAAGGAGGTGAGCAGCCCCCAGTGGTGAAAGAACAGGTTAAGGACTATTTAGAAAAGCTGGACATGCACAAGTCCATGGGTCCAGATCTAATGCATCCAAGGGTGCTGAGGGAGTTGACCTGATGTGATTGCAGAGCCATTGGCCATTATCTTTGGAAATTTGTGGCAATCGGGGGAGGTCTTGGACAATTGGAAAAAGGCAAATATAGTGCCCATATTTTGAAAAGGGAAGAAAGAGAACCCAGGAAACTACAGACTGGTATACAGCCTCACTTCAGTCCCCAGCAAAATCATGGAGCTGGTCCTCAAGGAATCCATTTTGAAGCACTTGGAGGAGAGGAAGGTGATCAGAAACAGTCAACATGGATTCACCAAGGGCAAGTCATGCCTGACCAACCTGATTGCCTTCTATGATGAGATAACTGACTTTGTGGTATTGGTAAAATGGTGGATGTGATATATCTTGACTTTAGCAAAGCTTTTGATACGGTCTCCAACAGTAATCTTGACAGCAAGTTTAAAGAAGTATGGATTGGATGAATGGACTATAAGATGGATAGAAAGCTGGCTAGATTGTGGGGCTCAACAGCTCGATGTCTAGTTGGCAGCCGGTATCAACCGGAGTGCCCCTGGGGCCGGTTTTGTTCAACCTCTGTATTAATGATCTGGATGATGAGATGAAATGTAACCTCAGCAAGTTTGCAGATGACACTAAGCTAGAGGGAAAGCTAGATATGCTGGAGGGTAGGGATAGGGTCCACAGTGACCTAGACAAATTGGAGGATTGGGCCAAAAGAAATCTGATGAGTTTCAACAAGGACAAGCGCAGAGTCCTGCACTTAGGAAGGAAGAATCCCATGCACCGCTACAGGCTGGGAACTGGCTGTCTAAGCAGCAGTTCTGCAGAAAAGGACCTGGGGATTACAGTGGACAAGAAGCTGGATATGAGTCAGCAGTCTTGTTGTCAAGAAGGCTAACAGCATATTGGTCTGTATTAGTACGAGCATTGCCAGCAGATTGAGGGAAGTAATTATTCCCCTCTATTCGGTACTGGTGAGGACACACCTGGAGTACTGTTCTTTTAGTTTCGGCCCCTGCACTACAGAAGGGATGGGGAGAAATTGGAGAGAGTCCAGCGGGTGGCAATAAAAATGATTAGGGGGCTGGGGCACATGACTTACAAGGAGAGGCTGAGGATTGGGGTTATTTAGTCTGCGGAAGAGAAGAATGAGGGGGGATTTGATAGCAGCCTTCAACTTCCTGAAGGAGGGTTCCAAAAAGGATGGAGCTAGACTGTTCTCAGTGGTGGCAGATGACAGAATGAGGAGTAATGGTCTCAAGTTGCATGGAGGGATGTCTAGGTTGGATATTAGGAAACATTATTTTACTAGGAAGGTGATGAAGCCCTGGAATGGGTTACCTAGGGAGGTGGTGGACTCTCCATCCTTAGATGTTTTTAAAGGCTGGCTTGACAAAGCCCTGGCTGGGATGATTTAGTTGGTGATGGTCGTGCTTTGAGCAGGTGATTGGACTAGATAACCTCCTGAGGTCTCTTTAAACCCTAATATTCTATTATTCTATTATTCAATGAAAACTGAAATTAAAAATTCCATTTTTGGAAAAACATTCCAAATAAAACTAAAATTGTTTCATGTTGTCTAATTTTTTGTGTGAAAATTAGTGTTTTTTCTCACTAGTTTTATTATATTTTCACAATAGGCCCAGCCTTGTTGTGCACAAGACTTTCACATTTGTGACAAGGAGCAACAGTGGTTTGGATAGGTGCTGACTACATAGTAGCCCACTTGCCACTCAACTTCTTAGCGGGAAATATTGGCTATAAATACATTTTTGTGGATTTTTTATGTATTTGTTGAAAAGTTACAGTGAATATTCCCAGTTATACAGCATGGTTATTAGAATGCAATGCTATCTTATAAACTGAGTCATAACTAGTAATGAGCAGAGCTCAACATTTTGGGTTTTTCAGATAAAACACCCCAAAACTCGGGTGCTTCTTCAACTGTTAAAAAATATCTGAACCTCTTGAGCTGACAAAACTGTTATGGATCTCTCCTAAGAATATGCTTTTTGGTGAGATTTCACTAACTCCTCCTCGGTAAGCCCAAAAAACTGTGAATACAGGCTTTGCTCCAGTATTTTAGCACTTCTTCTGAAGCCAGGAAATAAAGGTGTCAAGTGGGAATTTTATGTGTGTAATATTAGAGTTAACCAAACTTTTTAAAAAACCAGAAAGTTTTACTATCAGTTAGGCTTCAGTGTTTGGGTAGAAATACCAGTTTTTCTGTTTCCCATCCTTCCTCTAGTGGTTATTGTCCTGCTTGATAGCAGCAGTATTTACAAGCAATGAGGGCCAAATTATGGCCTCTTTTGTGCAGGTGTGCTAGGTGGGTGCTAGTTGCAAACAGAGGGGAAGAAGTTCTTTTTTCAGCAGGGATCAGCAATAACTTTTCTGTAGGAAGATCTCAGGGCTGATTCTTCATTCTTGATTTTCTGGCTGCTTTCTGTACTGTTTATCAAATAATCTACAGCACAACAAACTTCCTTGCAAACCAGTGGAGTTATTTAAAGGGAAGTTCTGGCTACATCTATTGTGTAGATGTTGTAAAGGGCACTTTCACCACACTCTCTTAACCGCTCTGCAGGTATTATTTAATTTAAAGTGTAATATATTGGCCCTGTATCACTGGATAGTGCACATCTCCTAATGCCTTAGTGTAGGTCAGGCTTTATGGAATTTAATAGAGAAATATATCCCAGCAATAGAAGTCTATGATTCAAAAAAAAAAACAGAAAGGGATATTATTTTCTATTAAATTCTCTATATATTTTTGAATTATTTGTATAGAACCCTATTAAATATCCTCAGAACTCCATAGATCTAATCCCTTTTAAAGTCTGTGATGGGTACATCTACACTGTGATTAAAAAATCTGCCACAGCTAGTGTCACAGCCCAGGGTAGCTGATCCATGAAGGGGGAGGGTCTTAGAGACCAGGCTCTGCAAATTTATATCCATGCTGCCGGCGCAGCTGACCTGAACCATCCTCACACACGCCAGAGGTCTTTTATCGCAGTGTAGACATATCCCATAAATCTTTTTCCTAAAGGTTAGGAAATATTTTAGTCCCTAAATGTTCATGTATTCTTTTGGGTATTTTGTTCTTGAAAACGTCACATTTCTCACTGTGCTGAATAAATGTTGAGGTACTCTACCTTACCTTACTGACCTATGTATGAAAAAGTACAGAAATAATTTGTGTTAGTAGAAGACACTTGTTACCTTCATTAGAGTAAATTTATAGACTAAACACAGAAAACAAAGACAAGGTTCACCAATCTAGTGATGAATCTTTTTGGCAGTCTGCAAATGATAGCATCCAAAATCTTCATCAGCCGAAGACAAAAAGAAATAATTTCCTCATGTCAAAACCCTGTACATATTGTACAGAAGTTTTAATTGAATTCCTTACTTTTTGGGGGAGGAGGGTAACATTTTATTTATCTACCCACTTTAACAACACTTTTGATCATTATTGGATATGAACAGTGAATGTAATTTTGTATTAATGTCATTTTTTGACTAACTACTAAATTGGTTAAATGATTTATGAGTATATCAGCAACTTAATTTAACTACTTTCATTATTACCCTTTCAGCATTTTTTCTTGATTGTTATTTCAGTTATTGTGGAGTGAGATGTACACAAATTCTAATTTACACAAGAGTTTATCTAAGTTACTTGGGACCAAATCCTGCTCATCTTACTCATGTAAATGATGGGTAAATGAAAATCTTTGACAGGTGAGCAGGGTTTGGCCCTTTAAATTTAAATATATATAACATGTTGCAATTTTCAACACTAACTTATATCCAGTATATTTATGCTTAACATGCATTATTCTATATATGCAGCCATGTATTTAGATATTGCTGTTTGTATTTCATTATTATAGAATCTTTTCTAACCGTTACTTTCTGAAATAAGGGTGAGATTTTTCAAAATCACTCCACATTGGCCCGTGTCTGCTCCCATTCAAGTCAATGACAGTGACTTTAATGGCACAGACATAGGTCAGTGTGCAGTGGTTTTGAAAATGCCACCTGAAATGTTTTCAGGCAGCATAGATCATATTCAACTAACTATAATTTAAGGACAGAACAATGCCACCCAGTAATTAAAATTTTGCAAAACAGGCATAATATGTCTCCTCAGTTACAGTGGTAATGGAGGCCACAAAAGTATCTATGATGTTGATATCAAATGTGACCAACAATTTGAGTTTTTACTATTTGGCAGTCTGTTGGGTATCTTCCAGTCTTGCCAAAACATGTGCTGGTTTTGTGATGTCAATCGGTATTGGCTACTCAGAATGGCTTTGAAAGCACAAAACTAATATTCACTTCAGATCTGGGTATGATGTTACTTTCAACAATTGTTCAAAGCTGGAAAAGGCTGTTGTATTAAAGATGTGACATGTCAAGACATATAACTGCAATATGCATAAAACTAAGATTCAAGATTCCTTAGTACCACAAGCCATACGTTCAATTTCAACAAATTACTACACGGTATCATACAAAGCAAAATCCTGCCCTAGGCTACGGAGATGAGCTATGGGGATAGAAGACATTAGAAGCCTCTGTCCAAATCCACTAGCAACAAGAAAGCTAAAAATGCTAGACTGCGGTGACCAGTTACCGCTTTGACTGGAGCTTCGTGACACCAGGGCTTGCAGGATGGATCACATTTCAGATGTGCTGTCAGTCCCTCCACTGCCTCCCTCCCGCCCCCAACCTGCTAAGACTTAGCCATTAACATCTAAATATTTCAGATCTGTAAATATACATTACTTTTAATATATTTTTCCATGTACAACATATACACGAAGCAGGTGAACAAGCAGGAGAACCTTCCCCCTGTAAAGGGTCTGAATACAAGAGCGACCCTTGAACTCAGAGGGCTAGATTCTGCTTCCTGATTCATGCACGGTATTACCTTACTCCACATGTTGTGGGAAGCAACGCAGGCCAAAGGATGTGCTGGCTGCCCTTCCTGCAGCCCCCACTGTCCTGGAGCAATGAACCATGGCCAGCGGGAGCTGCAATCGGCCGAACCTGTGGATGCAGCAGGTAAACAAACCGGCCCGGCCTGCCAGGGTGGTTACCCAGGTGGGCCACGTTCCAAAGGTTGCCAATCCCTGTTATAAGCCATATTCACTTTCAAAGCTGTGACAGAGAGTGGATTCTCCCCTAGGCAGGGCAGATGGAGGTGCTGTACAACTTTCCCAAGGGGAGAAAGCAGCTTTAAATTCAGGCGATTTTCCTGAGGACCCTGACTAACAGAGGCTTCCCAGAAAAAGTGTGGATTCATCCCCTCCTGGGCAGTCCAGTCAACTTTTTTTGAAGCATTTGGCCCTGACAATTTTCAGTCACAGGTGGGGGAAGGGCTTAACGTTTGGGTTTATGGAGTGAATCTGGCCCTATGCTATTAAATTGTTACAATATCAGCCCATTTCTTAATATGACCGACTGTTCTTTTGAACAAAACTTCAATTTATTACTAGTAATGACAAAACAGAAAGTTCTTTTGGGGTCTAATCATTGGACTGACATTATTGAAAGTTTTTGGCTCAAAAAGGTGAGCAGAATTGAGTTTATATTGAAGTGTATGAATTAGCTATTTTCATTTTTTCTAGTCCATAATCTTGCTACTATTTATCAACAGCCAGTTAGGCAAGATGAGCTGACTCAAGTAAATAAAGCTTTTCATTACAACTCCATCACAACAGAAATGGAGAAAAAATGTTCTGAAAAACTGTCAAAATATTTAAAACATAAAAAGAAATTTATTAAAAAGAGCCTGTTGTGAAAATTGTATGAGTTGACGTATTTAGCTCATTCATCTGGCTGGGTCTGTTAGAAAGCAAAAGCTTAGTTTAAAATCTACAAGCAAATTTCTATCTTTTCTGTTAGGTATTCTTTATAGGAGGGATGAATATAAACAGGGATTGGCAACCTTTGGCACACGGCCTGCACCCTGGCGGGCCGGGCTGGTTCGTTTACCTGTCATGTTTGCACATTCGGCCAATTGCAGCTCCCAGTGGCTGCGGTTCGCCACTCCAGGCCAATGGGGGCTGCAGGAAGTGGTGGCCAGCACATCCCTTGGCCCGCGCTGCTTCCTGCAGCCCCCATTGGCCTGAAACAGCAAATCACAGAACCAGAAACCAATGAATACATGCACACTTAAAGCAAGAGCTTGCAATTCCCATACATTCTCAAATATGCCACCTTAACTGGAGGTTTCAACACCAAAGGAAGTAGAGATGAAGATCAGCGACTTTCAGACTCTGTCTGGTTGGTCTTCAGTGCCTCATCTAGCAGGAGCAGTTGAGTCTAAGGACACGTCTACACTGGCAAAATTACAGCACCACTCAGACAGTGTAGAAGAAAAATCGGTTGTCTCTTCACACTGACAGCTGCCTGCACAATAGCACGTTCACACTTGCGGTATTTGCAGAGATATTTGAAGCGGTGCACTCTGGGCAGCTATCCCACAGAGCACCTCTTTCTCTTTTGCTGCTGAGACTTGGGGGAAGGCGGAGAGGGTCGCGCAGCATCCTGGGTCCTGTCCCAATACCCTGTGATGCATTCCTTCACATCTCAGCAATCCCTTTGCTTCCATCTGCATTTCAACAGTTTGTGTACTGCACACCCTGCATCTTTTGGGCTGCAGGAATGGATCCTGATCTGCTGACCAGTATACTGCTTGCTCTGACCGACACATCATGAGTGGCAGTGGAGTTATTCCTTAAACTACTGTCAAAGTTAGAATCAAGACTCACAATTTGTCAGACCACTCTGTTTATTAGCGCAGCGCTTCGCCAATAACATTCAGAATATGTGAGTGGCCATGCAAGGCCCAAACAGTCTTATTTATACAGATAAAAGAGCGGGAATTAGACAAAGGGACAAAGAAAGCAAAACAGGAAAATTCACCTGGGGCACAGCATGCATATCCTATTTCCTTACTAACTGTTATCGATTTAAGGCTAATACTTCACCAATTGCCCTTAAACAGTGCAATTGTTCTATGTTAATGTCTGTATTCCTGACACCTGGACTGCAGCATTCCAACAGTTTTGCTTAAAGGTACAGACAGCATTTCTTTAATCCTTTCTATTCTTACTATATAATTCATTCTACTTTCACAATCCCTCCTTTTGGTCAGGCATACGCCATGACCAACCCTTACTGAGTTCCACAAATTAACCATTCCTTATCTCTTAGTTCATCAGCGATATTCAAAATCATCATATTAGCACTCTGTTTTGGGGCAGTCATCTGGGTGACACAATTCTGTATACAACAGGAGATTAACTGAAAGCATACAAAAATCACTAAGATTCCAAACAGGATAGTTAGGGCTCCCTGAAACAACCAGTTTCCTATGCCAGAGAAATTGAACAGGTTACTTAGCCACTTCCATAAAGAACTCAGCTCTTCATGAGGAAGATATGCGATTTGTTCTAAGTGGCTATAGCGATCTATTACCTCATTGGTATTGTATAAACACACAACATTGTTTTCCAGTGAGAGCACAGGTCCCTCCTTTGGCCGTCAGCACTATGTCCAATGCCTGATGGTTCTGGAGGGCCACCTGTCCGATCGCCCCTGTTTCTTTGCTTAGGGCTCTTAAACTTTCTCTGGTTTTATTTGCCATTATTTAACTACTTAGGAGCCTTTTTTTGCCTGGTGTATTGATCCCCCAAGTGGGATAAAGGAACTGCCAATAGCCTCTTCCCAGGTGTCATTACTGTTCCATATTGTGTTAAATGGACAAGGTCCTCCAGTGAGGTCTGGGGAATTGAGTAGGATAGCCAGGACAGGAACACCAGTTTGAGAGTGGGCTGGGATGTGGCTGCAGACCCAGCATTTAGAAATAATAAGGGTCTGAGCTATCCACACTTGCTGCTGGATAAAAGAATTGTCATTGTGGACTCCCCAGACCTTAAGATACCAGCAGCCGAAGAACAGGCACCACCAGAGGCGCATGTTGGAGGCAGGGCCCTTCTGGTTCTGACAATCTCAACTGAGGGAACTGCAGTCACAGTTTTATGTCCACCAGGCAGCAGGCGCTAAGCTCACTACTGCTTCTTCTAGGGCCTGGCTTTATGTAGTCATCTGCTTCTGGCAACCCTTACGAGAGCGTAGATTGTAAGTTATTGCAGGCTGTTCCTCTACGTCTTCTTCTGGAGTCAAAAAAATTGACTCTGCGTGGTCCTGAGGTGGTGGTTGGTTCACTGGGGGTGGTGCATTCTTACACTGCGAAGCATGTATCCACTCTGAGATGCCAGTCAGTTTAACAGCTGTCCCTTGACTCTGGCTGTAACAATGGCCTTCACACCTTGTCTTTTCCTGATGCATACATTCCTCATTCACACAAACAGATTGAGAATACAAACAGTAGTATTTTATATAGAAGAAAAAAAAGCATTGCAAATTAAACCTTGCTAAGTTTTACAATTGATAACTAAGACAATTTACATTGAGACCCAGGCCTTCAATGTTTCTCTAATTTACTTAACACAGACACAATAGAGAATCCTGTCTCTTACTACCTAAATCTTAAAACAAAGAGTTAGAGAGGGCCCAATTTGTAATGCATATGGGAAAACAGAATCTTATAGTCCCAGAGGGTCATTTCTTTCTGGTATTTAAAAAGGTGGCTAGCAGGATGAAATCAAATTATACTGTAATTCTTATGGGACATTATAAAATCCTGCTCCTACATATCCCCCTTTTGACACTAAGATTATTAATCGCCAGTGTCACTTCTTATTTAGTCCATGTAATAGAAAATACTGGGAGATGATTTGGGCCTGTGGCTTTAGCTTTACATACATTTGTTTTATCCACCAGCACATTTTAAACATTTCAATTAAACACATACAATTTAAAACCAAAAACAATTAGGGGTAGTAACATTAGTATGCCAGTAGTTGTGGGAGACCATCCAGAAAATATGTTATACCAATGGTAAGCTGTTATGCTTTTCTGCAGTGGCAATTCTTAACATGTCCCCATTTGCGTGTATAATATGAATAGTCCAGTTTTCCACATTTTTTTTTTTTTTTTTTTTAGGAACCATGTTACCTTTTTACCTTTTAACAGATGATTGGTAACTGTTTGCCATTCAATGCCAAGATTGATAGAGAACTCAACTAAATCAGTGCTTACAGTAAGCTGAGACTCTTTTGGTGTTGTTGTTGTTGTGGCAAATAGTAAATGTGATTATTGGTAAACAGTACTTACATTACATTTACATTTGTCTTCTGGTAAGTTGCTAACACTTTTTAAACACTTTTCCCCAAGAATTAACACATACACATAGTCCATTATACAGTACTTTGGATTATCTGAAAGACAAAAAGAACATTTTTCTACCCCTTTTTGGGGTGGCATTGATTATTGCTTAAAGATTCCATTCTTTTACAAATACCCTTCCTGACTGCAGGCAAAACAGAGGAATTACCCCCTTATTTTCTTGTGGTTTTTTGTTCTATAGGCAGGCCAGGTTTTAATGGCTTCTACTTTTTAAGGGTTATGCAAAAATTATTCCACTGTTTAGTTATTAAATTCATGAGGTGGTGTACCTCAAGTTTTGCCTCTTATATAGCAGACCAAGTTTGTAATGTTTTGCCTGCTGTGTTAAGCTTTAAGTTTATTTAGAGGTAATAGCTGGGAAGCATCAGTACCATATTACTTTAAAGGATTTTTTCAAAAATCATACACACTGCAAGTTGTTACAGGGGTACTTACTAACATTAAAGTTATTTTAATGTTTAATATTAACAGTAACATTAGCATCAAATTTATAAAAGGTATCTTGTTATATCATGCCTTTTATGTAGGCAGTTTGTGTGCTGACCAGCACACAAATGTTCTTTATTTGCAGCTTCTTTTGTGCTGGTAGTTCTCACCTTTCTTTATCAGTTAGGTAATTTGCATCAACACAGGCTAGGCTTTTGGATTCAAAGCCATCAGCAGAGCTCAGAGACTCTGTCTTAACACACAGGGATCTGAAAAAGAAAACACAGCCTATTGCGGCTCTTTTTGGAGCTCTAATAGGATTTTAATTCAGCAGCATGTTTCATTTGCATTTTTTTTTTACATCCCTTTCTACAATATACGCTGCACATGTCCTACGGAAAATGCACATTCTTTCTATACTATAACTTTTCAAAAACATTAGCCATATTAATTTTTACATAAGGTATAACTGTTTCTTTTGATCTTACAGAGTTTTCATGTATTCTTATCAAAGTGACAGTCTGATTCCACAGAGCCATTTTAAGGCTCAGTGTTTTTAACATTGCTTCTTTTTGTTTTGTGCACCTCACCTCTGCTGTTGCTTCAGAGGGTCACTGTTAATTTCTTATTCTTTCACTACAGCTCTTATCTGCTATTGTTACAAAAAAACAAAACAAACAAACAAACAGACTCCAGAATCTTTACCTATTCTCCTGATTTTGACTGCCCTATTGCAGCCGTGACTTGGTCTTTATTTAAAACCATTTTAATTTTTGTAAAGAATCAAGTTACCCCTTAAGGGTTAAATGCTAAATCCCAAAGCCAAACAACACTAATTATCTGTGTCTTGCAAAAAGGTCTGTCAGTTTTGCAACTTTGAATTAAAGAGTCAAATGAATTTTTAGTGGCATTAAAAACAAAAACAAAATCAATTTATCTTACACCTACAAAACAGTAGTTTTACAAACCATATATGCTGGTTTAGATTCTTAGAACTTTACATATTTTCACAGACCAATAGATACATACATTTTCTTTTCCTTAACATTCCTTTACACTGCTTTGTTTTTGCATAGCTGTATATATATATATATATGGATTATTTACAGGCACTCTTCTGGAAAAGGGCCCATTTTCCCTTCAGAATGGCTGCAAAGAAACCAAGAATTCTCTCTCTTTAACATGGTCCTTTTTAACATTTTCCACAAAGTTTAACTGCTTAATTCTCTCCAGCCTCTATAGAGTTAACTTTTCACTCTCTTCCCTTAAATCACTTGTTTATGTCCCAAAATGACACCTTTATCACCTTAGATTTCAACATTTTAAGTATTGTTCCAGGGATTCATGCCTGCACTTACTGCTTTGCTTACTCCTGACACTATTCCCTTAGGGCTTTCAACCTGTTTTTTCAGTTTCTTTATCTGTTGCTTGCCTGCTTTTCTGGGCCTGATCCTGCTTTTTTTTTTTTTTTTTTCTTCTTCTTCTTCCAGTGAACCGTTTGTGAGTGCTATTGTGGTCACTTCACAATTTTGAAAGAAATGTTCAAGGAAAGGGACCAGGAAGGGTGGGGGCTAGTTGAGGAGCTCCCCCCCGCCCCTAGCCTTGCTGAATTGGTAGTGGGACACTATAAAGAATCAGTTTCTGAGGCAGACAACAAAGAGGAACAGAACAAGGACTTTTTGTCCTTTTTACAATGAGATGGGAGTATGAAGCGGGTTGGATCGATCCGGGGTTTGGGGAACGGGGTAAAGGGGAGCGCTCTGTCTAGTGGTGGGAGAGGAGGCTTTTAATAAAACTTTTAACTTATTATTTGAATAATTGAGAGAGGTCAGTTTTGATTTTGTCCACCTATGATTTGCCTCTTGCCACCACTGCATGAAACAATTAACCTCTCCTTTAGCAAATTTAGTTTTAGGTTGGCCGAGTTTGTCCTTTAAGACGTCCACTCAGTCTTTGTTCCAACAGTGGCCACTGAGTTTTGGGATCCCCCTGAGTTAGCCTAGACCATTTTCCCAGAAATTTACAGGAGTCTGGACCCTTTTTACAGGAGTCTGGACCCATCCTAAATACATAAAATGAGCCGGCGTTCATTTAGGGAACTGTCCCGACTTATACGTCTGTTTACCAATACAGGAGGACTTCACACACCAATCACACAAGAAGGAAATTCGGGTTCGTCAGAGCGATGCCCAGTGCAACACACAAAAGGAGCCCACAGGCTACTGCCTCAATTGCCCTTGCTTTCACACCAGGGGTTTTACCCAAAGTGCGGTGCGGCTGCAATTGTGCAGATTCCACTCACTCAGACCGCGGGGACAGGAACCCCTTGGTCAGCCGATCCCCAGACAGAGATGGCACCCAGACTCAAACACTCCACAAGAGGACAGATAGACACAGAGACAGGACAGTCCTCAGTCCGGACAAAACACAGAAATAATTACCTGACCAGATTCCTGATGTCAGATCCCAGGATCCCTACCAGAACAGAGTGGGAACCAACAGGTTCTATGGCGTAGACCTCACTGTGGCTGTAAGCCTTTCTGCTCTAGTGGGGGACCGCTTGGGCCAAATGCCCAGGTGCCGGCTGCCACGGTTATCCCACAAAAACAGTTAGGAATCACACAGCCCCAGTGAAGACGGTTGCCATCTCGGTGGAACCTCCAAATTGTCAAAGTTAGAATCAAGACTCACAATTTGTCAGACCACTCTGTTTATTAGCGCAGCGCTTCGCCAATAACATTCAGAATATGTGAGTGGCCATGCAAGGCCCAAACAGTCTTATTTATACAGATAAAAGAGCGGGAATTAGACAAAGGGACAAAGAAAGCAAAACAGGAAAATTCACCTGGGGCACAGCATGCATATCCTATTTCCTTACTAACTGTTATCGATTTAAGGCTAATACTTCACCAATTGCCCTTAAACGGTGCATTTGTTCTATGTTAATGTCTGTATTCCTGACACCTGGACTGCAGCATTCCAACAGTTTTGCTTAAAAGTACAGACAGCATTTCTTTAATCCTTTCTATTCTTACTATATAATTCATTCTACTTTCACACTACAAAGTCAAGAGAAGTGTGACATTGATTTTGCCACACATAGTAGCTATGACAAGAAAATGATTGTGGCATTCATGGAGGTGCTGACCACAGTGGAATGCCACTTTTGGGCTCAGGAAACAGGCACTGAGTGGTGGGATCACATTGTGATGTACATCTGGGATGATGAGCAGTGGCTTCAGAACTTTTGCCTGGGGAAATCCACATTCTTGGCACTGTGTGATGAGCCCCCTCCCAGCGTTGTGGCTCAAGGCCATGAGAATGAGAGCTGTCCTGTCACTGGAGAAGCACGTGATGATTGCATTGTGGAAGCTGGCTACTCCAGACTGCTACCGATTGGTTGCTAACCAGTTCAGAATGGGTATGTCGACCATTGGACTCATGTTGATGGAAGTGTGCAGGGCCATTAATCACATCCTACTCTGAAAGACCGTGACTCTGGGCAACGTGCGTGACATTGTGGATGGCTTTGGAGAAATGTGCTTCCCTGACTGTGGAGAGGTGATAGATGGCACACACATTCCAATTCTGGCACCAGAGCATCTAGCCACTGAGTACATTAATTGCAAGGGGTATTTCTCAATGGTTCTGCAGGCCTGTGGATCACCATGGGCATTTCACGGACATTATTGCAGGCTGGTCCGAAAAGGTGCATGATGCACGCATCTTTTGGAACACTGGTCTGTTCAGGGAACTGCAAGCAGGGACTTTCTTCCCGGACCAGAAGATCACCATAGGGGAAATCAAAATGCCCATTGTGATCCTGGGAGATCCTACCTACCCCTTAACACTGTGGCTTATGAAGCCATACATGGGGCAACTTGAGAGCTGCAAGGAGCGGTTCAACAACAAGCTGAGCAAATGCAGAATGACTATTGAATGTGCATTTGGCCATTTAAAAGCCTGCTGGCAATGCCTGTATGGGAAACTGGACATGGTCAATGACAATATTCCTATGCTTATAGCTATGTGCTGTATGCTGCATAATATTTGTGAAGGGAAGGGTGAAAGCTTCACTCAGGGCTGAACCGCTCAGGTTCAGCGCCTGGAGGCTTAGTTTGAACAGCCAGAGACCAGGACTATTAGAGGGGCACAGTTTGGGGCCATAAGGCTCAGGGATGCATTGAGGCAGCAATTTGAAGCTGAAAGCCACTAATATTTGTCTCTATGCTTGGGTCTGTAGTGCTTGTAATGCTAGGAGGAGATTGGTGCACATGATGCAAAAAGGGGGCTTAACATAATTGAATGTAGCTTTGCAGTGCTCTTTTTGCTTTCACTTAATGGAATAAAGATCACTTTCAAACCAACACAAGTCTTTTATTAAAAGACCACAACTGGAGGAGAAAGTCAAATGAAAAAAACCATCAGCAGGGAGCAGGGTGGAGGGAAGGGAAGGTCTCAAGAGGAGGAGAGGTCTCAGGATGGCTACAGATTTGTGTATATCCCGGGGTCATACCCAACCTTTTCCTTTGGAGTAAAATGCAGCAGGTACTGTACTTCAGCAGGGCCAAACTGCAGAGGGATGGATGTTTAGTGCAGTGGGTAGGGGAGTCCACAGTGCTGGACTGTGAGGGGGGAGAAGTAGAATGCTGCGGGTACAGACTGGAGCCAGGAGGTTGATAAGAAAGTGTCTGGGGGGTGCATGGGAAAGAGTTTTACAACAGCAGCTGTAGGGGAGGGCGGTCATGGAGCTGCTCAGTTTGAAGAGCTAGTATTGCCTGGAGTGTGTCCACTTGGTGCTCCATAACGTTTAAGAGCCACTCATGGCTTCTTTCTAGTGTACCATGTTCTCCTTTTGGTCCCTTTTCTCACTGTCCTGCAACTCCTTCAATTCCTGTTTTTTGGCGGCAAAGGGCATCATAACCTCACGGAGAAAGTCCTCCTTAGTTCTTCTAAGGAATGTGTAGCTGTCATAAACAGATAGCTAAGGGTTAATATTCTTTTACCTGTAAAGGGTTAACACAGGGAACCAAACGCCTGACCAGAGGACCAATCAGAAAACAAGACTTTTTCAAATCTGGGTGGAGGGAAGTTTTGGGTGTGAGTTCTTTGTTCTTTGTGTTGGTTTGGTGACCCTCTCGGCTCTGAGAGTGATTTTTCTATCTCCTGGCTTTCTAATCTTCTATTTCCAAGTTGTAAGTACAAGGATAGTAAGACAATAGGTTTATATTGTTTTTTTGGTATTTGCATGTGTGTAGTTGCTGGAGTGTATTCTTTTTGGATAAGGCTGTTTATTCTTTTTTTTTTAAGCAATTGACCCTGGATATTGTCACCTGGATACAGAGACTATTTTTAATGTCTTTTTCTTTCTTTTTTATATAAAGCTTTCTTTTTAAGACCTGTTGGAGTTTTTCTTTAGTGGGGACTCCAGGGAATTGAGTCTGCAGCTCACCAGGGAATTGGTGGGAGGAAGAAGTCAGGGGGAAAATCTCTTTGTGTTAGATTTACTAAACCTGACTTTGCATACCCTCTGGGTGAGGGGGAAGAGAGATTAGATCTCTCGGTACTTGTGTTTCCAGGACTGGAAGCAGGGAATCTCCTAGGGTCGTCCAGGGAGGTGAGCCTGGGAGGAAGTAACAAGGGAACAAGGGGAGGGGGTTATTTCCCTTTGTTGTAAGACTCAAGGCAGGGAAGGTTTTGGGGAGACCACAGTGAGCTAGGCACTGTATAATTCCTAGCTGGTGGCAGCAATTACCAGGTCCAAGCTGGTAACTAAGCTTGGAGGTTTTCATGCTAACACCCATATTTTGGACGCTAAGGTCCAGATCTGGGAAGAAATGTTATGACAGTAGCCATTCTGCCATCAATAACAAAGAGGGAGGATGGGATCTCAAAGACATCTCTGTGAAGTTTAAATATAACATTTTACAGAAACAATGTTGTTTGCAACACAGACAACACTGATTCAGTGCTTTAAAACATAGCCAGTACTCTCTCACCTGTCACTAACCGGCTGACCCCAGGCAGGCACATGAACCACAAGACCCCGAAAATGGTGAGTAACCACAGGGGCAGGGTAAATCACTTTTCCTGAACTCTGCTGTACACTGGGCATGTGGCTTTTGGAGCCTGATAATCATTCCTGTCCCCACACTTTTCACAGGATGTGATCATTATGGAAGATAACTCGCTGCTGAGGGTAATCAGGGAATCAAGGGAGGGTCTTCTCCAAGCCTGCTGCTTCCTCCCTAGTCCCTATGTGACTCGTCTGTGTGCAGCAATGGTTCCCACCCCCACCCTCACCCCCATGATGGCACAGTGGCATGGGAACATTACTGTTAATGGGGCAAGAAACAAAGCAGCTCTGCTGAGGAACCCACGGCAGCGGATTGCCCAGTATCTCCACAAGAGTTTTCTGGAGCTCTCTGAGGGAGACTTCAGTGAAATGAGGGAGTCTATTAACAGCCTGTTCTGCCACTCAGACTAGGCATGTGGTGGGAGACAAGCCTGCTTTCTGCAACCCACCTGCCCCCAACAACTTGCTTCAGCGATTTGCAAAATCAGATTCACTTACCAGGGGCCTCCGCTCCTGTCTGTGCTTCGCCAAGATCCGACTGCTGTGACTGGCTAGGCTCCTCTGGAGTAGAAAAGAGCTCCTGGCTGCATGCATCTCTGGCCTCTGAGTCATCATCTGTCTCTGGATCCTCCTCCCCCTCTTCGTCCAAGATTTCCTCCTCCTGGCTCCCTCCACATTGGACTGGCATGTGAGCCAATGAAATATCCACAGGGGCCTTCGCAGTGGAGGTGGGGTTGCCACCAAGTATTGTGTCTAGCTCTTTGTAGAACCAGTAGCCTGTGGGCACAGCACTGGAGCTACTGTTTGCCTCCCGTGCCTTGTGATAGGCGTTCTGCAGCTTCTTCACTTTTACCCTACACTGCAATGTGTCCCAGTCATAGCCCCTTTCTGTCATGCATTGTGAAATCTGTCCATAGGTATCATAATTCCTATGGCTGGAGTGCAGCTGGAACTGCACAGCATCCTCTCCCCAAATGCCAATGAAGTCCAGTAGCTTGGCATTGCTCCAAGAGGGGGATCACCTGGTGCTTGGAGCAGGCATAGCCACGTGGAAAGATGCGCTGAGAGCGCTGCACGCCATCACCGAGCAAACAGGAAGGAGACTTTCAAATTTGCAAAGGAGTGTATGGGGTGGGGATGATGGTTGGTCACCTGAAGGCAGGGCAGTAGAGTTCAAAATGATGACCAAAGAGGTGAGAACAGGCATTGTGGGATACCTCCCAGAGGCCAATAGCAGTGCTATAATTGCCACGGTGTCTACACTGGCACTGCAGCACAGTAGCCCCAGCGCAGAAAGCTGTACACCTCTCACAGGGGTTACTTTTTTAGAGCACTACAACTGCGCAGTTTCTGCACACTAAGTGGCTTGGCAGTGTGTACACCTGGTGAGTTACAGCACAGAAAGCTGCTTTACTGCACAGAAACTTGCCAGTGTAGACAAGGCCTGAGATTCTTTCTTTATGGACTGGAGGGGTGAAGGATACATGACCATATTTCTCTGAATGCACCTTTAGTTAGTTCAAGTCAGTCTGTCAGAAGCCAGCATTGCAGCTTCTCTATTATTATTATTATTATTATTTTTTCCCTGCAATTCGCCAAACTGAAAACAAGCTATCACACCAATAACAGCTGATATAACCCATCTGTCTGGTGTGCAATAGATTGAACTTTCTTGGGGACTGATCCACGACTGTGGAAGATTTTCTCAGAGTCTAAAAATCATTATGAACCTCTCTAGTTTCCATTCAAACTGCCAAGAGAACATTCTTCGACCTTATTTTAACTAATAAAAATATATAGTACAAAATGCATAATTTAAAAGCAAAAACCTTAACATTCACACACACTTTCTGCAGGATAGAGGAAGCAAGAAAGAAGCACAGGTGACAGAAGCTAGTCACATCAATTAGTCCAGTGCCAGAAGTCAGTTAGATGCTACACTGAAGGGCTTTATCAGAAACTGAATTGAATTGTAGCTGCACTCTGGACACACGGCACATGAGAAGTGTATGAGGAAGTTAGCGTGTTCTGATTTTGCTGTCTTCAGTTTCCATAATGCAATAGAGGTTGTTTGAGTCCTTACTTATATATATACCCTGAGTTGTCCAAACATTCAAATCTATGAAAAAGAACACAGCCTCTAACAGTCACCAGCTTCCAATGGTGTGTGGATCTGTACAGGCAATACCCAAAGAAGCAATAGCACTTCCAGAGCTGAAACAAATTGATAGGAATAGGCCTACCTGAAGAGGCTACATGTTCTGTTTACATCTTGGAAATGGAAACTTCTGCATATACAGGAGAACAGGGTCTTAAGTTATTGAGAAGTCAACTTCAAGAAAAAGAAGAAAGTGTAGAAATGCATCAGCTGTGTTACCACCGTGGTTTAATGTCAACTATAAACACTGCGATAAATGAGCTATTGTAGTGGATTTTTTAATTGCTAGGCAAGTGAAAGTCTTGATATTTTTATGTGGAGCAGTACAACTTAAAAAAAATAAAAAATACAGGCTTTAACATTAGAACATTGCAGAACCAATAAATTAACCAATAAAGATTAATCGAAAAGAATGCCATCTCATGGTTTAGTGTATGTGTGTCCCACAGCGAATACGGATCAGGGTTAAGTGATATCAGAGAAGTTCAATTTCTGGTTTCTCCTCTGCTTTCATTTAGAAACAACTAGAAAAGCCGTCATTTCTTTTGGCCAGAAAACAAGTATTTCAAGGTGTAATGTACTAGCTTTGTGTCTATGATCGTATGATTATATCCTGTAATGGCTGATTTGCAGAGGGACGCAACACCTGTAATCATCAGCTAAACAAATTCCATGTTAGTTCAAGTGGGAGAGCCAACTGTTCTGCACACAGGTGTGTGTGTGTGTGTGTGTGTGTGTGTGTGTGTGTGTGTGTGTGTGTTATATAGTAATTACATCTGTTGTCTACACTATGTAGCTTTTTTCTTTTTAATAAGGTGTCTCACTTTGTTTGGCACAATGACAATAACAAAAAATAAACAAACAAACCCCAAACACATTGCTCTTGTTCCTCCTGGAGAAGAAGTTTCCCTTATTGATAACCAAGGACTTGAGTTTCAGCCTGTTTGGATACAGGGACACGGTATAGCTATGTGGCTTAGGTAAAGCTGTTATAAAACCAAATCAACACACATACTTGAGTGGCAGGGACCAGAATAGGCCAATATTTGACATCTTAGCCAGGGAAAATGGTTGTTTTGTAAAAAAGCCATATTTGGGTATTAAATATAGGAATGTTAAAAGCAAAGTGAGATTATATGTGTTCATTTTACTTCTGTACTGCCTAATTTGGAGATCCATCAGATATTTTCAACTGACATTGAACTCTGTGTTATACAATCATGGTGTTGTCCCTCTGTGCTTGTAGTCAATTACTGTACATCCATTGTGAAGATTAAATCACAAAACTAAATTTATATAGCTAATGCTTTTTCATAAGCCAAGTGCTCTGATTGTATGAGGTGCTGAGTAGTAACAACTTTTATGGGCTTTAGATAGGATTGAAGGTGCTTAGCAAGCTCACAAATTGTACCCATAGTCTTTAAAGCTTAGTCTACTCATTTTCTTAATTTTGGAACTTTGTCTGTCATTGGGGCCCTCTTCTGCTTTCTGTTCAACTGGTACAAATGTGAAGTAACCGTACAAGTCAGCGGAGTTATTGTACTCCAGATTTAGAGCCTGATCCAGAGCCCATGCAAGTAAATGGCAAAAAGATTTGGCTGTATGTTTTGCTGAAAAACAAAATTTGGCCCCCTGGTCTTCATTTGTTTGCCAGTACCTAGAATACTTTATCCAAGAAAAAAAAATATTAGCATCCAAAGTCTAGTATCTAATATTTTGGTGTGTTTGTGTGTACAAATTGACAAATATAGATATTTGTAGATTTCCCAATTGTGGATAACAGTCAGCAAGCAATAATGTGAATTTTATTAGTCGATCGCATTTTAAATGATATTTGATTACATTTTAAAGTGTAATTAAATGCATCAATAATTTTGTTATATTCCACAGAATTTGGGGTTTTAAAATTATATAATAAGTATTTTCCACATTCCTTAATCATGGGAAAACTGCATGTTTAAATATTGAAAATAGAAAATGAAGTTAGAAACAAATAACCTAAAGCAAAAAAGAACTGGAGAGTGCAGAATAGCAGCCTTGAGGAAATGGGTGGAAGGAGTTTATCATGCTAATTGCTTTTGGGCCTTCTCTGTAAAATGTACAGTGTGTATTTAATTTTATTTAAAACATCATTGATAAAAATGCTGTTTTAAACAAACTTTTTCATACAAATACAATGCAGAGTTCTTGCTAATCCAAAGCAATACTTCTTAGTATGATATGCTAACAGGAACTTTAGTTATCCATGCTCCTTTATCCATTTAATGTTTTGTTTCAGTGAGTTTCATATTGACAAGTTTGTCAGATGCAGAACTTTTAAGAATTGCTTTTCTACCCTTCAAATGTTAAAACTTTTGAGCTTCTTTCACAGTTTTGGGTAGAAAGCTATTTGTCAAATTTTTATAAATGGTTAACCAATGACACATACTATCCATGACACTGAATAATCACTGTTTCTTTCTGAAAGGAGCTAAGAGCTATCTGTTGTTTTCATACTGTGTGTGGAATGATGATAGATTATAGACTGACAATTGGCCTTGCATAAATGTGTGGACCTGGCTTGACCCTGGCATCGTTACTGAGCCAACAATCTGGCTGCAGTCGGTGGGAGCATTGATCAAGCAATGAGTGAATGACAGAGGCCTACGGCTAAAATTTACATTCCCCCATACAAAGCCCAAGTAAATGAGCTTTTCATGGGGAACCAAGCAGGCACTGTGGAGAGGCAAGGTACAGAGCATCTGTGGTACCACTTTGGTAGGATTTTCAAAGGACACTAAAGGTCTTATGTGTCAGATTCAGGTGCTTAAGTCTCTTAGGCAACTTGGAAAATTGCAGCTTCTGTGAATGCTATTGCCTATAAGCTATAGAAGTGTCCATGGCCTATTACAGCGCCTCTACACTATACTAAACGTCAATGATCCACACCTTTCATAAAGCTGCATGTTTAACAACCTCTTCTGTCCTTCCCTCCTTCCCCACATACTCAGAGTGGAGTGGACCATGAAGGTGGTGGACAAGATTCCACTTCACTGCATAAGGTGAGGATTAGGGTGTTCTTACTGATGATTGTTACCACTATTAATTCCCAGCAACAGACAGAAAATACATTTTCTGAAAAGAAAAATAAGAATCTTGTGAATATAAAAACTATTGGTAAGAGGCTAAGACCTAGATCACAAGTGGCTCCTGAACAGCCATACAAAGATGGGATGGGTGAGTTAGAGGTTTCCTCTTTGTGTGGCTGTGCAAGGATACTAAGAGGCTGCCCTTCTGGTGCTCTGAGGAGCACAGAGATGGCTTTCTACCATCCCGCTCTGGGAAGCAGGACTTTGAAAGAAAGGTTAAGGGAAGGAAGAGCTTTGGCCCTATCCCCAACTCTGGATTGGGCCATAGAGCAAGAATGTTTATGCTGAGTAGCTAACTGCTTGCCCTCTGCATGAAATAAACTGTCTGACGCACAGACAACTGTCTGTTTGTCCTCTTAGGATGTGCCAGCACTCTATCACCCCCTACTCAGGGGTGTTGCTTAAGGCCACAGTTTAGTCCTAAAGTGCAGAGAAGAGGAGACTTGTGGGGTTTGCACAAGCCTGGGAGCTGGGAGATCCAGATTGCATGCATCATTCTGTCACAGACTGCCTGTGTGATCTTGTGTGTGCCTTAGTTTCCACTGTCAGATGCTACCGGTGTGGTGCTCTGCTCTGCTCTCTCCTTGTTGGTATCACTCGGCTGCGTGCGTGTGTTCCCTCTGTGTGCTGCCCCAGCTCTGCGCAGATAGCTGACACAGCAGACCCGAAGAGAACCCCCAATGACCACAGAGTCTAATAAGGTACGAAGGCACGTCAGCCAGGTTTATTGCGATCTTGGACACAGTTGCAGTTCCTCTGAGATTGTTACTCTACAGGGCATACTACGAGAAAGTGCCTCTTGGCAATGGACTCAGCTCAGTCAGTGGCGGGACTTTCCACTGCCCCCTAGGCCAGACAAAGACATCGCCCCAGGGATACATTTTTATACACAGGTACAAACAAGTTACACATCACTTCTGACGTATTGAGGTACAACCCTTCTACGTAGCAAGGTACAACCCCTCTACGTAGTAAGGTGCCGCCTCTCACCTTGTACATGTTGGTTCGATCAAAACAACTCTATCCATCATATTACCCTTTTGCCCCTGTCATTGGGATGAGTCAGTCTGTTCCTTGTTATCTGTGTGGAATGTGCAAGTATGTGAATGTTCTGATCTCTAGTGTTCAGTACCTTTTAGGTACATACCTTCTAGCAGCATCAGCCCTTTCCTTGCCAGCTTCTGTGAGCAGGGCCTGCCTCTGGCTCACAGCTTCACTTTGCTTTATGTTAGCAAAGTCTTGGCCATTACTTTACTTCAGGCCTCAGGCCTCACACTGGGCCTTTATCAGGGCCTTCACTTACTACATCCACATGTATAAAATGCAGATAATAATGCTTTCCTACCTCTCTGACTCACTGTAAGACTTTAATGAATTAATATTTGTGAATCCTGTTTTGCTGGAATAGTGAAAATCATTGAAGAATGAGTCCCCTTCCCTCCCAAACTTATCTGTTATCAGTGAAAATTTCTAGTCAAACAGAAGTTAATATTTATTTTTCCAGTCAAATCTAGAATAGCATTGCTAAGGATATATCTGTACTACCCACCAGATCGGCAGGCAGCGGTTGATCCAGCAGGGGTCGGTTTATCACGTCTAGTCTAGACGAGATAAATTGACCCCCAAGCACTCTCCCATTGACTCCTGTACTCCACCACCACAAGAGGTGCAGGCAGAGTCGACGGGGGAGTGGCAGCAGTCCACTCATGGCAGTGAAGACACCGCGGTGAGTAGATCTAAGTACATTGACTTCAGCTACATTATTCACATAGCTGAAGTTGCGTAACTAAGATTGATTCCCCTTCCCAACCCCCCCAGTGTAGACCAGGCCTTACTTCTGATCCACTGGGTCACTTGCAAAGAAAATTAGCATGCATATGGCAACACAGTCAGTATGCACTGGCTTTGCAGTTTTATACTCCTTTTACAATTTTACCTAGGATTCCAGCCAGAAAATGACACCAGGAGGACATTTGTCCCTGGGCTTTATACATTGCAAGCCGTGTCAGAATGCTACCAACATGGTGTGCCTTCCTCTTAATATATTACTTTCTTTGCTTAAAAGCTGCATTCTTTTTCAGCCTTTCATTCCATATTTTTGAGGAATCCTGTAATTTATTGCTGTAGAAACACAGGGACAAATTCTACCCTTAGTTACACTCCCTGTGGATTAAATGGGGTATAACTGAGGGCAGAATGTGGCATTGTTTGTGAAAACAATGAGTAACACTTTTTGTTAGTGCCTGAAATTAATGATACTGTGTTTACTGCCTGGTGTTCAGGAACTGCTGGGAAAATGTAGTAACAAATATAAGTAGACCAAATAAGACCTTTTGTCTTCTGCCAGATTTGAAGAGAGAGAACTTTGATTAAAGACCAATTTATAGTATGTTGAAAGCCATTGTGGTGGGGTTAAACGTGTCGGGGGTGAGATGGGAGGGAATTAACTTCCCAGGCTGCACCTGGATGAGGAGCCAGAGAGCAGGGATTAATTAGAGAAGAAGCTCAGCTGGATAGGAACAGGAAGGACTGGTGTAAAGACTAGTAACTGAGGACAGCTAGGGGCTGCAGGAAAGTAGTTTGCAACCATTCCCTGAGAGAAGAGTGCTGTGTTTGGGATTATAGAGGCAGGTAGCTGACAGGAGGGAGTTGTGTGGCTGGATAACCCAGAGAGGGTGAGAGACAAAAAAGTAGGAAAAGCTTTGGGGAAAAGCAGTAAGGCATAGGTTAATGCAGGCCTGGGTGGCTGAGAGGGCCTCTGAGCTGAACCCTGGAGTAGAGAGTGGGCCCAGGGTCCCCAACCAGTCACTGAGGAAGTGACACAGACCAGGTAGTGGAGTTAGTCCCTGAAGACTTTGATACCCTAGAAGAGGAGGACCATAGAGACCTGGCTGGAGAGTCTAGTCAGGAAGCTGTAGTTCCTGGAGCAAGAGGGGCTTCAGAGTAAGATAGGATGGTGAGTGGAGAGACCACCAGAGGAGGATGCAGCACCTGGAAGAAACTAATCCCCTGAATAGCGAGGAGCAGGTACCCTAGAGGTGAGTAGACCCAATGACAGCTATTGTCTGTATTTTCCTTATGATTACTTCTAATTATTAAATACATCTTTTTTTAAAAGGAGCGTTCTTCCTTCAAAATCAGCTTCTGCTTGGGCTACTCCAGGAATAAAGCTATGACGCCAAATGTATGATATCCTAGTGTGTTGCAATATTGCTGACTGTAATATTAGAAATTCAGCATTAGGACTTTGTAGAATCAAGACCTAGAAGCTGGGATGTGATGGAAGAAGCTTTCATGTCCACACACCTGACTTTGATCATTTGGAAAAGCATCAAAGAAAGTTAGGAAAGTATGTCAAAATGGATTTAAATTTAAGTGTCTTATAGTATAGTTCTAAGTTGTCCTTCCCTTCCCCACCAATCCCTACTCCAGTGTGAGGTTCCTATTTATGGAACAATTTAGTTTGAAAAATCCCTGCAAAAGCTAAGAAGGGACAATTACTAATAATATCCAGTTATTATATAGCACTTTTCCTCCATAAACCTTAAAATGCTTTACAAAAAGAGGCCAGCATTTTACAAATGGGGAAACTGAGGCAAGTGAAAGTGAAATGCTTTGCCCAAGATCAGTGAGTGGCAGAGCCTGGAATAGAACTTGGTCTCTTGAGTTCCAGTCTATGGCTGTATCCATGAAGAGCCACTAGCTATTATCAACTTCTACTGGACATCAATTAATTCAGCCTCCTTCAAAAGCAATTCTGTATTAAAAACTTCTACTCCATCAAGCAGTCAAACTATAATGGCAACACCCCGCTTTATCTGTGAATGTTCCATCTTTTCCATTTTTCCTTTTAAATTTGAGTCCTAATGGTACAACATACTGATCACAGAAAATGTATGACGCTAATTCTATGCATTTTCCTGTGAGCTGCTGAAAGCATTCAATTCAAATTGCTTTCAGTAAGCATTGATGGCACTTTGTAGTTTTTCAGGCGCTTAGATCGTAGGTCTTTTGATCTGATACTGAACTACTACTGTACATCCCTGTGTATATTTATGTTATAAATGAACGATAATTCAAGGTATGAACTGCTAGGTAAATGGGAGGGGGAGGAACTCAGCTAGATGAAAGGATGGATCAGTAGGTGATTACTAGAAGGAAAACCATATAAAAGCATATTGGTGATGTAAGATTAAACTGTTTTGACAGTGAATATGAGCCTTCGGGCATATGGGATTGTGAAAGGCAAAAGGTAGCAGCTGCCTTTCTTTGAATAGCCTAAAGAAGACAAGAAAACAATCTAAATGCACCCTAGCAATGAGCATTTTACTGCTTTGGCTGACTTGAAACCCAATAGCACGTTAGACCCTGAAGAATACTAGACAGGATCCTGTAATGTGGCATTTTCAACCATTCTGTAGGAGATGCAGTGGCTAACGGAATACAAGAAAAATGAAGTGTCCTATAGGTTCAAACTTTCCTTAGCTTCCTCCCAAATCTCCTCAAAGTGCTGAAACCCTCAGTCTTCTCCTTTTTTTCCCCCTCTGCTTCCTACTGAAAGCTCTACGATAGCAGATCCAGAATATTTTGCACCATCTGCAGCACCCTGATGCAAAAGTAACAAGTTAATGCAATTAGGGTATACAGTGTTAAAGGTTTTTTCTTCTTCTTTCAAGAACATATAAAGAGAATATACCAGACCAAAAAATAGTGTAGCAGGGATGAAAAGCCATATACAGTAAATATGATGTAAAATCTTGTTGGAAATATGATCTGAGTGCATCGTGGTGTTCATGAGACAGAGATGCTCCTGTTTTGTTTTATTCAAGATATAGCTGAGTATTGTAATTTGGGAGACCATGAACAAGGACTAGACATTGAGAGATTTAAAAGTAATTTCTTTTCTCCAGCCACGGAACAAACTACCGTCTATTTTCTTGATTTACGTTCCATAGGTCTATTTCCATTCATTCACCATCTTTCTCTTCTCTCCTTTACTGCTTTACGTAAATGATGACGACAAACTAAATCCAAAAGTTCTTCAGAGGGAAAAACAAGCTAAGCACCCCCAGCTGTTCCCAGCAGCATGAGCTGCTGCTCCATTAATTCTAATATGCGTGTGCTATAGCACAGGCCTCCAGCATTGCACTGCCCAGCAAATCTACCAAGCAAAGATTTTGCTCATTACAAATCATTACCTTGTTTTGTTAGCTAGTCAGAAGTCTGAATACCTAGTGTTCTGGAGCCCTTTCAGTTGTCATGAATGTAATTTTCTTTAACTATCCAAATGCTGCGAAATTATGGAGATGGTTTGGTTTGTTTTAGTTTGCTTTGTGTCTTGTCTATGCAGAATTTTTTACTTTTGACTGATCTCACTTCAAAATACAAGAAGAAAAAACAGAAGACCAAGAATAATTGGTTAATATTATCAGAGTGATTAGGTGCTCACAGCTCACCCTCACAGCTTTGCTCACAACATCCTCATTCTATTTATTAAAAAAAAAAAAAAAGTGCACCTGGTGACGCACATTAACTTAGATGTTTGTAACCTGCCTGTGTCACTATTACAAAGTATAGCTTTTTGCCTCAAGGCCAGAAAATGAACCCTAGTAAGGTAAGAAAAGCAGTCTCTCTCTGCAGCATAAATCTCCTTATTGTGACTGAGGAAATTCCAGATATTCATACTGTCTACCAAGAATACGCAAATAATACTTCCAAATCCTGTTGAAGAGTATAGTCTTGGCTAGAGCTGGAAACTTTTTTTCTTTTTTTTACCTGAAATATCTTTAAAAATGCAGATTTGGAACCACTAAAACATTTCACCAAATTGTTTTGGTCTGTCCCCTTGTAACATTTCACTCCATATTATTTTTGAAAATATGCTTATAATATGAATATGACATAACTGAGATACTTTACGTAAGATGGCTCATGTGAGAGATTATTGGAAAGGTTATGATTTACTGAGTATGATTATCTAATGTGCATGCCTGTATCATTTCTGTTTTTGAAGTTAGGAATATTGACTCTGTATCTGTATTTCACCTATGCTACTTTGCGTGACACCCACTGTTAACACTTGAGCTACAACAATGAAAAAGTCAGACAGAGCTGATGGCCCCTTAGCAAGGACAATGAGCTGTGAAAAGGCTTGGCCTTCCTGTGGATGCTCCATATTGCCACTGACTCATGGACTCTGTGATACCACAGAGTCAGGTGGTCTGGTCTAAATATTAAATACCTGATACTAAACATTACCTGGAATTTTTTGTAACTTTCCACTGGAAGGGAAGCAGGGGTCAAATTTGGGAAACAAAGGATTCCTGCCTTATGTAAATCCTATTTAAGAGTGGGGAGAAAGGTGTATGAGACTCCTTCTCTCAATGGCCGGTCTGCTCAAGAAGAGAGACTGCTAAAGCCACCTGAAGGGAAGGCAGTGCGGCGAAGGAGAGTCCAGACTGAGGCTGGGGGTCCAGTCTGAAAAGCAATGTAATTGGAACTCTGAACCATGGAAACTTTGCAACCAGCCTCAAAAGACATTTAGGGTAAGAAATTGCATTTTGTAATGTGTTTCTTAAGTATATTGAGTTTAGCTTGCATATTTTGCTTTATTTGTCAGTAATCTACTTCATTTTGTCTATTATTTCTTATATTCACTTAAAATTCACCTGTTGTAGTTAAACTTATTTATAATATCAGGGTTGGAAGGGACCTCAGGAGGCCATCTAGTCTAATCCGCTGCTCAAAGCAAGACCAATCCCCAGACAGATTTTTGCCCCAGAGCCCTAAATGGCCCCCTCAAGGATTGAACTCACAACGCTGAGTTTAGTAGGCCAATGCTCAAACCACTGAACTAGCCCTCTCACCAGGAAGGGATAACTTCTAACTGTGAGGGGAAAGAAGTTGTGCACATCTCCCTCCACACTAAGGGAGGGGATGAATTTTGTAAAACCTTTGGGTTTACACCCCTTAAAGGCAGTGGGCACCAGAGTGTTGGGGCAGGCCCCTAAGGCTGAATCTTTCCAGAGCAGATCTGTGTCTCTGTGCAGCTTGGTGTGGCCCTGCCTGTGTGCTTGGCTGAAATAAGCCTGTAAGCCTAACCCAACAAGGCCAGGTAAATGGGACCCGAGCTTACAGAATAAGCTGACTCAAGGCATCCCAGCACATCAGGTGACACCCCAAAGGGCTCAAACCAGTCACACCTCTCTCCCAGCCTCCAAAAATAAAAAAATGTAATTCATTAATTTTATGAATGCACTGTAGTTTTAGCCATGTTGGTCCCAGGATATTAGCAAGACAAAGTGGGTGAGGTAATATCTTTTAATGGACCAAATTCTGTTGGTAAGAGAGACCAGCTTTCAAGCCACACAGAGCTCTTTTTCATGTCATCTTCAACAAGATTGGAAGTTGCTAAGTGCTGAAAAAAGCACCAAGAAATACCCCTGGATAATGTAGGTGAGTGCTGTTTATTGTTATTTATTATTATTATTATTATTTATTTATTGATTATGATAATATTGGGAGGAGGGATGGGATGAGGGCGCTAAAAAAACCCTATTTTTGAAGTAGGTTGGAATCTCTATTGACCTGAAACTTTCTTCCAATTTTTCAGACTTGTAAACAAAGCAGAAAATCAGTTATTTGCACAGCCATTGGTTTTTAGGCAGAACATCCTTTGAAATTAATGGTGTATTCTGTTTAAAAATCCATGATAGAATACGGCTAAAACCTGTTTCCAGATAGTGTGCCTGTGATGGGGCAGCTGCCCCACTCCAGTAAACAGGTGTTAAATGCATCTCTGGAGAGGCTGCAACTGGAAAAGCTGGGCTGATTAAGGAAGCAGCTGCAGCTGTAGCCAGCTTAATCAGGGCCCAGCTGGCTCTTATAAGAGGGCTGTGGGCCAGCAGAAGGACACAGTCTCTTTTAGCTGTTGAGAGGGATGGGCCTGGTTGCTGAGCAGGCTCACATAAAGTGAAGCAGAGCTGGGAAAAGGCTAGAGGAGCTGGAGAGCTCCAGCCTGGAAAACCCCCAAACTGCAGGCCTTGTTAAAGGCCAAGAAGGGTACCGGGGTTGCAGAGGGGCAGCCCAAGGGTAGGCAGAGGCAGCAGGTCCAAACTCTCCTTGCCAATGATGAGTGGCAATTATACTGCAGTCCACCCCAGTAAGTGGGGGGCTAGATGGTGACTGGCAGTAGACTGAGGCGAGGTTGGGTTAGGGGGCTAGGGGTTCCCCAGGGAGGGGAGACCTAGTGAGACTGCAGGGGGGCAGAACCCTGAGAGAAGGGGCACCGGGGTCCAGGAGGGACACAGGGGAGGGGGCAGTAGTGAGGCGAATCACCAACCTGCAGAAGGTACTCCAGAGGTTGGGGAGCTAATTCCCTGGATTACCAGAAGGAGGTGCTGCAGCAGTGAGTCATTACCCCACTACAGTGCCACATTCAGAGGTGATGAGTAAGGAAGCTTTTCTGAGCTTAAGGGAGTGTGAGTGAATGTGAGGGAGAAATTACACCAGTTTAATTTGAATTGGTGTATAGAGACATTTATTTTGCTTTATCTTAAACCTGTTCCCAGTAAGCGTAAGCTAAACTGAATTAAAACCAGTGTAAAATGAAATGTGTTTACACAATCTTTTGAAACATTGACTTCTTTTAAAAGTCATAATTAAATTACATAACTTTCTTGTGTAGATAAGCCCAGCAGAACTCAGAAGCAGCAACAAGTGGGTAAAAACATTTTTTTTTCTTACTGCTCCTCTCCACTTCTTAATGTGCAAGTTAAAACAGGTCAGTTCCTTTAGATAGAGTGGGCATAAATTCAGAGGCAATGGTTGGAGTTGGTGTATAAATTGCCGGTCAGTAACTACACTAAACAGTTAAGTTGACCTACGTTAGGTCAACGTACAGCCACCACAGTCATTTCTGCAGGTTTTCATACTGCATTCCTTCTGCTGGTTGTGTGTGTCCTCACCAGGAGTGCTTACATTGACTTAAGTGGGGCAGAGGTGGAGAGGGCTGAAAGCTCAGGCCGTCAGCTCCGTGCAGGGCTCTCAGCTGGGAGCACCATATGGAGCTCCTGACAGGCAATGTATGTAACAGTGTCTAGACCAGGGGTAGGCAACCTATGGCACTGGTGCCAAAGTTGGCCCACGAACTGATTTTTAATGGCACTCACACTGCTCGGGTCCTGGCCACCAGTCTGAGGGGCTCTGCATTTTAATTTAATTTTAAATGAAGCGTCTTAAAGATTTAAAAGCCTTATTTACTTTACATACAACAATAGTTTAGTTATATATTATAGACTTAAAGAAAGAGACCTTCTAAAAATGCTAAAATGTATTACTGGCATGTGAAATCTTAAATTAGAGTGAATTTCTGAAGATTCGGCACACCACTTCTGAAAGGTTGCAGACCCCTGGTCTAGACAGACATTAGGTTGCCCTAACTACATCAGCCTAAGCACATGCTTCTCATAGAGGTGGTGGAGTTAGGTCAGTGTAGTGGGGGACTTATATTGGTGGGAGCAATGCTGTAGTGTAGATATTTACAGAGTTAGGTTGATGTAAGCTGCTTTGTGTCAACCTAACTATGTCATATAGACCTGGCCTAAATAGGTGTGAATTTACGAGGGACTGAGCTGGTGTGTAACTTAACACACAGAAACTGGAAGAAATGCAAACACCAACATAGACCCTATCTCACCACAAATTCTCCTAGACCTCAGTTAGTTGCACTTGCTTATCACTAAGTAATTTATACAACTGTTCATGCCACGTATTACTTAGGAGCCGTAGAACTCACCTATGAATTTGGCCCAATGTATGGACAGATTCAAGGTAATGTAGGAATGAAGACACAGGCCTTCATAAAAAGGGCCCTGGTAAAGAAGCATTGTGTACTAGCAACATCTAAATTCTAAAGGGAATGGGAGGCAACAGTTGAGAAATTTACGTGCATCTCTCCTAATAAACTCAGATGTTAAGAATATCAAAGCCAGTGAATTGGAACCAGTGGTGGAAAAGCTGTCAGAATTTGTATGTGCATGGAAAAGACCTGTTAACATTTCTTATATAGAAGATGAAAAATACTGCTGTTTTGGTCCCGTTCTATTGTGTTAATGCTATATCCTTGAACTTCAGATTTATGATTTAAAAGAAAACAAACAAGACTGAAACAATTGTAATAACAGGAAAGGATAAAGGTAGCAGTAAACATACATGCTGACCCGTCATTGATTTGTAAAAACAGCCACAGAACATCAAGAAATAGTTTGTAATGATATTCCAAGAAATGCAATAACCATTGGTCTTCATAAGGAAGGAAATTTAGAAGCACACAAAATTCATGCGGTAACAGTTCTATTAACAATATGAATGATGGCAAAGAATGTTAATGAGCTGACACCACATAGTTAGACATTTGCATATAAACATGTAACTCTGTATTTTCGGTGTGCATGCTTGCTTAGGTGTGTGTGTATATATAGTGGGGGAGAGAGGATCTCTCTGCATACAGGCACAGTTAAAATACAAGAGAACCAGGAAATACAAAATATATAAGGCTTCTACATCGGTACTACCTTTGTCCCACTGCACACTGTTTGTTACACATTTAACAAATTTTTATGTATAATAAGGAAAGAAAATAATCCAGATGTGTTACAGGATTTAGTTACTGTTGCAGTAAGAACTTGAACCCTTGCATTCCCTGATTTCTTCTTCAGACTGAGCCTTAATATTATATCAACCTAACTCTCTCATATTTTTTGTAAAAACAATGGGGGGAAGATGAGTAAACTTCATCAATACACACTTTCTGGTTACCCAACAATACTGCCACCTCCGCACACCTCTATAAAATACCTTTAGGAAACAATGTAATGGGTTTAGAACAGCTATTTTTTCCCCAAAAAAGCTTGTGTTCTATGAACACTTTCTGTGAATGCTGAATAGAAAGATGTGTGTTTTGGTGACAGCTTTCCATCTCACTCGTCCCAGTGAGTCTGCAATTTGTGGAAAAATATGGTAGAGGTCAGGATATGCAGAGGAACACTGAAAATCAGTGAGATGAAATGTACTGGAATAGATCTGTGAGCAAGTGGGTGTTGGCAGTTGTCAGAGCAACAATGCTCTTGGGACTGCTCTGATCAGAATCTTAATCACTTGTTTTAACCCCTGTGTTGCTAGTTCTCTCTGTCACTTGCTGTGGTGCTGTTTCATAGTTAAATAGTATGGCATATTTCTAATGTTCAGCAACATCACTGTTGTGTACTGTTGAACATTTTACCTGTATGTTTGGTAGCCAATTATAAGAGAGTATAATCTTATCTAGAAGTTAAAGCATGGATCTGGGGATAAAGGGTGAAATTCTGTCTCCCCTGATGTCAAAGGCAAAATTCTCAGTAACTTCAGTGAGGCCAGGATTTCAGCCCTGGATTCTAATCTAGTTTTCCAGCTGAGTTAATATATGACCAAAGCCATGCACGGCTACAAAATTTGGATCTACATCCATCTGTGAGGTGGATATCTGTGGATACAAAGCGGATATCTGAGGATTTGTATATGACCTTATTTGCATTACTTGATGTCCATGTGCACATCATTTTCCCCACCTGTAATATGAGAATACTGCTTCTCATTCTGATATGGATGATCTGAGGCAAAATTCTTTAAAGTTTATAAAGGATGGTGAGATCTTCAAGTGAGAGGTGTGATAAGGAATGCAAAGTGTTATAAAATCTTAATGAGTGTCATGAAAGAGACACCTCAGACAGCATCTTGAAATAAATTTAAATGTCATTGAATATGCACTACTTTAGACATGAAAAATGTGTCCTGCCATATGCATACCGCATCAGTTTCCTTTGAACATTGTCCCATCTTAGCCTAAAGTGATTCTTTTAGGTAAGCAAGAACCCTTGTAATATCTCAGCCAAAGAATTATTACAAACATACAAGTAATACTTCTCCTACATCATGTTGGGAAGTTTTCCTCCAGTTGAGAATTTCTCTTTCTTCTGTGTGTGCATGAGGTAGGGGAAGGGAAATCAGCTGCCTCTGCAGCAATATCCTACTCTGCTGATCTGCAATCAGATATTATGTTGTCATAATTATAATGCAAAATGAAACTTGCTCTTTAGTTTTCTGTTGCTCATATCTTTTGACTTCTCTTTAGAATGAAAGGCAAGAGTCTAATATTCAATAAGTATTTCTCTATTGTTTCATTCTCAGTTATATACTTTAAAAGATTGTGTCTGAGTGTTTATAAACGATGATATTTGTTTATAAAGGTAAATGTACAGTTTGTCTGTGAATGTTGGTATGATTTTACCAGTGGATTTTCTTGATGTAATTAGATACATCAGCCTTATTCTGCCACATTAGGTGAACAGCCACTGTCATTAAGTTGCAGATCAGATGGGATCTCATGGAGTTTGCATCAAAATGTTGGACTGAGTTTTATAAACACAGAAGTACTTAACCCCTCTATAGCACTCATCACCATGTATTCTTTGAGAGGTTTCCAAGCCTAGTTCAGGATTCTGTCCCCTCCTCCATTTCCGTTTTCGGTTGTTTACTGGTTAGCTGTTGGGCATTTTGAATTTTGATTATTTTTTTTAAATTTTTGGACCAGAAAAGTTGTGTGCTTGTGTTTTGAAATGTTTGGCTGGGTTTTGTAAGAGAACTTAAAGAAAATCGGTTAGGTTTAGTAAGCGAAGAGGTTGATTTAAAGAAAAAAAATTATTAGATTTATTAAGGAGAGCATTTTAAAGAAAAGTTTGTTTTTTTTTAAAGACAGTAAAGAGGTGGTTATAGAATAGAAGAAAATTAAAATAAGAGAAAAAATATAAAGGTAGGTTGAGAGAGGAGCTAATTTTAAAAAAGCAAAAGGTTTATTTAATAAAAGAAGAAAATATAAAGGTGGGTTGAAACAGGAGTATTTAAAGAGTTAGTTATTTTGAAATGGAAGATGGAAATATAAAGGTAAAAAAGAATCTGATCACCAAACAAATCATACTTGAAGATACTTTGTAGCAGGGCCTGAAAAGCAAGAAAATAATCAATCACATTTTTAACTTTTTTTTAATGTACCTAATTTAAAAAAAAAAAGAGGCTTCACTGGTTAAAGGTACAAAGTGGTTAAAATACAAGACTTGAACAAAAATCAATGTATGCTTTATTGATGTGCATTTTAAACTCACAAGAAGACAGGCAAATCTGGACATGTTGAAACACGTTTGGGACAAGTCTGGACACACCTGATTCCCCACTCCCCTTTTGCAAACTGTGCCATCATGCAGTCATTTTCTGGTAAACCATGTCTGTAGAATTTTACAATCTGAGGAAAATATAAACCCTTACTAAGCTTCTTTTAAACAGAAGCTCCTCCTTACTTGAGGAAGAAGACCAAAGTATCTTCAAGTATGTTTTTGTTAATATTATTTCTGATAGTCTGTTGGATGGAAGAGATAATATCTCAAAGTGGGAAAGCGATTCTGAATGACAAACTCTTGCCCATGCTAAAACATAAAAAGAAACAAAGGATGGCTGTGTACAAAACAGTTTTAACTAAATAAATTATTCCCCCTAACTCAGGATAGCCCTCTTATCATGTCCTGGTCTCTCTGGCGGTGGCTTTTGTCATTTTAATTTTTTTTATTGTAAAACCATCACATGTGGTGGGGTTTAAACTGCACCCTATACTTCTAAAGTTTTCTTTACAATTTACAGGTAGAGTGGTTTTTGCCTGGTTATCTTTTTTTGTATTCTGGGCAATTCACATGCTGCTTCAAATAGACCTCATTGAATGCTGATTTTTTATTAAAATAACATTTAAATCCTCACTTGATGACTTTTATATTGTACACAGGCCTTGTTTACAGTTTATAATAGTTAAAAATGGTTATTGTTAAAAAGGGCCTCTATTTCACTACAAAACAATTAAGTCTTTAAATAGTTTTTAAAAAAGTTAAATATATTGTGAATGATCATATTGCTATTTCTTTACCATTAGCATACCTGTAAACAGATGTTGATCTTATTAAATTAAAATATTTGTGCATTCAGTAAAACTTGTCAGCTCTTTAAGTTTCCATTATTTAATTTTAATCCTCTGCTTTTGCTGCCTCCCCGCTGCTCACAAACCTGGTGGATGTGCATAAGACCTTCTATGTACAACTGCTCTAGGGCCCCAGTTTCACGTCCTTTTCCGTAGCAGTGTGGTTCCACTGAATCTGCACTGCCAGGGGTCCCAGGTTCAAATCCTTGCTCTGGATTTGCGTATGTCTGTGTGTGCTTAAATCTAATATACTTCAGTATTAGACAAGAGCATGCTTACTTGCATTTAATCCTTGATCAGGCAGAAGAGCTATGTTCCTATTGCTTTATTCCTGACACCGCCTGGAGTGGAACAGTTAAACTGCCGCTGTTGTGGGTTCTGAAAACAACGGGTAACACTACCACTGAGGCCACGTCCACACTACAGAGTAAAATCGAAATTAATAAAATCGATTTTATAAAACAGGTTTTATAAAATCGATTTTATGCGTCCACACTAGAGCACTTTACTTCGGTGGTGTGCGTCCATGGTCCCAGGCTACCATCGATTTCTAGAGCGGTGCACTCTGGGTAGCTCAGTAAAAGAATGGGACCAATAACTTCGATTTCTGTCCACACTAACCCTAAATCGATATAGTAATATCGATTTTAGGGTTACTCCTCTCGTTGAGCAGGAGTACAGAAATCGATTTTAAGACCCCTTAAAATCGATTTTAAGTGCCTTGTAGTGTGGACGGGTACAGCGTTAAATCGATTTAACGCTGTTTAAATCGATTTAACTCTGTAGTGTGGACCAGGCATGAGTAACTGTATGTGGAAACAAAACAGAAGTCTTCACTGTTCACAGCAGAATGAAGTTTGCATGTGTGTCTCTTTATATAGCATGTGATAATACCATATTACTCCCATAGATCTGGGTGGTTTTTGTCCCTTTTTAATCCTGATGTCAAGTGAAGGATCTAATACAGGGTTCACATTCACTTGTGCTGCTTCATTCTCTGTGCTGTGGACTCCCTTTTGGTAGGGGGGAGGGGGAGAAATTATTGTGGGCAGTCAGTGTTTGGGAAAACCCATAAACTGCAAGTCTACCTATTGTGGTTGCCAGGAGATGGTGGGCCAAAGCCTGCCCAAAACTAAAGGCCCCCCCTCTCTACTGGGGTGGAGCCATTGAATCCATCCCACAAGTAAATACTGGGGACAACAAATGGAAAAACAGGAATAAGAGTGAAGATCAAAGGATAAATCTTATGTAACTGGAAGGGAACACTAAGCAGAGACCCTCTAACAGTGCCCATTCCTCTTCAAAGTAATCTAAGGAATCACTGGACACCACCCAGAGGAACTTTGCCTGGAGGTGTCATTGGATAACGGATTATAAATAGGCCCCAATGTCACAGCACACACCTACCCAGCCTCCTCCTGAGTGATGGATGGCCAGCTTATCCAGTACCAGGAGGAGGTTGATATGGAGATGCCACCAATTTGTGGAGCCACAGATATAAGTGTGCATAAATTAGGATGTGCAGGGAAAAGTGCAACCAGAACCTCAGTAAGAGGCTCTAAAAAAGCTTGAAGAAGGTCTGCAACCTGATGCACCCTACAAAGATGTGTACCAGGGTCTTCCTCTTGTTACAAAAGGGACAGGTGTTGAGAGAGTTTATCAACTGCACCAGGAACATGGCCATGATCGCAGCTCACTGGAGGAGTTGCCAACTAATACCCCTGGCAGGCTGTGGAACCATAGTGGTGACTACAGGCTGGCCTCTGTGGTTCCTCACCTCGGGTGGCAGTAGGTTCCGCCACTTGGTATCAGGGTGGGCAAGGAAATGGATGGCATGAAGCATGAGTACATAAAGATGTTGTTTGGATATGGTTCAGAGTTGAACTGGCTGGATGTTGCTCACAGCTGGAAGGCTCACAGGGCAGGGGCCTGATGACAAGTTCAGGATGGGCATGGAGCACCCTCCTGCAGGACCCACTCAAAGAAAGCAAGAGAGGCAGGAAGCAAGGCTAACTTCACTTTTTATAAGCTGCAAGCCAAGGGAATTGGGCAGAAGTATGGAGTCCAGGGTCCTCCGAGGTCCAAACATATCTTCAGGGGTGTATATGTGTAAGGGAGTAGAACCCTTGCTCTAACATGCACGTGAGCAACCCTGCCACAGAAATCTACAGATTCTCTGCAAGTGAATGATCTGAGGGCCTGAAACACTGCACCCTTTGTTACATCAGTTCAAAATGGTCCTGAAACACATTTTATACCCATTTTGCTCTGGTTTAAATAGGTTCATGATAATAGGAAATTAACCCCATTTTTCCACTTCTATGCAAAGGAGAGTAGGACCTTCATCTTCCTCAATAATCTGTAACTTTATTGGATTATGCCTTCTATGGCCTGGCAGTTTCTAATTTTTTTTATCACAAAATATCCATTTTATTTTTTACCATGTTTGTGGATTTTCAAAGCTTCCCTGTATAGAAAGTTAGTCTTATTTTGTTTTATGTGTGTCTTGGTGCTATTTTATCTTTACATCTGTTTCAGAAGCAGTGAGATGCTTGTGAACCCAATTTGCAGGAAAGCACATTGCAAACTTTAGGGTATTTGAGCTTTAAATCTCTCATGACAACGTTATTTAAATGGACAAGTAAACTGAAAATGTCCATTTCCTTCAGACAATTGAAACTATCTGCGCCTTAAACCCAAAGTAATTTGTTTTTAATCCTGTATTTTTGTCCCAAGAAGAGAGCTTTTGTATATTATGTGCAAGTTTCCTGTTCCTTCTCTCCAACAATTCTGTTCTGTTCAGGTTCTTATCTTGGTGCCTCACCTAATTAGACCTCAAACCCATCATGCCCTAATACAAGTTAACAAGACTCAGCAGTATACAGTAGTGGTTCACAGACCCCAAAGAGAGAGTGTAAATCTCAAAAGCCATGTCCTGCTCACACAAGCACTTTAAGTCTATTAACATGAGAAAACCTTGGTAAGTTATAAAAAATGCATGTGTTTCAAATGTTACTGTTAGTAACAGGAATGCAGTATTATCTTACTGGTAGATATTACCTCAGAATATTTTTCATTACATTTCAGGAACAGAAGCAGGTCTTGAACTAAAGGTGACATGGGGAAGCACAGCTCACCTTATTAAAGTCATTAATTTAACACTTAAAGTAAGATGAAATAAGGATGAGATTGTCCTCTTGGTAAGACTACATGTCAACTCCATAATAACAGAATTTCACAGTAAATTTAATATACAGTATTTAATAACAGTGAAACCAAATATTCTTCTGCAGACATGCTGGTATTAGGCTAATTATTACATTTGTATTCCCTCCCATCATACTAGTAGGACTCTCATACTTTCTCCTGAAACATTACAACATCTTTCACAAACGGAAGAGGTACAGCTGACAGGATATTTCCTGAGGGCTTCTCTCTGCAATGAACTAGTGCATGACAAGCTGGACTGTGAATCTAAAATACTCCAGTGTGTTGGGCACTAACTGGCCATGTGGACCCTGCTGTTGCACACTAAAAGTTCCCTAGTGTGCATTCACCTAGTGCTGTTTGAAACACTCTCATGCTCACTAAACACCATGCATTTACTGTAACAGCCTAAACCTGTCAAATAATTCAACAGGAAAAGAGAAAATGGAGTGAGAATTTAATTTCAGATTAAATCATTTTAATACATTTTTATTTTTAAAATTCCACTGCTTTTCTCTTCTCCTAGTTCTAGTTGCCTGAATTTTTGATTTATGAATTTATATATTTAAAAACCATACAGCCAAGAACCTTGACCAAGGAGTTCATAAGCAGGTCAGGAGAGAGATTTCAAAGTTAGCTGTAACTTGCTCTGCCTACCAACAGTCCCAAGGTGATGACTTGGCAAATAGGGGTCTGAGGTAGCTATGCCCCATATGCTGGGCATTGGAAGGGAAGTGGAATAGAAAACAATAGGGTGGCTCTGCACCAAAGAATCTTCACTACGCTGGGGAGATTCTCCTGTGGCTGACTGCCAGTGGTGTGGTGCAAAGTGACCACTGTTCAGCTTATAATCTTAGCCAATATCTTTTCTGCTGTATTTTCTCAGTCATTAATCACACACAGAGCAGCCAAAGCTGCAGAGCATGAAGAAGAGTAGGAGCAGCCACTGGAGAAGTGAAGTTCCTCAGGGGAATTTTCTTCACTAACTGATCAAGAAGAATCTGCTTGGAAGGTTCCAAGTTTAGGAGTTATAGTCCTGGGTGGCTTGTACGTGACCACTAGTTCATGCCTTGAACCCATTACTGCTGCCCTTGGGGACCAAAACTTTACAGTCTGCAAAGATCCACCTGTCTCATGCTAGAGAGCAAAAGACCCAGGAGTGGGAATCCTGTAGGAATCTTTACGAAGTATAGGCTATGCTTGATATGATACATGAAGTGAGATTACTGGGTAAAATAGAGAACAATAGACTGCAGGGCTGGGAAAGACTGTCTTCTGGTTTACCTTGGTCAATCTACTGTATGGAACAGGATCTTCCTCTACATTAGTCCCCTAAAATGTTTGTATTACTGCCTCTTAAATGTCTGGTAATCAAGCTTCTACTTTATTAATAAAGTGAATTAGAAAATGTGCCAGAAAAATCTAGTGACTGGTAAATTATAGATTGTAACTGTAATCAACTTAATTTACTGTCCAGACACTCAAAATACAGATAAAAGAAGAATAGTTCATTGTCAGTTTCTGTTACACCACAAGTTTTTTTTTCTTAAACGTTGGACTGTGAGAAAACAGATATGTGAGAGAACAGGTTGTGTTTATTAATTCATGCCTTGTGGGCTAAGCATTAAAAGATGAGTGCTATCAATGGCAAAGGTATGTAATCTGTCAGTGGAGATTTCTAACTTCTTTTGGCAGCGTGTTCCATTTCCTATTCTAATAGCTATAAAGATTCTGTGATATTTAATCTACTAATTTAATTTTTCCTTTCAATTTAAGCACATTACTGCTTGCTGTGTCCTTGTTTACTAATGTCATTACGATATTCCTATATGTATTAAACAATTTGTTTCCTCTCATTCTTTTTTTCTCCAGTCTGAACAAGACTAGTTCTCTTAACCTTGCTTCATAGCTCTTATTTTCCAAACCATTTACTCCTTGTTGCTCTTCTCTGATCTGTCTCCAGTTTGTCTTTTGTTTTAAAGTCTGGTGCCCAAAATGGAATTGAATTCAGTATTTTAGCTAAGGTCTAACCAAGTATAGTGAAATGGAATAATTGCCTCACTGGTTTTCACATATGGACAGAATACATCCTTAAGAGTTCAATAATTCTTCTCAGAGTGTTGTGTTCTTTATATTATAACAACTGCAAAGGAAATGTCAGGCCAATAGTTTGGGTGACCTGCCACACTTTTAAAAAGCCAAGTGTTAGAATCCACTCATGGAAATAATGCATATTTGTAATTTTCGTGTATGTAATGCTACATCAGATTATTGATCTATCAAGTCTGGTATCCTGCCTCTAGCAATGGTTAATATCAGATGCTTCTGTGAAGTGACAAACCCCAGCAGTGCACCCCTCACAATTTGCTACCCAAAAAGCAGCTCTGGACACTGTCTCAACTCCCTCCCTTGTTAGAGCACTGCACAAAGTGTCTCATTACAAAAACTGGGTGGGAAGTGGTTTTCCTGTCACATACAAAGTTTGAACTTTCAAAAAACATTTCCCATTCTGCATGGGAATGAAGCAGATGCTGTTTTAAGATTTTTGAGAGAAACAAGAAATCCATCATGAACCTGAGAGCTGCTCACTGGATCTGAATCTGAGATTACCACAGAAAGTTGGTGACAAATATGCATTTGCTTTAAATATGCTATTTGAATAGTTATGTGGGAGAGAGGCACACGATGTGAAGAAACAAATGTTATGCTACATTCCTTTCCTAGAATAACTGCAATGTGCCTACGTATTTGAGGCACCATCTGTGCAAACCATTCTTGGGCTTCTGTAGAACCAAACACTCTGTAGTCTACACAGAGAGCAGACAGAGTGGTCACCATTTAAAGAGTTAAAAATTACCAGTTATTTATTATTCTGGGAATAGATAACGATAAGATACTTCTTTATGGTACCTCTTGGTAAATGCTGACCATTCCTCAGTTACCACAGTATCTGACTTTGAGTGCTAATAACTCTGCTTTTTGTAATATTCCTTTTAGAAGAATGTGCTACTGTGCGTATGAAAATGTCCTTTTCTCAACTATTTCCCTACAGTAATCCCAAGAAACATCTTTTTTTAAAGCCAGTCCGGCAATGGTGAGAGTGAAAGAACCCAGGTCTATTTAGAATGGCAATGTATGACATTTTCTATAACTAGTGACCTTCATTGAGATGAAGTCCAATTTATGTAACTTATTTCCAAGAATATGTAGGCTCTGAAAACCATTATTGCCAAAAGTTCATTGGCCCATGGTTAATTGATTGTAACAAGTTACTATAGACTTCTACAGTACTGATAACAAAACAAAACAAAACCAAGGTCAGCCAATAGATCTTGATATTCATTAAAACACCTCTAATCCAATACAGTGCTCAAACATCATAGACTAAAAGATTTAGTGTTTTTTCCCCTTCTTTTCCCAATCTCCAGCCCCCCTAATTTGTTTGGCTCCCTCTGTAGCAGCAACTAATTGGAATATGGTATAACCTTCTATATTCCTTTCAACTCCAGGATGGATTTTATATATATATAATAAAAAAACTAGTTGGGTAAGATTTTTTGTTTGGCTGGCAAGCTATTTGTTTACCAATTTGTCTCTCCTTCTCTACCCGAAATGATCCTTTGTACAATGTGATTGTGTATTAATCGGTCATTTAATAAATTTAGAGAACATGAAAGTCAATATTAATAATAATAAAATAAATAACTGGATCATTCTAATCTATCACTGTCACTTAAATATCCACATGAAATAGAATTCTTCAGATAAGAGGAGTAATATTCTCTTGCAAGCTACATCAATGCATGTCCAGAGCGACACTAGAGATTTCAATGAATTTATTACAGATTTACAGTAGAGTAAAGGGCCGATTCTGCTCTCATTGAAGCCAATAGGAATTTTGTGACTGACTTCAAAAAGGAATAGAACTGAGCCCTAAGTGAAAGACACAAATCAACTAAAAACTGATTCACAGGAACAGCTCATAAAAACATGAGCCATGTGATGAAAGACCTAGAGCAGTAGTAATGGCTCTATCATTTTATTATTTTTATCTAAGTGTTCTTATGTAACTATGAAAATGTACTTCAAGGTATTTCATAGGCAGCATTCAATCTCTTACATGCCAGCGGGATGGGTGCAGTGTAAGTACTTCAACATAATAGAATTTTACTCTCTATCTTTGAACATATCGCTTCATTAAGTGCTGCTTTCGAAACATGGAAATACACTCTTTGCATAACATTTGGGGGCCCAATTCAGTTAATGGTGAATATTTGTTTTCACAGCTACTGGATTTGGCCCTAAATTTGCCAAAGATTCCATAGGCAAGTAAACACAGCTTTCTCACCTCACCCTTTGTTACCTGAGAAACAAGACATAGAATAACCAAAATAATACCTAAAACTCAGTCAATTAATTCCTTTTAATTTATGTGGCTAAGAACCTGTGGGGTGGTGTGTTTTTTGTTTTTGTTTTGTTTGTTTGTTGTTGTTTTTAATAACTTCTGCTTGCATAGCAGCCAACAGTCTGTCCTTATCCCCTTTGCTCCCATGAAGAAATGTCTTTTTGCAAGGATGATTTTTCTATGCTTAATTTTTTTAACTTGTGGTTGCTTTAGGTACACTTGTCCTGTACTTTGCTGGTATTTAGAATTTATTTGCCTTTCCTACTGTGGAAAAACAAGTGTCAGATACACATACCTACTAATCTTCTGTATATACAATAAATATACACCTGCTATTAAATACTAACTTGATTTGAAAGATTTTTACCAGTTCCACTAGTATTCCTCATTACAGGAAATTATTTTTCAAACCAGTAAAATGGTTGAATCAGTAGAAACTTTAAGTGGTTTTTGTCATTAATTTGTCTCTTTTTATCAGTCAGGGGAACAATACAAACTTAATGTGGTTAAGCTAAATTGTGGGGGCTTGACCCTGGCTTTAAATAAGAGTGTCTATCTTATTATACTTGGGAAAGGTAATATTGTACATTCATCCATAGGCTTAGACTGCATCATACACCTTATTATGACTTTAACAAGCAGGTTGTGATACTCATCAAGTAATGTCACTCTAAGTTTTAAATACATTTTTATCACCGAAAGGATCTCATCTGTCAATATTTGATTAGAGGTCCAAGCTGCCTGAGACAGCTTTTCTCAGTTTGATAGATAATCTGAAGCACTGAGACCATCGACTGATGCTTCTCAGAGAAGGGGGAGGAGGGGAGATGCAGGAGACTATACACAGCAAACCAGGAGACAATTTTTTTATTACACTTCAACCTGTGCCTTCTGCCTGGAGCCCAGACAGAGAGGCTGTATGTTCTTGCCTTATCGCTGTGGATGAAAAGACAGGTGCAAGAAGAGTTGCTTGAGAAGAGACCTGTGTGAGTGTGAGAGAGAGAGAGAGAGAGAGAACCTACGGAATGTATCAATTTTTTTATCATTTTAATAGCAAAGGAAACAGTTGGAGAAAGTGTGCATAAAACCTAATCTGAACTGACATTTAATGTTGATTTCATTCTTGAAAGTAATTGAAGTGAATTAATCATACTGTATTAATATTGTTCATTCTTAAATAGCACATTTAATTCTGAATATTAACAAGTTACAACCACAACAAAATAATATTAGTTTAATAAGAATGAAATCCCTGTGTCTTAGTTAACATATATCATTTATTTTTGCCTTACAATATGAATGACTAAGCAAGTGTTAAATAAAAAAACTTAGCTCAGCGATCTTTGCTTCTAGACATTATCACCATTGGGGATAAACTGGAAAAGTAAAAATCAGTTCTTTCAGATCTTCATATATTTGGAAGTCCCATCCTAAATTAATTCTGTTACTTGTGCTTCAGCTGCATACATTTTTTCTGCAGACTTTACCTATGAAAAATGCCAAATGAAAGGAAATTCTGTATGGTTTTTAGTCATTGAAACCATCTTACTTTACCATTGTGCCTAGGGGGGCTGTTGGTGAAGATGCAGTTGGATTCAAGAGATGAAAGTGTGGATGAAAAGGGAGTGGTGATGCATTCTGCGCAGGGTTCATATTAAATGGGAGGATAAGAAAGAAGGGTGTGAAAGTCATCCCCCTTAAAAAAAATAATCACGTTATATGGTTATGTAAGGGAAGGGTGGTCTTTGTGATTAAATGTTGTTATGATAGCCTTGGATCCAGGTGCATGTTAGATTCTTCTAGCAATGAATGTGAGGTGGCTGGTATTTGTATTTCATTACCTTTTATACTTTCTTTGTGTATTATTTTAGAAAGATTAGACCAAGATTCTATCCCACTGAAGTCAATGAGATTTGAATGGGAGCAGGAACCAGGGGCTAGAGTAAGGGAATGAAAGCTAGAAGTCCTGGGGTATCTTTACAGATCTACCATTGACTCACTCTGTGATCATGAACAAAACATGTAATGTCTGTGTGTGTTTAACACGCTCTCTGTAAAATAGATATAAAAACACTTATGTGCTTCATTGGGATGTGAAGTACACTGAGATTCTTGTCTGAAAGGTGCTTATTATATAAATAGTGTTCAATTTTTAAGTTACTTTGTATGGATAAGATTTAATCTGTAGTTATTTTGTGTGTAATTATGTTAAAAGAATATTATTAGAGTTGTGAAGTCAAGCACTCCAAAACTAGGAAATGTCAGAATTAAGGTTACCAGTGCAACCTTAAATTGACCATTTGTACATATCTATTATATGACAGTCTTTAATTACATAATCACACTTTTTTCCCCATAGGACTCCAGATTCATTCATTGCACTGGGTGGATGGTGTTCACTTAATGAGCCACTATTCAATATTTTGTTTTCTCATCATTGTTTGACACGTGCCCCTAGGCCTTATTTGTGACACACTATTCAAACCTTGCTCTGAAAACAATTTTTTTTCTGGCTTTTACTATGGTGCTCTGCACTACAGTATCAAAGTTCTTCATCAACATTAATATCTTATTTTCCCTACACTTCTGTGAACTGTGTAGTGATATCCCCATTTTATAGACAGGGAGCTGAGGCTCAGAGATTAAGGTCACAAGTGTACAATAATTTTGGGTGCCCAGTCTGAGACCCCCTAGGAGTTGGATTGTTCAGAATACCTACCTCTAGCAATGTTCAAAGCAGACCTACTACTGTTGACTACTATTGCAGCTGTGAGTGCTCAGCATTTCTGGGAGTCCAATTTGCAGGTCTCAAGACAGGCATTCAGAAAATGAGAACTCACAATTAGAGACCAGCTGTGAAAATCTGGTTTAAGTGACTTGCCCAGCATTCCATAGGAGCTTTGTGGTAGAAAGAGAGAGAGAATACATTTCTCCAGAGCAACATTCAAATGTCTTAACCTTGAGACATTCTTTTCACTTCCAGCAATCCCCTACCTCAACCCATCTTCCAACTTCAGCCGCAAATGAAGCCAAGGTCCCCTAGAAAGCCTCCTTCAGTGTCCAGCCCTGATTCATTCCCTGAACGCTGTCTGTCCTGTTCATTGAATGAGGGGGGGTCTTGTGTAAAACGACATAATGCTTACACACCAGGGGACCAAAATTTAGGTTGCCATTTTCTGAGTGTTTAACTTAGGCCATGTCTACATCTAAAATTTTGCAGCGCTGGTTGTT